>NC_068430.1:79508323-79655705 GCF_023373465.1 Oncorhynchus keta
TCAGAGTGAGGAAGAGGATGTTGAGCAGTACACAGACCAGTAGTGAGCACAGAGGCATCCTCCACCTGCAATACACCACACATTCATACGGACCTAGGATCAGTTTAGTGTCCTCAAGTCCTATCCTCAACCATTAGGGTGGAGGAACTAAAAACTGACCTCCGATCAGTGTCTATGGTAAACACTGACTCACCCCAGTAGGTAGCAGGCTGTACAAATCACACACTGACTCATGACTATACAGTAAACCAAATAAGATGGCATGTATCTACAACTACGCTCATTAGAGCTCCACGGCCCAGATCTAGGATCAGTCTACCCTCCCTTCATTAGCCCAGTAGGTAGAGTGCCAGCTCCACAGCCCAGATCTAGGATCAGTCTACCCACCCTTCATTAGCCCAGTAGGTAGAGTGCCAGCTCCACAGCCCAGATCTAGGATCAGTCTACCCTCCCTTCATTAGCCCAGTAGGTAGAGTGCCAGCTCCACAGCAGATCCAGATCAGTAGGGAGTGCCAGCTCCACAGCCCAGATCTAGGATCAGTCTACCCTCCTTCATTAGCCCAGTAGGTAGAGTGCCAGCTCCACAGCCCAGATCTAGGATCAGTCTACCCTCCCTTCATTAGCCCAGTAGGTAGAGTGCCAGCTCCACAGCCCAGATCTAGGATCAGTCTACCCTCCCTTCATTAGCCCAGTAGGTAGAGTGCCAGCTCCACAGCCCAGATCTAGGATCAGTCTACCCTCCCTTCATTAGCCCAGTAGGTAGAGTGCCAGCTCCACAGCCCAGATCTAGGGATCAGTGCCAGCTCCACAGCCCAGATCTAGGATCAGTCTCCCTTCATTAGCCCAGTAGGTAGAGTGCCAGCTCCACAGCCCAGATCTAGGATCAGTCTACCCACCCTTCATTAGCCCAGTAGGTAGAGTGCCAGCTCAGTGTGCCAGCTCCACAGCCCTCCCTTCATTAGCCCAGTAGGTAGAGTGCCAGCTCCACAGCCCAGATCTAGGATCAGTCTACCCTCCCTTCATTAGCCCAGTAGGTAGAGTGCCAGCTCCACAGCCCAGATCTAGGATCAGTCTACCCTCCCTTCATAGCCCTAGAGTGCCAGCTCCACAGCCCAGATCTAGGATCAGTCCCTCCCTTCATTAGCCCAGTAGGTAGAGTGCCAGCTCCACAGCCCAGATCTAGGATCAGTCTACCCTCCCTACATTAGCCCAGGTAGGTGCCAGCTCCACAGTGATCTAGGATCAGCTAGCCCAGTAGGTAGAGTGCCAGCTCCACAGCCCAGATCTAGGATCAGTCTACCCTCCCTTCATTAGCCCAGTAGGTAGAGTGCCAGCTCCACAGCCCAGATCTAGGATCAGTCTACCCTCCCTTCATTAGCCCAGTAGGTAGAGTGCCAGCTCCACAGCCCAGATCTAGGATCAGTCTACCCTCCCTACATTAGCCCAGTAGGTAGAGTGCCAGCTCCACAGCCCAGATCTAGGATCAGTCTACCCTCCCTTCATTAGCCCAGTAGGTAGAGTGCCAGCTCCACAGCCCAGATCTAGGATCAGTCTACCCTCCCTACATTAGCCCAGTAGGTAGAGTGCCAGCTCCACAGCCCAGATCTAGGATCAGTCTACCCTCCCTACATTAGCCCAGTAGGTAGAGTGCCAGCTCCACAGCCCAGATCTAGGATCAGTCTACCCTCCCTTCATTAGCCCAGTAGGTAGAGTGCCAGCTCCACAGCCCAGATCTAGGATCAGTCTACCCTCCCTACATTAGCCCAGTAGGTAGAGTGCCAGCTCCACAGCCCAGATCTAGGATCAGTCTACCCTCCCTTCATTAGCCCAGTAGGTAGAGTGCCAGCTCCACAGCCCAGATCTAGGATCAGTCTACCCTCCCTTCATTAGCCCAGTAGGTAGAGTGCCAGCTCCACAGCCCAGATCTAGGATCAGTCTACCCTCCCTACATTAGCCCAGTAGGTAGCATGCCAGCTCCACGGCCCAGATCTAGGCTCAGTCTACCCTCCCTACATTAGCCCAGTAGGTAGAGTGAATCAGTCTACTCTCCCAAGTCCTATCCGTTATCACCATTGGAGAAACTAAAAACGGATCTTGGATCAGTGTGTAAATGTATCCTCTCACCCCAGTAGGTAGCGGGCCAGCTCCAACGTGTCAGTGAGCGGCTCCAGAAACAGGGCCATCCTCTTGTAAGACACCACCATCTTGAGCAGGTCAAAGGTCGCGACCTGGCGGGGGCCAGGGCTTCCCAACTCTGAGGGTGACCCCGCGGGTGAGCCAGGGGTGTCTTTAGGGGGTAGAGACACCAGGGTGTCGTCCCCCCTGTCACCCACCCCCAGACCACCCTGACAGGGGTCCTGACATGCCCCTACTCCAGGCTTCATCCCAACTAGAGGGGGGAAGAGGACATAAACAGAGGGGGGGAGAAAGGGAGTGAGACCGACAGACAGACAGGCAGACAGGCAGAGACACAGACAGACATTATTTATCTTGCTCCTTTGCACCCCAGTATCTCTACTTGCACATTCATATTCTGCACATCTATCCCTCCAGTGTCTAATTGCTGTATTGTAATTACTTCGCCACCATGGCCTATTTATTGCCTTACCTCCCTTATCTCACCTCATTTGCACCCACTGTACATAGACTTTTGTTTTCTACTGTATTATTGACTATGTTTCCATGTGTAACTCTGTGTTGTTGTTTGTGTCACACAGCTTTGCTTTATCCTTGGCCAGATCGCAGTTGTAAATGAGAACGTGTTCTCAACTGGCCTCCCGGGCTAAATAAAGGTCAAATAAAATAAAAAAGACAGAGAGAGAAACACAGAGGGACACGACAAGATGTTAAGATTTTATTTTCATGTCCGTCTGTTGCTCTTGCTAGCATTTCCTGAATATGTTACGCTGTGCAAACACTCACTCACTAGCTAGCTATCAGTGGAAAGAGGAAGGGTGCGATCACGAGCCTGGACGATCAAAGTAAATCTACCAGACCTGATTTAATGACGATTTAATCATGAATCTTCTAATGCTACTGAGAAACGTGACTGCAGACTTGTGTTCGGCTGACATGAAATGGGTGGGTCATGAAACAATATGACTGCAACAGGCCACAACACTGCGTTGTTAAATATGGGTTCTGTGTCACATGTTGATGAAAATACATTGTTGTCACACATAGCTAGTGTTTTCTAACGTTACACAACAACAGCTGTCATCCAAATCGCATGGAGCCACCTACAATCTGCGAAATTGTAACTTAAACTAACCAGCTAGTGATTGACATAACATTAACATGTAATATTTGCAACAATCAATATATATGAATAATAAGGCAAGAAATGCAACATTACCTGACTAGCGGGCAAAGTGTCAAAACCCCGTAGTTAGCGAATATGAAAGCAATTCTCGATCGTCAACACGATGAATGTAGGAAGAGACGCGTCACACACGCCCGTGTAAACAGTCTTCACAGTCTTCTTGTAATGAAGTCAATCAATTGTTTTCGCATCTCAAGTCGATGTTATTGAGTTGACGATGTTTTGTGTTGTATACATGTTTGGGAAAGTATTTGTTTTAAGCGAATAATGCCTGCCTGCCAACTGCGAGAGAAAAGTAATCGCTTCCGCAATAAAAATCCGACTGGCTAATAGAACGCAGAGCGAACCGATGAGGAGAGAGTAGATTAAAGAAAATATCGTAGCTGTCAAATCACGTCAATCTGACGTCCATTTGTGGGGGAAATTATGAGCTACATCACTAATTTCTCTCTAAATTAAATATTTTACTAAGATACTCACCCAAAACGGCGTTATGACAAATATAATAGTATTGACAAAAAGAGTGACGAGTGTTGTGGAAATTCTAATCAATAACGAGGAGAGAGAAGGTCAATCACCAATCGTGCCTTTATTCACAATTTATTAGTAAGGGAGCATGTCACACCAAACACACATGAATGCAGTGAGTGCTCACTGAGTGGCGTGAGCCTCTGAGTTATATACTCTCTCCGGATAGGTCAGGATAGGTGGGCCCTCAGAGATGCATACAATGGTTCCAGACACTAACCCCACACATCCTGTTCCAGACACTAACCCCACATGTCCTGTTCCAGACACTAACCCCACGCGTCCTGTTCCAGACACTAACCCCACACGTCCTGTTCCAGACACTAACCCCACACGTCCTGTTCCAGACACTAACCCCACGCGTCCTGTTCCAGACACTAACCCCACGCGTCCTGTTCCAGACACTAACCCCACGCGTCCTGTTCCAGACACTAACCCCACACGTCCTGTTCCAGACACTAACCCCACACGTCCTGTTCCAGACACTAACCCCACACGTCCTGTTCCAGACACTAACCCCACACATCCTGTTCCAGACACTAACCCCACACATCCTGTTCCAGACACTAACCCCACACGTCCTGTTCCAGACACTAACCCCACACATCCTGTTCCAGACACTAACCCCACACGTCCTGTTCCAGACACTAACCCCACACGTCCTGTTCCAGACACTAACCCCACACATCCTGTTCCAGACACTAACCCCACACGTCCTGTTCCAGACACTAACCCCACACGTCCTGTTCCAGACACTAACCCCACACGTCCTGTTCCAGACACTAACCCCACACATCCTGTTCCAGACACTAACCCCACACGTCCTGTTCCAGACACTAACACATCCTGTTCCAGACACTAACCCCGTCCTGTTCCAGACACTAACCCCACACATCCTGTTCCAGACACTAACCCCACACATCCTGTTCCAGACACTAACCCCACACATCCTGTTCCAGACACTAACCCCACACATCCTGTTCCAGACACTAACCCCACACGTCCTGTTCCAGACATTAACCCCACACGTCCTGTTCCAGACACTAACCCCACACGTCCTGTTCCAGACACTAACCCCACACGTCCTGTTCCAGACACTAACCCCACAGATCCTGTTCCAGACACTAACCCCACACGTCCTGTTCCAGACACTAACCCCACACGTCCTGTTCCAGACACTAACCCCACACGTCCTGTTCCAGACACTAACCCCACACGTCCTGTTCCAGACACTAACCCCACACGTCCTGTTCCAGACACTAACCCCACACGTCCTGTTCCAGACACTAACCCCACACGTCCTGTTCCAGACACTAACCCCACAGATCCTGTTCCAGACACTAACCCCACAGATCCTGTTCCAGACACTAACCCCACACGTCCTGTTCCAGACACTAACCCCACACGTCCTGTTCCAGACACTAACCCCACACGTCCTGTTCCAGACACTAACCCCACACGTCCTGTTCCAGACACTAACCCCACACGTCCTGTTCCAGACACTAACCCCACACATCCTGTTCCAGACACAGACACTTGTTGTTACTTAGTTCCACCTTGCTAGGAGGGGGTGACTGATGCACAGACACTTGTTGTTACTTAGTTCCACCTTGCTAGGAGGGGGTGACTGATGCACAGACATTGTTGTTACTTAGTTCCACCTTGCTAGGAGGGGGTGACTGATGCACAGACATTGTTGTTACTTAGTTCCACCTTGCTAGGAGGGGGTGACTGATGCACAGACATTGTTGTTACTTAGTTCCACCTTGCTAGGAGGGGGTGACTGATGCACAGACACTTGTTCCAGACACTAACTCCACCTTGCTAGGAGGGGGTGACTGATGCACAGACACTTGTTTTTACTTAGTTCCACCTTGCTAGGAGGGGGTGACTGATGCACAGACACTTGTTGTTACTTAGTTCCACCTTGCTAGGAGGGGGTGACTGATGCACAGACATTGTTGTTACTTAGTTCCACCTTGCTAGGAGGGGTGACTGATGCACAGACACTTGTTTTTACTTAGTTCCACCTTGCTAGGAGGGGTGACTGATGCACAGACACTTGTTGTTACTTAGTTCCACCTTGCTAGGAGGGGGTGACTGATGCACAGACATTGTTGTTACTTAGTTCCACCTTGCTAGGAGGGGTGACTGATGCACAGACACTTGTTGTTACTTAGTTTCCACCTTGCTAGGAGGGGTGACTGATGCACAGACATTGTTGTTACTTAGTTCCACCTTGCTAGGAGGGGTGACTGATGCACAGACACTTGTTGTTACTTAGTTTCCACCTTGCTAGGAGGGGTGACTGATGCACAGACACTTGTTGTTACTTAGTTTCCACCTTGCTAGGAGGGGTGACTGATGCACAGACACTTGTTGTTACTTAGTTTCCACCTTGCTAGGAGGGGTGACTGATGCACAGACACTTGTTTTTACTTAGTTCCACCTTGCTAGGAGGGGTGACTGATGCACAGACACTTGTTTTTACTTAGTTCCACCTTGCTAGGAGGGGTGACTGATGCACAGACACTTGTTGTTACTTAGTTCCACCTTGCTAGGAGGGGTGACTGATGCACAGACACTTGTTGTTACTTAGTTCCACCTTACTAGGAGGGGTGACTGATGCACAGACACTTGTTGTTACTTAGTTTCCACCTTGCTAGGAGGGGTGACTGATGCACAGACACTTGTTGTTACTTAGTTTCCACCTTGCTAGGAGGGGTGACTGATGCACAGACACTTGTTGTTACTTAGTTTCCACCTTGCTAGGAGGGGTGACTGATGCACAGACACTTGTTGTTACTTAGTTTCCACCTTGCTAGGAGGGGGTGACTGATGCACAGACATTGTGGAGACAAGTGATTGGTTGCCATTACTCACGCCATCCCTTCACATGGGTTGCAATGGGTAAAGACACATTCACATATGGAAACAATGTTTCCCTCTGGCCTCCTTTGCCATATTCCCGTTCTGATATTCTGCATAGCATCAGGGACATGTGACAGACAAGCCTGACTTCTTCCCTCTCTGGACCCCAGATGACTTGAGGCCCATATGAGGGAGGAAGTGCAGCTGCCAACACCAGACTCCAAAAGGAGACATTCTAATAACAAGAGTTTCAACAGGTCAATAATATAAGCATATTCTGCAGAGAAGACATCTTAATTATCTATGTTACTTAGCTAATGTCTCCATTCGGAGTCTGGTGTTGGCAGCTGCACTTCCTCCCACTAGGCTAAATTCTTATTTTCAATGATGGCCTAGGAACAGTGGGTTAACTTCCTCAGGGGCAGAACTACAGATTTTTTCCTTGTCAGTTCAGGGGTTCGATTTAACAACCTTTCGGTTAACTAGTCCAACGCTCTAACCACTAGGCTACTAGTCCAACGCTCTAACCACTAGGCTACACCGCCCCCAAAACATCTGCTAATCATGTGTATGTGACCAATAAAAATGTATTTGATTTTAATTCTGATTTCTCGAAAACACTAGCCTGCAGTATTGTAATTATAATATGTTGCTATGACAATTGCATGTGTTCTCAAAGATTTTTAGAAATGGATGGTCTTCAGAAATGCCTAATGGATTAAAATAGAGCACAATCAGTCAACAACATTGGGCCTATAAGTTAAATACATTGTCCATCCAAGTCGTGCCTGTGATCGGTCCTATGTGGCGCCGTGCACGTTGGTTTGTCTTTCAGAACCATGGTTAGCTACTGGCTCAGTAGTGTGTGTGGCCTCCACGTGCCTGTATGACCTCCCTACAACACCTGGGCATGGTGGCGGATGGTCTCCTGAGGGATCTCCTCCCAGACCTGGACTAAAGCATCCGCCAACTCCTGGACAGTCTGTGGTGCAACGTGGCGTTGGTGGATGGAGCGAGACATGATGTCTCAGATGTGCTCAATTGGATTCAGGTCTGGGGAACAGGCCAGTCCATAGCATCAATGCCTTCCTCTTGCAGGAACTGCTGACACACTCCAACCACATGAGGTCTAGCATTGTCTTGCATTAGGAGGAACCCAGGGCCAACCGCACCAGCATATGGTCTCACAAGGGGTCTGAGGATCTCATCTCGGTACCCAATGGCAGTCAGGCTACCTCTGGCGAGCACATGAAGGGCCCCCAAAGAAATGCCACCCCATACCATGACTGACCCACCGCAAAACCGGTAATGTTGGAGGATGTTGCAGGCAGCAGAACGTTCTCCACGGCGTCTCCAGACTGTCACGTCAGTCACATGTGTTCAGTGTGAACCTGCTTTCATCTGTGAAGAGCACCAATCTTGGTGTTCTCTGGCAAATGCCAAACGTCCTGCACGGTGTTGGGCTATAAGCACAACCCCCACCTGTGGACGTTGGGCCCTCATACCACCCTCATGGAGTCTGTTTCTGACCATTTGAGCAGACACATGCACATTTGTGGCCTGCTGGAGGTCATTTTGCAGGGCTTTGGCAGTGCTCCTCCTTGCATAAAGGCGGAGGTAGCGGTCCTGATGCTGGGTTGTTGCCCTCCTACGGCCTCCTCCACATCTCCTGATGTACTGGCCTGTCTCCTGGTAGCGCCTCCATGCTCTGGACACTACGCTGACCCCCTCCACACACACACAGGCTGTGCTGGCTCACAGAAAGAGTGGGTCATCGTCATTTTAGTCAAGGCTCTCTATGGCAGGTTCAGCAACTACTTAAATGAGTAAGCAGCTGATGAGCCAAAAAGCTGCAAAACATTATCAGGGAGCTGGTGCTCATAGCAAGCCTCACAGACAGCTTCAGTCCATATCGAATGTACAGGATGGAGTTAAGGGTCTGCAAGGACATCCGATTTCTAAGTTTTCTTTTTACCACCCTCATCTGGCTGAATACTCTCTCGACTTCAGCATTCGACTGTGGCAATGACATCACAGACACAGCAGCCATGGCAAGTTCTTGAAACGGGTTGATATCAGCTGCATCCCTGAACGTCCAAATCCCACTCCAGAAGCCCAGTGTGTTTTTTTTGTCTCATTCCATTTACTAAGATGGATGGCACGCCATTGCTGGACAATCTTGTCTATCTCTGCAAGGTGTAACGGCTGTTTGAAGAAGAGGACCAAGGTGCAGCGTGGTACGTGTTCATGATTTTTAATACAACTGAACACCAGAACAAAAAATAACAACGCGAAACAACTGAAGCAGTTCTGTCTGGTGCAGAAACACACTAAGCAGTTCTGTCTGGTACAGAAACACACTAAGCAGTTCTGTCTGGTGCAGAAACACACTAAGCAGTTCTGTCTGGTACAGAAACACACTAAGCAGTTCTGTCTGGTGCAGAAACACACTAAGCAGTTCTGTCTGGTACAGAAACACACTAAGCAGTTCTGTCTGGTGCAGAAACACACTAAGCAGTTCTGTCTGGTGCAGAAACACACTAAGCAGTTCTGTCTGGTGCAGAAACACACTAAGCAGTTCTGTCTGGTGCAGAAACACACTAAGCAGTTCTGTCTGGTACAGAAACACACTAAGCAGTTCTGTCTGGTAAACAGTTCTGTCTGGTGCAGAAACACACTAAACAGTTCTGTCTGGTCAGTTCTGTCTGTCTGGTACAGAAACACACTAAACAGTTCTGTCTGGTGCAGAAACACACTAAGCAGTTCTGTCTGTCTAAACAGTTCTGTGCAGAAACACACTGCAGTTCTGTCTGGTGCAGAAACACACTAAACAGTTCTGTCTGGTGCAGAAACACACTAAACAGTTCTGTCTGGTGCAGAAACACACTAAACAGTTCTGTCTGGTGCAGAAACACACTAAACAGTTCTGTCTGGTGCAGAAACACACTAAGCAGTTCTGTCTGGTGCAGAAACACACTAAGCAGTTCTGTCTGGTACAGAAACACACTAAACAGTTCTGTCTGGTGCAGAAACACACTAAGCAGGTCTGTCTGGTGCAGAAACACACTAAGCAGTTCTGTCTGGTGCAGAAACACACTAAGCAGTTCTGTCTGAAACAGTTCTGTCTGGTACAGAAACACACTAAGCAGTTCTGTCTGGTGCAGAAACACACTAAACAGTTCTGTCTGGTACAGAAACACACTAAGCAGTTCTGTCTGGTGCAGAAACACACTAAACAGTTCTGTCTGGTGCAGAAACACACTAAACAGTTCTGTCTGGTGCAGAAACACACTAAGCAGTTCTGTCTGGTGCAGAAACACACTAAGCAGTTCTGTCTGGTGCAGAAACACACTAAGCAGTTCTGTCTGGTGCAGAAACACACTAAGCAGTTCTGTCTGGTGCAGAAACACACTAAGCAGTTCTGTCTGGTGCAGAAACACACTAAGCAGTTCTGTCTGGTGCAGAAACACACTAAACAGTTCTGTCTGGTGCAGAAACACACTAAGCAGTTCTGTCTGGTACAGAAACACACTAAGCAGTTCTGTCTGGTGCAGAAACACACTAAGCAGTTCTGTCTGGTGCAGAAACACACTAAGCAGTTCTGTCTGGTGCAGAAACACACTAAACAGTTCTGTCTGGTGCAGAAACACACTAAACAGTTCTGTCTGGTGCAGAAACACACTAAGCAGTTCTGTCTGGTGCAGAAACACACTAAGCAGTTCTATCTGGTGCAGAAACACACTAAACAGTTCTGTCTGGTGCAGAAACACACTAAGCAGTTCTGTCTGGTGCAGAAACACACTAAGCAGTTCTGTCTGGTGCAGAAACAAACTAAACAGTTCTGTCTGGTGCAGAAACACACTAAACAGTTCTGTCTGGTGCAGAAACACACTAAACAGTTCTGTCTGGTGCAGAAACACACTAAACAGTTCTGTCTGGTGCAGAAACACACTAAGCAGTTCTGTCTGGTGCAGAAACACACTAAGCAGTTCTGTCTGGTGCAGAAACACACTAAGCAGTTCTGTCTGGTGCAGAAACACACTAAGCAGTTCTGTCTGGTGCAGAAACACACTAAACAGTTCTGTCTGGTGCAGAAACACACTAAACAGTTCTGTCTGGTGCAGAAACACACTAAACAGTTCTGTCTGGTGCAGAAACACACTAAGCAGTTCTGTCTGGTGCAGAAACACACTAAGCAGTTCTGTCTGGTGCAGAAACACACTAAGCAGTTCTGTCTGGTGCAGAAACACACTAAACAGTTCTGTCTGGTGCAGAAACACACTAAACAGTTCTGTCTGGTGCAGAAACAACTGAAACAGTTCTGTCTGGTGCAGAAACACACTAAACAGTTCTGTCTGGTGCAGAAACAACTGAAACAGTTCTGTCTGGTGCAGAAACACACTAAACAGTTCTGTCTGGTGCAGAAACAACTGAAACAGTTCTGTCTGGTGCAGAAACACACTAAACAGTTCTGTCTGGTGCAGAAACAACTGAAACAGTTCTGTCTGGTGCAGAAACACACTAAACAGTTCTGTCTGGTGCAGAAACACACTAAACAGTTCTGTCTGGTGCAGAAACACACTAAGCAGTTCTGTCTGGTGCAGAAACACACTAAGCAGTTCTGTCTGGTGCAGAAACAACTGAAACAGTTCTGTCTGGTGCAGAAACACACTAAGCAGTTCTGTCTGGTGCAGAAACACACTAAACAGTTCTGTCTGGTGCAGAAACACACTAAGCAGTTCTGTCTGGTGCAGAAACACACTAAACAGTTCTGTCTGGTGCAGAAACACACTAAGCAGTTCTGTCTGGTACAGAAACACACTAAACAGTTCTGTCTGGTGCAGAAACACACTAAACAGTTCTGTCTGGTGCAGAAACACACTAAGCAGTTCTGTCTGGTACAGAAACACACTAAGCAGTTCTGTCTGGTGCAGAAACAACTGAAACAGTTATGTCTGGTGCAGAAACACACTAAGCAGTTCTGTCTGGTGCAGAAACACACTAAGCAGTTCTGTCTGGTGCAGAAACACACTAAACAGTTCTGTCTGGTGCAGAAACACACTAAGCAGTTCTGTCTGGTGCAGAAACACACTAAACAGTTCTGTCTGGTGCAGAAACACACTAAACAGTTCTGTCTGGTGCAGAAACACACTAAACAGTTCTGTCTGGTGCAGAAACACACTAAGCAGTTCTGTCTGGTACAGAAACACACTAAACAGTTCTGTCTGGTGCAGAAACACACTAAACAGTTCTGTCTGGTGCAGAAACACACTAAGCAGTTCTGTCTGGTACAGAAACACACTAAGCAGTTCTGTCTGGTGCAGAAACACACTAAGCAGTTCTGTCTGGTACAGAAACCCACTAAGCAGTTCTGTCTGGTACAGAAACACACTAAACAGTTCTGTCTGGTGCAGAAACACACTAAGCAGTTCTGTCTGGTGCAGAAACACACTAAGCAGTTCTGTCTGGTGCAGAAACACACTAAGCAGTTCTGTCTGGTGCAGAAACACACTAAGCAGTTCTGTCTGGTGCAGAAACACACTAAACAGTTCTGTCTGGTACAGAAACACACTAAGCAGTTCTGTCTGGTGCAGAAACACACTAAGCAGTTCTGTCTGGTACAGAAACACACTAAGCAGTTCTGTCTGGTACAGAAACACACTAAGCAGTTCTGTCTGGTACAGAAACACACTAAGCAGTTCTGTCTGGTACAGAAACACACTAAGCAGAAAATAACTACCCACAAAACACAGGTGTGAAAAGGCTACCTAAGTATGGTTCTCAATCAGAGACAACGATAGACAGCAGCTGCCTCTGATTGAGAACCATACCCGGCCAAACACACAGACATAGAAAACATAGAACACCAAAATATAGAATGCCCACCCTGACCAAACCAAACTAGAGACATAAAAAGGATCTCTAAGGTCAGGGCATGACAGCAGGGAAGTAGCCAAGGAGCTTGGCTATTTTTCTATTTCTCCAGGGCTCTTATTGTGCTTTAGAGTTTCCTCCACATTGAAAACTGACATGTACTGCAGTGCATCGATATTGTCTGGCAGTCTCACTCTCAACTCCTTAGTGAGGGAGATAGTGAAGGCTACACAACGCTTTCGGACATTGTTTTCATCCTCAGGCGCAAGGTGAAGCTCAGCTGCCTTTGACTCAAAAAGGTAACCAAGGTACGGTTTGGGACTGATGTATCCATCTATTGGCCCTTTCTTTGAGTACATCAACATTTGTCAGTGGATTCAGCACCCTGTTGCTCACAGACTTGATCAGGCTAACCAAGCTGTCAAGTTGCTTAATAGGATCTACTTGCTCTCCCTCAAAAGCCTTGATGGCCAACTGTACCTCACCCAGCACTGACTTTAAAAAAGTCAGATACAATATGTTTTGAGGATCACTGTACATAAACCCTCAGCCATGTAGCAGTGTTCACTGGACTTGGTGACTGTGAAATGCAGCCTAAGCTCCTCCCACTGGTCCAAAATGCATGAAACCAATGTTCAATGGTTCAATGGAGAGCCAACGTGTGGCACACACCTTGGTTTGCTGTAAAGGTTTCTCCCCACAGTAGATGGCCTCATATATGGCCTTGAAGGCCTCCCTGTGCTTTGGAGATACTGATACCCAGTCATAAGTCTCTCGTACCAAGTACTCCACACTACGGGGGATGGTGTCATTGGAAGCATGACTTACAGCAAGCTGCAGCAGAGAGTGGCACACACAGCGAATAAAAAAACAGATATTTGAGGCCATACTCCTACTTCAGCACTTTATGGACCCCATTGTTAATCCCCGTCATAACAGAGGCATTGTCAGTCCCTACCCCAGGAGTTTCTCTTTTTTAAGACAACACTTCTCGAGGAAAGCCACAACAGCACGGGCTATAGATTTGGCATCTCCTCCCTCCAACTCAACAAGCCCCAGAAATGTTGATACAATTGTCTGCTTGGTGTCACTAAAGTACCTTATCACAACCCCCAGGTACTTAGAAACACGTACATCCGTGGACTCATCGAGGAGGCTGAAACGCTGCTCACCCACATCTGAGTATAGGAGGCTGAAACGCTGGTCATGCTGTTTTACTCCAATAGAATTTAGTCAGTATTTTTGCTCCCATTCTAGCGGCCACTGGTAATAATTACACTCTAAAATGATTTAATTTCACTACTTGAGAGAAAAATAATTTTAACTCCAGAAAAAACAACACCTGTGCCGAAGCAAATGCTACGTATGCATTACAGGTATAACATGCGTTTATCTTGGCCAGGTCGCAATTGCAAATGAGAACTTGTTCTCAACTTGCCTACTACTTGGTTAAATAAAGGTGAAATTAAAATAAATAAATATTTACTTGATGTATTTCACCGAAAATCCCTGATATTTATTATAATTTATTGTTTTATGGTTATTTTGAGATTTGTTACACTACTTTCAAGAGTGAACTATTGTATTGTATTTATTTTCTACATGGTGTTAATGCTGTGAGGTCATCAACGGGAGTCATGCTTTTACTCCTCGGTTTGCTCAGAGCCTGATGAGGAGAGGTATGTGTTATGTTACGCTCCGCTCTTTTCAATGCACATGTAAGCAAATGTCCCAAAAAAACAAACGAAAATGATATCGTCATTGATTTAGTGTTGCGCTACAGTTTTTAGGAATATATATTAGTGTGAATGGCGAAAATGTTTGATTGCAACTTTGCAAGGCTTGCCCAGCCACCGTTACCTTTGCGGGTCTCTCAGGTGCAGACAGTTTTCAGACAGGAATTCAGCAGTCTTTTGTCAGGCTGATATAGTTGTGTATGGCAGTCCAGACGGCAGCATCAAGCTTGGCTTTGTATTTGTATCCATTCCATGCAGGTATGTTGTGAAATGTGACGATTTGATATGTAATGTTTAATGTGCTAATTAGTTAGCCGTTCTTAATTTTGTTACTTGTCTGGACATGTCAAAATGGCGTTGTTGCCTCATTAGTTTACCTCAGGTACAATAGTACACTAAGAAATATTTAGCATTTATTAGCTAATTATTTCTGTACAACATTTATACAATGAAATTAGTCTTTTGAAAATATGAACATGTACATCTTGTACAATGCATTTTTAGTTGTTGACGTGAGTTAGCTCAGAGCGTGATGAAGAGAGGCTAATATAGTTGTGTTTGGGAGTCCAGACAGCAGCACCAACCTTTGTCTTGTATTTGTATCCCTTCAGTCACTAAAAGAGAGACAACCAGCAGAATTGTGTCGAGACTTGTCTTCCACCTACACCTCACCAGAACACAACGCAGAAAGGTACTCACTCTCTCTCTCTCTCTCTCATTACCCTACTACTACCACCACTACGACTCATACCACCATCATCACTAAACTGCTATCATTACCCTACTACTACCACCATCATTACCACTACTACTACCTCCATCATCATTACTACCACCACCACCACCATCATTACTACTACCATCATTACCACTACTACTACTACTACTACCACCACCATCATCATTACTACTACTACTACTACTACTACTACCACCAGCAAGAGCAACATCATTGATAAATACAGAGAAAAGAGTCGGCCCAAGAATTGAACCCTGTGGCACCCCCATTAGAGACTGCCAGAGGACTCGACAACATGCCCTCCGATTTGACACAAATCTGGTTAGCTTCTGGAGGTTCTTGAATGTGTTCTAAAATAAAATAAAAAAAGTGATACCGTATCACATTCGAGACACGAACAAAACACGTCTTCACTGCTACGCCATCTTGGGAAATTATCACTGTTAGTGATGACACCAATGGATGCAATAGCACTATGTGGCCACCAGATGGAGGTATTGGAACAAATTAACATGAAGTCACTGCCATTATGGCACAATTTCCAATGGGATTTAAAACATTTTCTTATAGGTAATACTAGGAGGAAGATGGATGTCCCCCCTTATATATAGGGGTAAAAGGGGTCAAAATAAGGAACGCTTCACGAATTTGCGTGTCATCCTTGCGCAGGGGCCATGCTAATCTTCTCTGTATCGTTCCAATTTTAGTATATGTGCTGCCGAAGCGAGCACAATACAGACATAGGAGAGGCCCTCATATATAGAGCTCAACCCTCCTGACATTTCGGATCCTGGTTGCGGTCAAACAGACCTTCAGAGGCTCAAAAACCACCCATAGAAGGTTCCCACAGGATATTGTATAGACATGAAACTGCTAGGGATAATAATGGCTACCTGGTGTGTTGTAATCTTCTAACCTCTGCCTCAGAGTTGCAACGTATGCTGGGTGATATGCGAGTACACTGTCCCGTCTAGGACGTTGATAGGGTAGAACATAATGACGTAACAAAAGCCCTCGCACAAAACCCCACCCACTCACTGAAACCCGACACGCTCTGGGGCTGCATTCACTAAAGGTCCTCATGCATAAACTTAGCAGGAAATGTTGTGAAGCCTACGTCAAAAATACCCTAACATGGGGGTTTTAAAATCGTGTACCTTACGTGAAAATGTGCTATTTGGTAAGAAAGTGATCAGTGATCAACTGTAAACTGCTGTTTTGTGACATTTTGACTTTAGTTATAGATGTAGAGACATTTAATTGATTATAAGGAATGATTCTAGACTCAAATGTAGTGTAATAAGCTTTTGGACCCCCCTGCTGGTTTTTGGTCTTTGTTCCCCCCCTGCTGGTTTTAGTTGCTCTTCCCCTGGCCTTTGTTCCCCACCCTTCCCCCGCTCTCTACAACATGGCCCGGCCAAAGATACTTATAACCAACTCCCCATTTAGTAGCGAGAGAAGCAGAATAGAGCAACACAGAAGAGTAGTAACAGAGAGGAGAGAGAACTAGAACGAGAGAAACAGCAGAGAGGGAAATGGTAAAGAGAGCGACTAGAGATTCATGTGGCCTGGCTGTGGTTGGAAGGTGACTGTTTCAACGTTCATGTTGACACATTGCCAGTGTGGTTCAATAAGAGTTTTTAAAACTGGTGGTGGGGGGAGAAAGAGACAGAAGGGGGAGAGGGAGAATGAGAAAAGAGGGAGACAAAATGGGGAGACAAAAAGAGAAAGAAAGGGAGAGTGAGAGACAAAGGGAGGGAAAGAAAAAGGGGAGTGAGTGAGAAAAAGGGGGAGAATGATGAGAGAAATGTCATTGGTTTGGCTGAGAGGAGAACACCTTTATTTAACCAGGAGGAAAAATAGGGAGAGAAAGTGAACACCTTTATTTGACAGAGAAAGAGAGAGAAGGGGGATGTCATTGGTTTGGCTGACTTTTATTTTTTTACCTTTTTTAACCAGGTAGGCTAGTTGAGAACACCTTTATTTAACCAGGTAGGCTAGTTGAGAACACCTTTATTTAACCAGGTAGGCTAGTTGAGAACACCTTTATTTAACCAGGTAGGCTAGTTGAGAACACCTTTATTTAACCAGGTAGGCTAGTTGAGAACACCAGGTAGGCTTTATTTAACCAGGTAGGCTAGTTGAGAACACCTTTATTTAACCAGGTAGGCTAGTTGAACACCTTTATTTAACCAGGTAGGCTAGTTGAGAACACCTTTATTTAACCAGGTAGGCTAGTTGAGAACACCTTTATTTAACCAGGTAGGCTAGTTGAGAACACCTTTATTTAACCAGGTAGGCTAGTTGAGAACACCTTTATTTAACCAGGTAGGCTAGTTGAGAACACCTTTATTTAACCAGGTAGGCTAGTTGAGAACACCTTTATTTAACCAGGTAGGCTAGTTGAGAACACCTTTATTTAACCAGGTAGGCTAGTTGAGAACACCTTTATTTAACCAGGTAGGCTAGTTGAGAACACCTTTATTTAACCAGGTAAGTTGAGAACACCTTTATTTAACCAGGCTAGTTGAGAACACCTTTATTTAACTAGTTGAGAACACCTTTATTTAACAGGTAGGCTAGTTGAGCCAAGACCTTTATTTAACCAGGTAGGCTAGTGAGAACACCTTTATTTAACCAGACTAGTTGAGAACACCTTTATTTAACCAGGTAACTTTATTTAACCAGGTAGGCTAGTTGAGAACAAGTTCTCATTTACAATGGACCTGGCCAAGATAAACATAGCAGTGTAACAAGTTCATGGACTAAACAATTAACAAGTCAATAACACAGTATAAAAAAAGGGGAGTCTATATACAATGTGTGCAAAAGGCATGAGGAGGTAGGTGAATAATTACAATTTTGCAGATTAACACTGGAGTGTTAGATGATCTAGATGTGCAGGTAGAGATATTGGTGTGCAAAAGAGCAGAAAAGTAAATAAATAAAAACAGTATGGGGATGAGGTAGGTAAATTGGGTGGGCTATTAACCGATGGACTACGTACAGCTGCAGCGATTTTTGCAATTCGTTCCAGTCACAGGCAGCAGAGAACTGGAAGGAAAGGCGGCCAAATGAGGTGTTGGCTTTAGGGATGATCAGTGAGATACACCTGCTGGGGCGCGTGCTACGGGTGGGTGTTGCCATCGTGACCAGTGAACTGAGATAAGGCGGAGCTTTACCTAGCATGGACTTGTAGATGACCTGGAGCCAGTGGGTCTGGCGACGAATATGTAGCGAGGGCCAGGCGACTAGAGCATACAAGTCGCAGTGGTAGGTGGTATAAGGTGCTTTAGTAACAA
Source organism: Oncorhynchus keta (assembly GCF_023373465.1). Taxonomy (NCBI): domain Eukaryota; kingdom Metazoa; phylum Chordata; class Actinopteri; order Salmoniformes; family Salmonidae; genus Oncorhynchus; species Oncorhynchus keta. The sequence goes on from NC_068430.1 coordinate 79,526,696, forward strand.
AACGGATGGCACTGTGATAAACTGCATCCAGTTTGCTGAGTAGAGTATTGGAAGCCATTTTGTAGATGACAACGCCGAAGTCAAGGATCGGTAGGATAGTCAGTTTTACTAGGGTAAGTTTGGCGGCGTGAGTGAAGGAGGCTTTGTTGCGGAATAGAAAGCCGACTCTAGATTTGATTTTAGATTGGAGATGTTTGATATAAGTCTGGAAGGAGAGTTTACAGTCTAGCCAGACACCTAGGTACTTATAGATGTCCACATATTCTAGGTTAGAACCATCCAGGGTGGTGATGCAAGTCGGGCGTGCTGGTGCAGGCAGCAAACGGTTGAAAAGCATGCATTTGGTTTTGCTAGCGTTTAAGAGCAGTTGGAGGCCACGGAAGGAGTGTTGTATGGCATTGAAGCTCGTTTGGAGGTTAGATAGCACAGTGTCCAAGGAAGGGCCAGAAGTATACAGAATGGTGTCGTCTGCGTAGAGGTGGATTAGGGAATCGCCCGCAGCAAGAGCAACATCATTGATATATACAGAGAAAAGTCGGCCCAAGAATTGAACCCTGTGGCACCCCCATAGAGACTGCCAGAGGACCGGACAACATGCCCTCCGATTTGACACATCTGGTTAGCTTCTGGAGGTTCTTGAATGTAATTCTAAAGTTAAAAATAATAGCGATACCGTATCACATTGGGTGAGGCAGGTTACCGGAAGGTATAATCAAATAAAAAATCGAAAAGAGATCGAAAATAAAATTTAAATATATATACAAAAAAATACAAAAATACAAAAGCACACGAGACACGAGTTATTATTTCTTCTTCGTGTTGTCATCATCTATAGGAACAAGTGCGGGTGCCGAGCACTTTCAGGCCTGCCTCCTTGAAGGGTTGGTTGGGTGGAATGAGGACCGTGCTGAAGCAGAGGGGGGCGCGCGCAGAAGCAGACCCTGCACTGCTATGATGGTGTAGCCCAGCACGCCATCATTGAGCTGAGCCAGAAGCTCCTGGGCTGCAGTCTTGTGAAGGATCACACAAGGCCTGCAAAGTACACTGGTATGTATTTCTAAATTATACACACACACTAAAACATGTGCAGTTCTGTTTATGTACAACTCTTGTTTTTTCTTTTCTCTCTAAGGGGAACTCATTGGGGTCGAGTATCTCTTCTCCCAGACCCATGGTGACCAGAGGTTGGAGTCCAACCTCGGTAAGGACCCAGACGGGACACCTACTCTATTTGAGGGAGAGGAGGATGACCCCACCATGTCCTTGCCCGACCTCGATGACCGTCTCCCACTAGTCTCTCCACTCAGGAAGGCCCCTCCACCGCCCACTCAACCCATCCCAGGTACCTGTCGTCACACCCCCTGATGACACTGCACCAGCTGCCAGTCAGGTCCCGGAAGATGATGTAAGTGCCTATCCACGTCCTAAACAGATCACTCAAGTTTCTTTCCATTCGTAACTATTAATGTGACTATTAATCCAACCTGTCCCCATGACGCTTCTATTTCCAGGAGAACATAGGACCTGATGGGGTTAGTGGATACCAGCACGTGGTCCTCCTGGCCACTAGTCAGCCACTGTCACCTCCACCCAGTCTGTCTTCTACCTCCCTCCCTATAACGCCAGTCTTCCAAGACCTACCCAAGGTCTCCAGGACCACCAAATGAATGAGGAGGAAGAAGCTGGAGTCTGGCATTAAAGTCAGAGCGCACAAGCCATACGAAGGCTATAAGTGCTCTAAATGTGGCAAGCCTAAAACTTCTGAGTTTGGACACAGTATGTATGGTTCTGTGAGATTCTGTGCCGCTATCTCTGGTGGCCAAACTATGGAGGAGTGGCTGGCACTCATGTGGGCCCAGCATGGTGCTATAGCCAAGGCCAGTAAAATCTGACTGACTCGTGTTACATTATAAAGTAGTTTTTGTAAAAAATGTACGACATTCATTGTTAATCTCTTGTACATTTAGCTATTTTAAAATCACCTTAACTTGTACAGTCGGTGTAGGGGACATTATGCTGGGTTGCTTCACACATGACATTCCCTGTGAAATAAATAAATGAAATGCAAGCACTTTCTCCCTTAAATTCATTTTGATTTATTGTCATACACTCTTAAAGTTCAACAAATAACCTCCAGTTCTGAAAACACAAGGACCCACCTCCACACCTGACAGCCGTCCATGGTGGCCTCCAGTTTTGAACAGGCGGTTCCCCAAAGGTGATTTCTTTATTTGTTTTAATCTATTTTTTTAGGCCGTACATTTTGTTTATCTAATCAAAATAAACAATCCAAACAATAAATCAATACAACTTCAGTTAATTAAAAGAAAAGCAATTACCCAACAAATGAATGTGTTCGTTCAAATAACATGTAACAATCAGGGTCCGGCCCCTACACTTACATAGCCAATCAGGGTCCGGCCCCTACACTTACGTAGCCAATCAGGGTCCGGCCCCTACACTTACGTAGCCAATCAGGGTCCGGCCCCTACACTTACGTAGCCAATCAGGGTCCGGCCCCTACACTTACGTAGCCAATCAGGGTCCGGCCCCTACACTTACGTCGCCAATCAGGGTCCGGCCCCTACACTTACGTCGCCAATCAGGGTCAGGCCCCTACACTTACGTAGCCAATCAGAGTCCGGCCCCTACACTTACGTAGCCGCACTCTTGGGCCGGATGGTGCTGGCCGGCCTGGCCACAGCAGCTACCCCCTCCTGGTCTCTGCGCTGAATGTAGTCAATCAAGGCGGCCATCGCACTCCCAGGATAACGGGGTGTCTGCGTCCTCAAGCTCCTGACATATCTGTGTGAGACACAGCAGAGGGAACGTTTCAGATGTAAAATGTTGCATAGAACACACTGAGATGAACATAGAAAACACAAAAGACGCGCAGCACACATGACTTTATCCTGTGTGCACCCGTAGACTCACACAGGTCCTGCAGTGAGTCCCACTTACATTTACATTTAAGTCATTTAGCAGACGCTCTTATCCAGAGCGACTTACAAATTGGTGCATACACCTTATGACATCCAGTGGAACAGCCACTTACAATAGTGCATCTAAATCTTTTTAGGGGGGGGGGGGAGAAGGATTACTTACCCTTACTTACCCTATCCTAGGTATTCCTTGAAGAGGTGGGTACAAGTGTCAACAAGGCGGTTGACACTTGTACTTCCTGATGCCAACAAGGGCCTTGTCCTCCTGGCCTGAAATCAGCACGGGAACCAATTAACTGTCAGAGCAAAAGAGTTCCATCTTACATACAATGAGAAGAATCAAACAAACTCACCTGGCTGGGAGGACAGGACTTTAGCTTCCTCGTGCGCCCGGTTGAACCTGACCATCTCAGCGAGTCAGGGCGTCCTCACGGGAGGGCCCTGAGCACCAGAAACAGGGGGGCCGTCAGCGGCCACATTTACTGCCTGGGGCCTTGAGGACCAACTCCCGTGAGGGCGTGAAAACAGAACCTTGGATTTTCCATCTTAGGAGGCAAGAAAAATACTATTATCATGACTGATGAGTGCAGTGACAAGTGACAGCATAACCATATTAGATACATATAAAGGAACTTATGTTTGCTTGATAAGTCTGCTCGGAGGAGGACACCAGTGAGGGGGGTTTGGGGGTTATGGGTAGGATTAGGGTGATTATTATTTCACATGCAGTTAAATTCAGTTTACATAGAAAGACACGTTTGCCCCAAAGACCATCAATACAATGCATTCAACTACATACACTTCAAATGCATGCCATCAAAAAACTAAGGAAAATAGACAAATAGTATAGAATTCCAACTGAGTTGATATAGATGTTAGCTAAGGTTTTACAGGATTGTCAGTGGTCAAATAAACTTTGAGTTTTGTCCACCTACAGTAGTTTGCGATATACAACCTTTGTTAAATTAAACTCATCACATTTAGTCATCATTTGTTGCAAATTAAGCACAATTACCTCATATACTCACCGAGTAGCATCGATGGCTGACAGAAAAATATTTATAGCCAATGCTAACCTGCCTGTGCAGCAGCAGGCTACAGTAGCTAGCGATATAAGAAAGTTATTAAATTACAGTTTGGGAAGCCCCTGTAGTCAAACAAGGCGGTTGACTAGACATGTTATTCTCATATTTCATCACATGTATAGTCCTCCACGCTACATTCGTTGCAAATGAAGCAAAATTACCTTAGATACTCACCGAGTAGCATCAATGGCTGACAGAAAAAGATTTTGTGATGAAGTGACGTTAGGAACATTTCAGAGGAAGATGATTGGCTTAAAAACTTTTGGAACAAGCTTGGCTCTTCATTGGTGTATTTTTGCTCTCTTTCTCCAATTTGGAACAAACTGAAGCATCTGATTGGAGGAGAGGGCTAATAGGACAATATGGGAATTTGGAACAGAAAAATGCGGAAATTGCCCAAGGATATTGCCCATTCTTCTCTGTCGAAGGAGGAGGGGAAATGGGGGATTTGCTGGGTGAGAGGAGGAGTTGGCAGGGGTGTGTCAACAATGCATATTAAGTAGCCAATTTGCTTTGAGCACCAGGTCTAATATTTTTTCCCATTATATCCCCCTCCTATATTTCCCTCCCCATCCCCTATATTTTCCCCTCCCACATTCCCCCCCTAATTTCCCTCCTTATATTTCCCTACCCCTATTCTCCCCTGGCATATTTCCCTCCCTCTCCCCAATATTTACCCCTCCCATATTTCCCTTTCCCTCACCTATGTTTTTCCAACTTTTATCCCCTCCCTTCAGATCCCTCCTTATTTTTCTCCTGTCCTAATTCCCCTCCCCCATATTTTCCCCCTTTTTCCCGCCACTTTTCAATTCCCAAAATTCCTTTCCCCTCACCTATATTACCCTCCCCTATTTCCCTTCCACTCCCCTTCCCTATTTCGACTCCCTTATTTTCCCCTCCCATATTTTCCTGTTCCCCATTTCCCCCTCTATTTTCCCCGTCCCCTATTTTCCTTCTCCCCTAATTTTCCCCCACCTTCCCCATTTTTGTCTTCTATCCCTCCCTCTCCACTTTTCTCTCTGCCCTTTTCGCTCTCTCCCACTTTTTCTCTCTCCCCCTTTCACTCTTTCTCTCTGAGTTGTATCCCCTCTTCCCTCCAGTCTGAGTTGTATCCCCTCTTCCCTCTAGTCTGAGATGTATCCCCTCTTCCCTCTAGTCTGAGTTGTATCCCCTCTTCCCTCCAGTCTGAGTTGTATCCCCTCTTCCCTCCAGTCTGAGTTGTATCCCCTCTTCCCTCCAGTCTGAGTTGTATCCCCTCTTCCCTCTAGTCTGAGTTGTATCCCCTCTTCCCTCTAGTCTGAGTTGTATCCCCTCTTCCCTCCAGTCTGAGTTGTATCCCCTCTTCCCTCTAGTCTGAGTTGTATCCCCTCTTCCCTCTAGTCTGAGTTGTATCCCCTCTTCCCACTAGTATGAGTTGTATCCCCTCTTCCCTCCAGTCTGAGTTGTATCCCCTCTTCCCTCTAGTCTGAGTTGTATCCCCTCTTCCCTCTAGTCTGAGTTGTATCCCCTCTTCCCTCTAGTCTGAGTTGTATCCCCTCTTCCCTCTAGTCTGAGTTGTATCCCCTCTTCCCTCTAGTCTGAGTTGTATCCCCTCTTCTCTCTAGTCTGAGTTGTATCTCCTCTTCCCTCTAGTCTGAGTTGTATCTTCCCTCTAGTCTGAGATGTATATTGAGCCTTTACCACCTGTGATACCATAGTAACGGTCAACCAACTGTTTCTAGGATATTGATTTAAATATTAAAAGATGTCTCCCTCCTCCTTCATCTCCATCAAATCCACTCTTGATGGCAGAGGAGAGAGAGAGACCTAGAGAGAGACCTAGAAAGAGAGACCTATAGAGAAACAGAGAGGGAGAGACAGAGAGAGAGAGACCTAGAGAGCGAAACAGAGAGAGAGAGATCTAGGGGCCAGAGAGAGAGAGACCGAGAGATAGAGACCTAGATAGAAAGAGAGAGAGACCGAGAGAGAAAAAAAAATATAGAAAGAGAAAAAGGGAGAGAGCAAGCAGAGAAAAGGAAGTGCAGAAGAGAGAGAGAGCCAGAAACACTGGTTGCATTTCTACATCTAAGTACTGTATATACCAGATGGTACCACATTGATACACTCAAGTTGACCTTAAATGAGTCCCCCTCTCCCTCCATCTCTTATGATGTACTCACCTTCCGTTCTCTCCAGTCCAAACACCCAATATCGGGGAAGTTTTAGACAAGAAAAACTAAGAAATATAAACGTTTAGAGTCCAAAGCTCTGACGATAGCTTCTGGTGTTCTTGTATGTAAAATCAATTGCATTTGGTTGTTGAATTAACAGCCTCTGCTCGCTCGCCTCTCGGTGTGCGGTCATTCGCCCTTGAGCCGGAGTGTTTTCAGCCGACCGTTTTCTCCCCATGGCAGTTAGAAATGCAATGGACCTGGACCCGTGCTCCCGGTATCACAAACAATGCAGATGGTGATCTGCGCGCCATAGACACAGCTGGACAGAGAGACACAAAGAGAGAAATAAATCATCTGATTTTTGCCGCATGGAATATCTTCCCTCCTGATAAAATCACGATTTGTGAAGACGTTTTCACTTCAGATAAGTAATTTAAAAAGTACAAAGTTATTTGTGTCCTCTTCACACAACTGACACATTCAAAGCGGCATGTGTGACCTTACTGTGCCTTTGGCCAGCCCAGCAGCGCTGCGTGATTCTCAGAGGCGTGCGTGTCCGGTTTGTTCAAAACATTATAAACACCTACTCTTTCCATGCCATAGCCTGACCAGGTGAATGTTGGGGCTGCAAAGTAGCCTGGTTAGAGCGTTGGACTTAGTAACCTGAAGGTTGCAAGTTCAAACCCCCGAGCTGACAAGGTACACATCTGTCGTTCTGCCACTGAACAGGCAGTTAACCCACTGTTCCTAGGCCGTCATTGAAAATAAGAATTTGTTCTTAACTGACTTGCCTAGTTAAATAAAGGTTTTTAAAAAAATACTCCCTTAAAAAATACTCTATAGGTGAATAGAGGGTGAATGGGCAAGACAAAATATTGAAGTGCCTTTGAACAGGGTATGGTAGTAGGTGCCAGGCGCACCGGTTTGAATGTGTCAAGAACTGCAACGCTGCTGGATTTGTCACGCTCAACAGTTTCCCGTGTGTATCGTGCATGGCCCTCCACCCAAATGACATCCAGACAACTTGACACGACTGTCAAGTTTGTGTATATTCCATATGTTAACCAATACTTGAGAAGCGAATACAGTTGATTGACTTCATAACAAGAAGACTGTGAAAACTGTCTACACGGGTGTGTGTGACGCGTCTCTTCCTCCATTCAGATCCTATCGTGTTGACGATCGCTAGCTACGGTTTTTAACACTTTCCCCGCTAGTCAGGTTGGCCTAATGTTGCATTTCTTGCCATTTTGAAAATTATTTATGGGGGGCATTTCATCAGAACATTGCATTTATGGAAAGCATAAGGGAGTAAAATGTTGGCAAGCAATAAACATTTCAGGACGACTATGTCTGAATTATTATCCTTACACTTTCAAACATACTAGTTGAATAAGACACGAGAGAGATGATGAATTATGGCAAAGAGATTTATTTATAGACTAATACAACAATCAGTAGCGGATTTAGGTACAGGCGACATGGGCAGCCGCCCAGGGGCATCTTGCCCGGGGCAACACGGTGCGAGGCGGGCGCTGAAGGGGGGGTTCCGCCCAGGGCGACATACAAGCAAGAACCGCCACATACACTTGAAACAAATAGCCAAACTGAAAACTGCAGACAAAAAATGCTTTCTGCTACTAAGATCAGTGAAATGTAGGCTAAACTGACAGAGTGAAGAGCAGATATGTCATCTAGCAAGCAAGTCACAGTAACGAAGAACGCGAAGGGGGGATTCTGGGGGGAGATTTTCGACACAACACCTGTGCAGAAGCAAAGGCTACGTATGTATTACATGTATAACATATACTTTATAACATATACTTTATTTAACTGAAAATCCCTTATTTATTATAATTTATTGTTTTATGGTTATTTTGAGATTTGTTACACCACTTTCAAGAGTGAACTATTGTATTGTATTTATTTTCTACATGGTGTTAATGCTGTGAGGTCATCAACGGGAGTCATGCTTTTACTCCTCGGTTTGCTCAGAGCCTGATGAGGAGAGGTATGTGTTATGTTACGCTCCGCTCTTTTCAATGCACATGTAAGCAAATGTCCCAATAAAGACAACCGTCATTGATTTAGTGTTGCGCTACTGTTTTTAGGAATATATATTAGTGTGAATTGCGGGTCTCTCAGGTGCAGACAGCGTGAGTTTTCAGACAGGAATTCAGCAGTCTTTTGTCTTTTATCAGGCTGATATAGTTGTGTATGGCAGTCCAGACGGCAGCATCAAGCTTGGCTTTGTATTTGTATCCATTCCATGCAGGTGTGTTCTGAAATGTGACGATTTGATATGTAATGTTTAATGTGCTAATTAGTTAGCCGTTCTTAATTTTGTTACTTGTCTGGACATGTCAAAATGGCGTTGTTGCCTCATTAGTTTACCTCAGGTACAATAGTACACTAAGAAATATTTAGCATTTATTAGCTAATTATTTCTGTACAACATTTATACAATGAAATGAGTATTTAGAAAATATGAACATTTTGTATCCCTTCAGTCACTAAAAGAGAGACAACCAGCAGAATTGTGTCCAGAGATTTGTCTTCCACCTACACATCACCAGAACACAACGCAGAAAGGTACAGTTCCTTCAACACGTGCATGATAGGGAGATGAGGCCAGAGGTTGCATTGCATTACAACTTCTCTCTTTTCCCCTCTCTTTTCTCTCTTCCCTCCCTCCCTCCCCATTTTCTGTTCCTCTTTTTCTCTCCCTCTTTCTTTCTCTTTTCTCTCTCTCTCATTTCTCTCTCTAATTTCTCTCTCTCATTTCTCTCTCTAATTTCTCTCTCTCTCTAATTTCTCGCTCTCTCTCTAATTTCTCTCTCTCTCTCTAATTTCTCGCTCTCTCTCTAATTTCTCGCTCTCTCTCTAATTTCTCGTCTCTCTCTAATTTCTCTCTCTCTAATTTCTCTCTCTCTCTATCTCTATCTCTCTCAATTCAATTCAATTCAATTCAAGGGCTTTATTGGCATGGGAAACATGTGTTAACATTGCCAAAGCAAGTGAGGTAGACAACATACAAAGTGAATATATAAGGTGAAAAACAACAAATGAACAGTAAACATTACACATACAGAAGTTTCAAAACAGTAAAGACATTACAAATGTCATATATATATATACAATGTACAAATAGTTAAAGGACACAAGAAAATAAATAAGCATAAATATGGGTTGTATTTACAATGGTGTTTGTTCTTCACTGGTTGCCCTTTTCTCGTGGCAACAGGTCACAAATCTTGCTGCTGTGATGGCACACTGTGGAATTTCACCCAGTAGATATGGGAGTTTTTCAAAATTGGGTTGGTTGTCGAATTCTCTGTGGATCTGTGTAATCTGAGGGAAATGTGTCTCTAATATGGTCATACATTGGGCAGGAGGTTAGGAAGTGCAGCTCAGTTTCCACCTCATTTTGTGGGCAGTGAGCACATAGCCTGTCTTCTCTTGAGAGCCATGTCTGCCTAAGGCGGCCTTTCTCAATAGCAAGGCTATGCTCACTGAGTCTGTACATAGTCAAAGCTTTCCTTAATTTTGGGTCAGTCACAGTGGTCAGGTATTCTGCCGCTGTGTACTCTCTGTGTAGGGCCAAATAGCATTCTAGTTTGCTCTGTTTTTTTGTTAATTCTTTCCAATGTGTTAAGTAATTATCTTTTTGTTTTCTCATGATTTGGTTGGGTCTAATTGTGCTGTTGTCCTGGGGCTCTGTAGGGTGTGTTTGTGAACAGAGCCCCAGGACCAGCTTGCTTAGGGGACTCTTCTCCAGGTTCATCTCTCTGTAGGTGATGGCTTTGTTATGGAAGGTTTGTGAATCGCTTCCTTTTAGGTGGTTGTAGAATTTAATGGCTCTTTTCTGGATTTTGATAATTAGTGGGTATCGGCCTAATTCTGCTCTGCATGCATTATTTGGTGTTTTACGTTGTACACGGAGGATATTTTTGCAGAATTCTGCGTGCAGAGTCTCAATTTGGTGTTTGTCCCATTTTGTGAAGTCTTGGTTGGTGAGCGGACCCCAGACCTCACAACCATAAAGGGCAATGGGCTCTATGACTGATTCAAGTATTTTTAGCCAAATCCTAATTGGTATGTTGAAATGTATGTTTCTTTTGATGGCATAGAATGCCCTTCTTGCCTTGTCTCTCAGATCGTTCACAGCTTTGTGGAAGTTACCTGTGGCGCTGATGTTTAGGCCAAGGTATGTATAGTTTTTTTGTGTGCTCTAGGGCAACAGTGTCTAGATGGAATTTGAATTTGTGGTCCTGGTGACTGGACCTTTTTTGGAACACCATTATTTTGGTCTTACTGAGATTTACTGTCAGGGCCCAGGTCTGACAGAATCTGTGCATAAGATCTAGGTGCTGCTGTAGGCCCTCCTTGGTTGGTGACAGAAGCACCAGATCATCAGCAAACAGCAGACATTTGACTTCGGATTCTAGCAGGGGGAGGCCGGGTGCTGCAGACTTTTCTAGTGCCCGCGCCAATTCGTTGATATATATGTTGAAGAGGGTGGGGCTTAAGCTGCATCCCTGTCTAACCCCACGACCCTGTGTGAAGAAATGTGTTTTTTGCCAATTTTAACCGCACACTTGTTGTTTGTGTACATGGATTTTATAATGTCATATGTTTTACTACCACCACCACCATCATTACTACTACTACTACTACTACCATCATTACCACTACTACTACTACCACCACCATCATCATTACCACTACTACTACTACCACCACCAGCAAGAGCAACATCATTGATAAATACAGAGAAAAGAGTCGGCCCAAGAATTGAACCCTGTGGCACCCCCATTAGAGACTGCCAGAGGACTCGACAACATGCCCTCCGATTTGACACAAATCTGGTTAGCTTCTGGAGGTTCTTGAATGTGTTCTAAAATTAAAAATAATAGCGATACCGTATCACATTTGAGACACGAACAAAACACGTCTTCACTGCTACGCCATCTTGGGAAATTATCACTGTTTGTGATGACACCAATGGATGCAATAGCACTATGTGGCCACCAGATGGAGGTATTGGAACAACATTAACATGAAGTCACTGCCATTATGGCACAATTTCCAATGGGATTTAAAACATTTTCTTATGGGTAATACTAGGAGGAAGATGGATATCCCCCCTTATATATAGGGGTAAAAGGGGTCAAAATAAGGAACGCTTCACGAATTTGCGTGTCATCCTTGCGCAGGGGCCATGCTAATCTTCTCTGTATCGTTCCAATTTTAGTATATGTGCTGCCGAAGCGAGCACAATACAGACATAGGAGAGGCCCTCATATATAGAGCACAACCCTCCTGACGTTTCGGACCCTGGTTGCGGTCAAACAGACCTTCAGAGGCTCAAAAACCACCCACAGAAGGTTCCCACAGGATATTGTATAGACATGAAACTGCTAGGGATAATAATGGCTACCTTGTGTGTTGTAATGTTCTAACCTCTGCCTCAGAGTTGCAATGTATGCTGGGTGATATGCGAGTACACTGTCCCGTCGAGGACGTTGATAGGGTAGAACATAATGACGTAACAAAAGCCCTCGCACAAAACCCCACCCACTCACTGAAACCCGACACGCTCTGGGGCTGCATTCACTAAAGGCCCTCATGCATAAACGTAGCAGGAAATGTTGTGAAGCCTACGTCAAAAATACCCTAACATGGGGGTTTTAAAATCGTGTACCTTACGTGAAAATGTGCTATTTGGTAAGAAAGAAAGTGATCAGTGATCAACTGTAAAAACTGCTGTTTTGTGACATTTTGACTTTAGTTATAGTTGTAGAGACATTTAATTGATTATTATAAGGAATGATTCTAGACTAAAATGTAGTGTAGTAAGCTTTTGGACTCCTCCCCCTGCTGTTGTAGTTATTCTTCCCCTGGTCTTTGTTCCCCCCCTGCTGGTTTTAGTTGCTCTTCCCCTGGGCATTGTTCCCCACCCTTCCCCCGCTCTCTACAACATGGCCCGGCCAAAGATACTTATAACCAACTCCCCATTTAGTAGCGAGAGAAGCAGAATAGAGCAACACAGAAGAGTAGTAACAGAGAGGAGAGAGAACTAGAACGAGAGAAACAGCAGAGAGGGAAATGGTAAAGAGAGCGACTAGAGATTCATGTGGCCTGGCTGTGGTTGGAAGGTGACTGTTTCAACGTTCATGTTGACACATTGCCAGTGTGGTTCAATAAGAGTTTTTAAAACTGGTGGTGGGGGGAGAAAGAGACAGAAGGGGGAGAGGGAGAATGAGAAAAGAGGGAGACAAAATTGGGAGACAAAGAGAAAGAAAGGGAGAGTGAGAGACAAAGGCAGGGAAAGAAAAGGGGGGTGAGTGAGAAAAAGGGGGAGAATGATGAGAGAAAAGGGAGAGGAGAAAGAAAAATAGGGAGAGAAAGTGTGACAGAGAAAGAGGGAGAAGGGGGATGTCATTGGTTTGGCTGACTGTTTAGTTTATTTTTTATTTCACCTTTATTTAACCAGGTAGGCTAGTTGAGAACAAGTTCTCATTTACAACTGCGACCTGGCCAAGATAAAGCATAGCAGTGTGAACAGACAACACAGAGTTACACATGGAGTAAACAATTAACAAGTCAATAACACAGTAGAAAAAAAGGGGAGTCTATATACAATGTGTGCAAAAGGCATGAGGAGGTAGGTGAATAATTACAATTTTGCAGATTAACACTGGAGTGATAAATGATCTAGATGGTCATGTGCAGGTAGAGATACTGGTGTGCAAAAGAGCAGAAAAGTAAATAAATAAAAACAGTATGGGGATGAGGTAGGTAAATTGGGTGGGCTATTAACCGATGGGACTACGTACAGCTGCAGCGATCGGTTAGCTGCTCAGATAGCAGATGTTTAAAGTTGGTGAGGGAGATAAGTCTCCAACTTCAGCAATTTTTGCAATTCGTTCCAGTCACAGGCAGCAGAGAACTGGAAGGAAAGGCGGCCAAATGAGGTGTTGGCTTTAGGGATGATCAATGAGATACACATGCTGGAGCGCATGCTACGGGTGGGTGTTGCCATCGTCACCAGTGAACTGAGATAAGGCGGAACTTTACCTAGCATGGACTTGTAGATGACCTGGAGGCAGTGGGTCTGGCGACGAATATGTAGCGAGGGCCAGGCGACTAGAGCATACAAGTCGCAGTGGTAGGTGGTATAAGGTGCTTTAGTAACAAAACGGATGGCACTGTGATAAACTGCATCCAGTTTGCTGAGTAGAGTATTGGAAGCCATTTTGTAGATGACATCGCCGAAGTCAAGGATCGGTAGGATAGTCAGTTTTACTAGGGTAAGTTTGGCGGCGTGAGTGAAGGAGGCTTTGTTGCGGAATAGAAAGCTGACTCTAGATTTGATTTTAGATTGGAGATGTTTGATATGAGTCTGGAAGGAGAGTTTACAGTCTAGCCAGACACCTAGGTACTTATAGATGTCCACATATTCTAGGTTGGAACCATCCAGGGTGGTGATGCTAGTCGGGCGTGCGGGTGCAGGCAGCGAAGGGTTGAAAAGCATGAATTTGGTTTTACTAGCGTTTAAGAGCAGTTGGAGGCCACGGAAGGAGTGGCAACAAAACACGTCTTCACTGCTACGCCATCTTGGGAAATTATCACTGTTAGTGATAACACCAATGGATGCAATAGCACTATGTGGCCACCAGATGGAGGTATTGGAACAACATTAACATTAAGTCACTGCCATTATGGCACAATTTCCAATGGGATTTAAAACATTTTCTTATGGGTAATACTAGGAGGAAGATGGATGTCCCCCCTTATACAGTGCCTTGCGAAAGTATTCGGCCCCCTTGAACTTTGCGACCTTTTGCCACATTTCAGGCTTTAAACATAAAGATATAAAACTGTATTTTTTGTGAAGAATCAACAACAAGTGGGACACAATCATGAAGTGGAACGACATTTATTGGATATTTCAAACTTTTTTAACAAATCAAAAACTGAAAAATTGGGCGTGCAAAATTAGAGAGAAACAAAAAGGGAGCGAGAGAGAGAAACAAAAAGGGAGCGAGAGAGAGAAACAAAAAGGGAGCGAGAGAGAGAAACAAAAAGGGAGCGAGAGAGAGAAACAAAAAGGGAGCGAGAGAGAGAAACAAAAAGGGAGCGAGAGAGAGAAACAAAAAGGGAGCGAGAGAGAGAAACAAAAAGGGAGCGAGAGAAAGGGAGCAAAAAGAGAAGTGGGAGCAGAGAGAAAGGGAGAGAGAAAATATAGCCAATGTCTGCAATAGCGCTATGTGGCCATCAGATGGATGTATTGGAACAAAATTAACATCCATCTGGTGGCCACATAGCGCTATTGCAGACATTGGCTATATTTTTTAAATCCCATTGGAAATTGTGCCATAATGCAGTGACTTCATGTTAATTTTGTTCCAATACATCTATCTGGTGCCCACATAGAGCTACTGCATCCATTGGTGTTATCACTGACAGTCAAGCCAATCCAATGACATCCCCCTTCTCTCTCACGTTTTCTCTTTTTTGAACCACACTGAGTCACTGATGTGATCTTCCTGTCTGGGTTGGCCCCCCCCCGGGTTGTGCCGTGGCGGAGATCTTTGTGGGCTATACTCGGCCTTGTCTCAGGATGGCAAGTTGGTGGTTGAAGATATCCCTCTAGTGGTGTGGGGGCTGTGCTTTGGAAAAGTGGGTGGGGTTATATCCTTCCTGTTTGGCCCTGTCCGGGGCTATCATCGGACGGGGCCACAGTGTCTCTTGACCCCTCCTGTCTCAACCTCCAGTATTTATGCTGCAGTAGTTTATGTGTCGGGGGGCTAGGGTCAGTTTGTTATATCTGGAGAACTTCTCCTGTCTTATCTGGTGTCCTGTGTGAATTTAACCTGTTGCGTCGAGCAATCCCGTATCCGGGAGCGTAATTATAGCCTCAAGCTCATTACCATAACGCAACGTTAACTATTCATGAAAATCGCAAATGAAATGAAATAAATATATTGGCTCACAAGCTTAGCCTTTTGTTAACAACTCTGTCATTTCAGATTTTCAAAATATGCTTTTCAACCATAGCTACACAAGCATTTGTGTAAGAGTATTGATAGCTAGCATAGCATTAAGCCAAGCATTCAGCAGGCGACATTTTCACAAAAACAAGAAAAGCATTCAAATAAAATAATTTACCTTTGAAGAACTTCGGGTGTTTTCAATGAGGAGACTTTCAGTTAGATAGCAAATGTCCCGTTTTTCCCAAAATATTATTTGTGTAGGAGAAATCGATCCGTTTTGTTCATCACGTTTGGCTAAGGAAAAAAAAACAAAAATTCAGTCATTACAACGCAGAACTTTTTTCCAAATTAACTCCATAATATCGACAGAAACATGGCAAACGTTGTTTAGAATCAATCCTCAAGGTGTTTTTCACATATCTATTTGATGATAAGTAATTCGTGGCAGTTTGGTTTCTCCTCTGAAGCAAATGGTAAAATACACGCAGCTGGAGATTACGCAATAATTGCAACGGAGGACACCAACCGGAGCACCTGGTAAATGTAGTTTCTTATGGTCAATCTTCCAATGATATGCCTACAAATACGTCACAATGCTGCAGACACCTTGGGGAAACGACAGAAAGTGTAGGCTCATTCCTTGCACATTCACAGCCATATAAGGAGACATTGGAACAAAGCGCATTCAAAATCTGGGGCGTTTCCTTCCTGTTTGAAATTTCATCTTGGTTTCACCTGTAGCATCAGTTCTGTGGCACTCACAGATAATATCTTTGCAGATTTGGAAACGTCAGAGTGTTTTCTTTCCAAAGCTGTCAATTATATGCATAGTAAAGCATCTTTTCGTGACAAAATATCTTGTTTAAAACGGGAACGTTTTTTTATCCATAAATTAAAAGAGCGCCCCCTATATCCAAGAAGTTAAGTATGCTCTCTCTAATTCTCTCTTTCGCTCTTTCTTTCTCTCGGAGGAGGACCTGTGCCCTAGGCCCATGCCTCAGGACTACCTGACATGATGACTCCTTGCTGTCCCCAGTCCACCTGGCCGTGCAGCTGCTCCAGTTTCAACTGTTCTGCCTGCGGCTATGGAACCCTGACCTGTTCACCGGACGTGCTACCTGTCCCAGACATACTGTTTTCAACTCTCTAGAGACAGCAGGAGTGGTAGAGATACTCTTAATGATCGGCTATGAAAAGCCAACTGACATTTACTCCTGAGGTGCTGACTTGCTGCACCCTCGATAACTACTGTGATTATTATTATTTTGACCATGCTGGTCATCTATGAACATTTGAACATCTTGGCCATGTTCTGTTATAATCTCCACCCGGCACAGCCAGAAGAGGACTGGCCACTCCTCATAGCCTGGTTCCTCTCTAGGTTTCTTCCTAGGTTTTGACCTTTCTAGGGAGTTTTTCCTAGCCGCTGTGCTTCTACACCTGCATTGCTTGCTGTTTGGGGTTTTAGGCTGGGTTTCTGTACAGCACTTTGAGATATCAGCTCATGTACGAAGGGCTATATAAATAAAATTGATTTGACTGGCAATGTGTTAACATGAACGTTGAAACAGTCAACTTCCAACCACAGCCAGGCCACATGAATCTCTAGTTCTCCGTCGCTCTCTTTATCATTTCCCTCTCTGCTGTTGCTCTTGTTCTAGTTCTCTCTCCTCTCTCTGTCTCTACTACTCTTCTGTGTTGCTCTATTCTGCTTCTCTCGCTACTAAATGGGGAGTTATAAGTATCTTTGGCCGGGCCATGTTGCAGAGAGCGGGGGAAGGGTGGGGAACAAAGACCAAAAACCAGCAGGGGGGGGGGGTCCAAAAGCTTATAACACTACATTTTAGTCTAGAATCATTCCTTATAATAATCAATTAAATGTCTCTACATCTATAACTAATGTCAAAATGTCACAAAACAGCAGTTTACAGTTGATCACTGATCACTTTCTTACCAAATAGCACATTTTCACGTAAGGTACACGATTTTAAAATCCCCCATGTTAGGGTATTTTTGACGTAGGCTTCACAACATTTCCTGCTACGTTTATGCATGAGGACCTTTAGTGAATGCAGCCCCAGAGCGTGTCGGGTTTCAGTGAGTGGGTGGGGTTTTGTGCGAGGGCTTTTGTTACGTCATTATGTTCTACCCTATCAACGTCCTCGACGGGACAGTGTACTCGCATATCACCCAGCATACGTTGCAACTCTGAGGCAGAGGTTAGAAGATTACAACACACAAGGTAGCCATTATTATCCCTACCAGTTTCATGTCTATACAATATCCTGTGGGAACCTTCTATGGGTGGTTTTTTGAGCCTCTGAAGGTCTGTTTGACCCCAACCAGGATCCGAAACGTCAAGGGGGTTGTGCTCTATATATGAGGGCCTCTCCTATGTCTGTATTGTGCTCGCTTCGGCAGCACATATACTAAAATTGGAACGATACAGAGAAGATTAGCATGGCCCCTGCGCAAGGATGACACGCAAATTCGTGAAGCGTTCCTTATTTTGACCCCTTTTACCCCTATATATAAGGGGGGACATCCATCTTCCTCCTAGTATTACCCATAAGAAAATGTTTTAAATCCCATTGGAAATTGTGCCATAATGGCAGTGACTTCATGTTAATTTTGTTCCAATACCTCCATCTGGTGGCCACATAGTGCTATTGCATCCATTGGTGTCATCACTAACAGCGATAATTTCCCAAGATGGTGTAGCAGTGAAGACGTGTTTTGTTCGTGTCTCGAATGTGATACGGTATCGCTATTATTTTTAATTTTAGAACACATTCAAGAACCTCCAGAAGCTAACCAGATTTGTGTCAAATCGGAGGGCATGTTGTCCGGTCCTCTGGCAGTCTCTATGGGGGTGCCACAGGGTTCAATTCTTGGGCCGACTCTTTTCTCTGTATATATCAATGATGTTGCTCTTGCTGGTGGTGGTATTAGTAGTAGTAGTGGTAATGATGATGGTGGTAGTAGTGGTAATGATGGTGGTGGTAGTAGTAATGATGGTGGTGGTAGTAGTAATGATGGTGGTGGTAGTAGTAGTAGTAGGGTGATGGTAATGATACCAGTTTAGTGATGATGGTAGTAGTAGTGATGGTGGTGGTGGTTGTAGTAGTAGTAGTAATGGTGGTGGTGGTGGTAGTAGTAGGGTAATGATACCAGTTTAGTGATGATGGTAGTAGTAGTGATGGTGGTGGTGGTTGTAGTAGTAGTAGTAATGGTGGTGGTAGTAGTAGGGTAATGATAGCAGTTTAGTGATGATGGTGGTATGAGTAGTAGTAGTAATAACAGTAATAGTAGTAGTGGTGGTAGTAGTAGTAGTAGTAATGATGGTGGTAGTAGTAGTAGTAGTAGTAATGATGGTGGTGGTGGTAGTATTAGTAATAATAATGGTGGTGGTAGTAGTAGTAATGATGATGGTGGTGGTAGTAGGAGTAGTAGTAATGATGATGGTAGTTGTAGTACTGATGTAATGGTGAAGCTTAGTTATTTAGTTATAAGTTTGTTTCATTTTCCATTTTTATTTATTATATTTCTACTACTGACTTACCTTGTTATTTTTGTATTTCATGTTGTATTATCATTTGCCACCATTTTATATTACTATTTGTTATCTTTTTATA
This sequence comes from Oncorhynchus keta, assembly GCF_023373465.1. Classification (NCBI taxonomy): domain Eukaryota; kingdom Metazoa; phylum Chordata; class Actinopteri; order Salmoniformes; family Salmonidae; genus Oncorhynchus; species Oncorhynchus keta. Next base: position 79,545,510 of record NC_068430.1, read on the forward strand.
ATTGTATTACAATGTATATTGAGTACATTGTTGTTTTAGCAAAAGACAATGATTTCCATACCAATAAAGTAGCTTGAATTAGGAAAAAAATGAATTTGAGAGAAAGGAGAAAAAAAGGAGCGAGAAAGGAGAGAGAGAGAGAGAAAGAAGAGAGGGAGAGAAAAAAGAGAGAAAGGGGAGAGAGAAAGAAAGAGAAGAGAGAGAAAGGAGAGAGAAAGAGAGGAGAGGGAGAAAGAGAAAGAAGAGAGAGAAAGGAGAGAGAGAAAGAAGAGAGGGAGAAAGGAAAGAGAGAAAAGAGAGAGAAAGAGGAGAGAGAAAGAAAGGGGAGAGAAATTAGAGAGAGAAAAGTGAGAGTAAAGAGAAAAGAGAAAGGAGTGGAATGAAAAGAGAAAAAGAAAGAGGGAGAGAAAAAGAAGAACAGAGAAAATGGGAGGGAGGGAGAGAGAGAGAGAGAAAGAGGTTCCAGGGAAGAGAGGGGAAAAGAGAGAAGTTGTAATGCAATGCAACCTCTGGCCTCATCTCCCTATCATGCACGTGTTAAAGGCACTGTACAGTACTGTACCTTTCTGCGTTGTGTTCTGGTGAGGTGTAGGTGGAAGACAAGTCTCTGGACACAATTCTGCTGGTTGTCTCTCTTTTAGTGACTGAAGGGATACAAATACAAGACAAAGGTTGGTGCTGCTGTCTGGACTCCCAAACACAACTATATTAGCCTCTCTTCATCACGCTCTGAGCTAACTCACGTCAACAACTAAAAATGTACGTGTTCATATTTTCAAAAGACTCATTTCATTTTATAAATGTTGTACAGAAATAATTAGCTAATAAATGCTAAATATTTATTAGTGTACTATTGTACCTGAGGTATACTAATGAGGCAACAACGCCATTTTGACATGTCCAGACAAGTAACAAAATTAACAACAGCTAACTAATTAGCACATTAAACATTACATATCAAATCGTCACATTTCACAACACACCTGCATGGAATGGATACAAATACAAAGCCAAGCTTGATGCTGCCGTCTGGACTGCCATACACAACTATATCAGCCTGATAAAAGACAAAAGACTGCTGAATTCCTGTCTGAAAACTCACGCTGTCTGCACCTGAGAGACCCGCAAAGGTAACGGTGGCTGGGCAAACCTTGCAAAGTTGCAATCAAACATTATCCCCATTCACACTAATATATATTCCTAAAAACAGTAGCGCAACACTAAATCAATGACGATCTAATTTTCGGTTGTCTTTTTTGGGACATTTGCTTACATGTGCATTGAAAAGAGCGGAGCGTAACATAACACATACCTCTCCTCATCAGGCTCTGAGCAAACCGAGGAGTAAAAGCATGACTCCCGTTGATGACCTCACAGCATTAACACCATGTGGAAAATAAATACAATACAATAGTTCACTCTTGAAAGTGGTGTAACAAATCTCAAAATAACCATAAAACAATAAATTATAATAAATGAGGGATTTTCAGTGAAATAAAGTATATGTTATAAATAAAGTATATGTTATACCTGTAATACATACGTAGCCTTTGCTTCTGCACAGGTGTTGTGTCGAAAATCTCCCCCCAGAATCCCCCCTTCGCGTTCTTCGTTACTGTGACTTGCTTGCTAGATGACATTTCTGCTCTTCACTCTGTCAGTTTAGCCTACATTTCACTGATCTTAGTAGCAGAAAGCATTTTTGTCTGCAGTTTTCAGTTTGGCTATTTGTTTCAAGTGTATGTGGCGGTTCTTGCTTGTATGTCGCCCTGGGCGGAACCCCCCCTTCAGCGCCCGCCTCGCACCGTGTTGCCCCGGGCAAGATGCCCCTGGGCGGCTGCCCACGTCGCCTGTACCTAAATCCGCTACTGATTGTTGTATTAGTCTATAAATAAATCTCTCTGCCATAATTCATCATCTCTCTCGTGTCTTATTCAACTAGTATGTTTGAAAGTGTAAGGATAATAATCCAGACATAGTCGTCCTGAAATGTTTATTGCTTGCCAACATTTTACTCCCTTATGCTTTCCATAAATGCAATGTTCTGATGAAATGCCCCCCATAAATAATTTTCAAAAAGGCAAGAAATGCAACATTAGGCCAACCTGACTAGCGGGGAAAGTGTTAAAAACCGTAGCTTGCGATCGTCAACACGATAGGATCTGAATGGAGGAAGAGACGCGTCACACACACCCGTGTAGACAGTTTTCACAGTCTTCTTGTTATGAAGTCAATCAACTGTATTCGCTTCTCAAGTATTGGTTAACATATGGAATATACACAAACTTGACAGTCGTGTCAAGTTGTCTGGATGTCATTTGGGTGGAGGGCCGTGCACGATACACACGGGAAACTGTTGAGTGTGACAAATCCAGCAGCGTTGCAGTTCTTGACACATTCAAACCGGTGCGCCTGGCACCTACTACCATACCCTGTTCAAAGGCACTTAAATATTTTGTCTTGCCCACTCTATTCACCTATAGAGTATTTTTTTAAGGGAGTATTTTTTAAAACCTTTATTTAACTAGGCAAGTCAGTTAAGAACCAATTCTTATTTTCAATGACGGCCTAGGAACAGTGGGTTAACTGCCTGTTCAGTGGCAGAACGACAGATTTGTACCTTGTCAGCTCGGTGGTTTGAACTTGCAACCTTCAGGTTACTAGTCCAACGCTCTAACCAGGCTACTTTGCAGCCCCAACATTCACCTGGTCAGGCTATGGCATGGAAAGAGTAGGCACAGTAAGGTCACACATGCCGCTTTGAATGTGTCAGTTGTGTGAAGAGGACACAAATAACTTTGTCCTTTTTTAAATTATTTATCTTTAGTGAAAACGTCTTCACAAATCGTGATTTTATCAGGAGGGAAGATATTCCATGCGGCAAAAATCGGATGATTTATTTCTCTCTTTGTGTCTCTCTGTCTCTGTCTCTCTGTCTCTGTGTCCAGCTGTGTCTATGGCGCGCAGATCACCATCTGCATTGTTTGTGATACCGGGAGCACGGGTACAGGTCCGTTGCATTTCTAACTGCCATGGGGAGAAAACGGTCGGCTGAAAACACTCCAGACAAGGGCGAATGACCGCACACCGAGAGGCGAGCGAGCAGAGGCTGTTAATTCAACAACCAAATGCAATTGATTTTTACATACAAGAACACCAGAAGCTATCGTCAGAGCTTTGGACTCTAAACGTTTATATTTCTTAGTTTTTCTTGTCTAAAACTTCCCCGATATTGGGTGTTTGGACTGGAGAGAACGGAAGGTGAGTACATCATAAGAGATGGAGGGAGAGGGGGACTCATTTAAGGTCAACTTGAGTGTATCAATGTGGTATCATGTGGTATATGCAGTGTTGTATCATGTGGTATATGCAGTACTTAGATGTAGAAATGCAACCAGTGTTTCTGGCTCTCTCTCTTCTGCACTTCCTTTTCTCTGCTTGCTCTCTCCCTTTTTCTATATTTTTTTCTCTCTCTCTCTCGGTCTCTATCTCTCGGTCTCTCTCTCTCTCTGGCCCCTAGATCTCTCTCTGTTTCACTCTCTAGGTCTCTGTCTCTCCCTCTCTGTTTCTCCCTCTCTGTTTCTCTATAGGTCTCTCTTTCTAGGTCTCTCTTTCTAGGTCTCTCTTTCTAGGTCTCTCTCTCTGCCATCAAGAGTGGATTTGATGGAGATGAAGGGGGACGGAGGAGGGAGACATCTTTTAATATTTAAATCAATATCCTAGAAACAGTTGGTTGACCGTTACTATGATATCATGGGTGGTAAAGGCTCAATATACATCTCAGACTGGAGGGAAGAGGGGATACAACTCAGACTAGAGGGAAGAGGGGATACAACTCAGACTAGAGGGAAGAGGGGATACAACTCAGACTAGAGGGAAGAGGGGATACAACTCAGACTGGAGGGAAGAGGGGATACAACTCAGACTAGAGGGAAGAGGGGATACAACTCAGACTAGAGGGAAGAGGGGATACAACTCAGACTAGAGAGAACAGGGGATACAACTCAGACTGGAGGGAAGAGGGGATACAACTCAGACTAGAGAGAACAGGGGATACAACTCAGAGATAAAGAGTGAAAGGGGGAGAGAGAAAAGGGGAGAGAGAGCGAGTGGAAGGGGGCGAGAGAAAAGGGCAGAGAGAAAAGTGGAGAGGGAGGGATAGAAGACAAAAATGGGGAGAGAGAAAAAGATGGGGAAGGGAGGGGAAAATTAGGGGAGAAGGAAAATAGGGGTGGGGGAGGGAAATATGCCAGGGGAGAATATATGCCAGGGGAGAATAGGGGTAGGGAAATATAAGGAGGGAAATTAGGGGAGAGAAAACAGTGGGGGAATGTAGGAGGGGAAAATAGTGGGAAAAATATAGGGGATGGGGAGGGAAACATAGGAGGGGGAAAAAAATATTAGACCTGGTGCTCAAAGCACATGGCTACTTAATATGCATTGTTGACACACCCCTGCCAACTCCTCCTCTCACCCAGCAAAACCCCCCATTTCCCCTCCTCCTTCCACAGAGAAGTATGGGCAATATCCTTGGGCAAAGATATTTCCCATTCTTCTCTGTCCAAGGAGGGGAAATGGGGGGTGTTGCTGGGTGAGAGGAGGAGTTTGCAGGGGGCATGTCATCAATGGTCTAAACAGGAAGACAGACACAGAAGCCCAGTCTAGGAGTTTTAATGATGAACCAGAATATACATAGGGAAACAGGATGAAATGCAAGATAATTATTGCAATGTAAATCCAATAAACATTAAATAAATGTAAGCAATCTCCATAGTGAAATGTGGACAGAAATGTTTGCAAAAGGTAATCTAGTCTACCAAGAAGTTGAGTTTTCACCTGAAGATGTGTTGATAAATCATGTTTGATTTATATTTGTATATTTTAATGTCTATCCTCTTATTTTTTTTTTACAGGATTTTGTTTGGGAACAGACCGATGTTAGTCTGGTGTCTCGCCTCAGAACTGCCTACCATGGGTTACCCTACCAGTAGTCTTATAGACTACAGACAATATAGCTCTGAGGGTCCTCAACACACACAAGCCTCTACACCGCGCTCAAGGTCTCGGTCCAGGTAGAGGGGAACAGTGAACTATTTACAAATAAAAACGTCCGACCACCCAGCCAGTGGCTCAGTGTCCTTCACCTCGCCCCTTAGCGTCCTTCATTTCCGCCAGCCACTGGGCCACGTCCTTACCCCCAGCAGCAACAGAGCAGAACCCCACGCCGCCGAAGTGGCTGTGGCCCGTCTCCCGGCGCTTCGGCAATCCGCATTTGGAGCAGACGTAATGCTCACTTTGCCTTCTCTTCCCGGCTGTCCCCTCCTCTGTGTCCGCCGCCATCCTCTTCCTCCTCCTCCAAGCCGTTGTCCTTGACACTGTAGGTGAAGAGCAGCCCGTCTGTGGTCCTTGGGCTGGGGAGGGGCCGGGAAGTGCGGGGGGTTGTTGCTCCAGGTGGGCTGGCAGAATGGGCACGTGAGCGGGCTCTCCTTGCTGGATGGTTTGGCGTGGGACCGGGGGGGAGGGTGGCGTAGGGAAAAGGAAGGGTGCCCTGATTCCCTCCTGCTTGAAGTGGAGGGGCTTGGCTGCAGGGAGGGGCTGGGTGGTGACGCTGGGGGCAGCAGCGAGCCCCATTCCCTGCTGCAGCACCATCCTCTCCCTCTCCTTCTGACGCCGGGAAAACCTGAAACAGGGAGAGAAAACAAACAAGCTGTCACTCAGATTGTCATTAGTCACAAGGCTTTATGTAACAAGTCGTCCATAAGTTAATGTCTTACCACTGACTAATGGTCCTTTGATTCAGCTCAAAGAGCTGAAGGTTGGTCTGGGCCATCAACCTCGGGCTGTTCAGCACTGCCTCCCTGATGCCCACGTAGTCTGCCAGAATGAGCGCCCACCTGCTCTTCTTGACGCCGGCAGACTGCGTGGCACTGGGATGGATTTGACAGAGCTGACTGCAAATGGCCTCCACCAAACGGCTGGTGCCCGGCCAATTTGCAGGGCCCGAGTTGAGTCCGAGAAGGCAACTGAAACAGAAGAGATAAATAATTAGAGAACATTGAAAAATGATAGCCATCGCCTGACCTTCATATGCATTTAATGTAGAGGCAGGCAATAAAATAGTAAGGTGGAGGACATGAACACTAACAACATACCGTTGGAGAGAGTCTTTTCCTAGGATAATGGACGACTTCCCCTTCGTTGCTTTGAACCGCCCCTGAACGATCCTCTCCTGGTGTCGGGCAGGGTAGATCAAGCGCTGTTTGTCGAAGTCTGGCAGCACCAGCCACAGTGCCACCAGACCGTCTACCCTGCGGTCCGACAACCCCTGACGGTTCCTCACCCCCACCAAGGCCCTGGCAAGCCTGCGGACATGCTGGTAGCCTGGCATTGCATCAGGACCTTTAGTCTCCTCCTGAAGATAAAGAGATAATGTCCTACATTTAGGGGTAACACTTAAGATGTTTCTACAAAGGAAATAGATGTTATTTTACATTGTGTAACTAACAGAAAATAACACTGATGGATTCTTTTAAAATGTGATCTTTCTAAAATGTTTGCACTCAGCTGATGGCATCCTTGTTATTAAACACCCAAAACTTGTGTCTTGAGTTTGTCTCAATTCCTTATTTAAGAGGTTACAATAGCATGTATGTTTTTACCAACACAAAAGGTCAAGTATAATTACCTCTGAATCAGAGGAGTGTTCAGGGTGAGGAGAACTGTGTCGACCAGGGGCCTCAGGAGAGCTTCCGTCTTCAGGGGCGGTGGGACTGGATGGCCCAGACCTGGGTGCGTCAGCAGGTCCCCCTGACAGAGGTGCTGCTGAGCTGGAGGACGGGGCGCTCATAGGCGTGACATGGGGGATGTGGACTGTCTGGTCTACATCCTCCTCCTGAAAGCCCTCGTCCTCCTCGTCGAGCTGCTCGACGGCGGCTGCCTCTTCCGGAAGGTCAGGGTCCCCGCTGACATCCTGCAGCACTCTGCCAGTCTGCGAGTACAGGTACTCCACTCCGAGGAGTTCCCCTATGAAATAAATCAAATAAAAAGCAGAGTAGAGAAGTGTTAATGGGATGTAATTAATGAAACTGATGTAAATGTTCATTCTCTTACTTGACTTACCTGTGTACTCGCTAGGCTTGGAGTAGTCCTTAACCTGTTCCTTGCCAAGCACAATTTGGCTGCTAAGGTTAAGGATGTGCTGCAGGTGGCCACTGTAGGAGAGCAGGGGCTTCCTGTTCTTCCCCTCCACTGCTGCCTGCGCACGGTCCTCGTTCCACCTCATCAGTCCATCCAACAGGAATGCCTGGAAATGCATTGCATTTGCCCTGGTACCTGAGAGAACAAGGCACGATTAGGGTGGGAGAGCTGTTGCTGTTAACATTAAACATTAAGCATTACTTTAAGCTCCACAATGACAACTACCTGGGATGAACCGGTTGAGGTGGAGATGGAATGACTCCAAGGATGTGGAGCCCCGTGCGCAGCGATAAACCGGCAACATCACGCCGCCCTTGGTGATTTTGCCGGTCTTGGTGTACAGCTGTACACCGGGTGGGTCCTGTATGCAGTGGAGGTGGCGCCTCTGCTCTTTCCAGATCGCCTGAATGCGGATGGAGTCCAGCAACGGGATGCCCAGGGTGTCGACCCCCTTCTCGCTGTTGAAGGTCTCGAGGAGGTCAAGGAGAAGGACTTCGGTCGCCGCAGCTCCACGCGTACGACGCCGGCAGTGAAGCGCAATCTCCTTCCTGCCGATTTTCTTCGAAACCTCTGCCTCGGTGAGGCCGACCATCCCGTGCTTCCCCTCCAGCTCAGACCTCTTGGCCTCCAGCAGTCGGCAGACATCGCCTGCATCCCACTCAAAGATGCAGGCTGACAGCTGCCGCATGAAGGGACCGTAGAGCTGGTGGCTCTCAGTGGTGACACCTGACGCGAACCGCCGCATCAGGTGCCAGATGTCCAGCCGAACCACCAGCTGGTCCCAGTCATTGTACATGGCACCTGTCTTTGATCCGCCGAAGCTGGAGCAGCAGTCTCGGTCCACGTACATGAGCTTGGGGGGCGCCACCCCGGCGAGCCGGTACCGTTCCATGAGACCAGCCGCCATGGGAGCAGGCCCTCGCCCTCACCGGCAGTGAGGACACTGACGAGGACCTGCCCATGCTCGTTACCGACGTTGGTAACCCAGGCGGCCGTGTCTGCAGCGGTACCCACAAGCTTTTTAGTCACCTGGAGACAGACACACAAAAGACAGAAAGGTAAAGACATTATTTAAATATAGATATAAAAAAAAAATCAGACATGACTCATCTTCACATTTTTAAGTGAAAACTCACCTTCTTGGTAGAGTCCATCTTTAAGATGGACCCAAAGACGGAGGTGACCCTGGCCTTCACCTCGTCCAGCCGCGATAGCACGTCATGGCTGTAGACGGTCAGAAGCCAGACGGGTGAGGGCACCGGGGGCATCTCCGGTGGATCAGTGAACTGCCGCCCAATGCCCAAGGCCAGAAACTGCTTGCACTCCCCGAGGTACTGTATACAACGCTGCATCCAGGACTCGCTGTGACTTTCACACAGCTTGCTGTAGGTCTGTGACGCACTGTTCCCCAAAGTGCGCGACCTCAGCATCCTCACAACCCGCAGGTCACAGGACAGGCTAGAGAGAGAGAAAAGAGAGAGAGAGAGAGAGAAAGCATATGAATGACATGCATTCATTTAACTTCATTACTAACTAACAAAACCTTGTGAACTTACTTGTATGTCAATATTGCTGGAAACTGGCAGCGATGCCGAGCGTCCAGCTGACTGACAAGGTCCCGTGACCACCCCGCGACCTTCTTCTTACACCGGCCGCATTCCAGGTACTCAGTGGCCATGAGATACCAGCGGTCGATGTCCAAGACCCTCCGGATGGTCTTGTAGAGCCCAGCCTGGCACAGTGTGCCTCTGCACCCAGACTGGGGACATGCCAGCTTGTATGTCCATATACGTACGGGCATCCAAAGGAACAGCTGACATGCGAAGAAGGGGTCGGGGGATGCGGGTGGCTGATTGTAGATCGGCCGCGGTTGGGGAGGGTTCCACCACGTGACCAGGTCAGTGGTGAGTGTCGACCTCCCAAAGCTATCCCTGGTGAACAGCGTGCGGCCGATCCACCGCTGCTGCTCCTTGGTGAGAGATGAACGCCAACTCTCTGGAAGCAGCAGCTGAGTGAGAGGAGAGAGTGATGGGGGAGAAGGGATGGTAATGTTTCAGAGAAACGGACAGGGAGAGAGTATGCAGGAGACAAGACAACTGTGTCCAATGTTTAATATCTTAACAATGTGGAGTAATTACAGTTGATGAATTTACCTCAGCACTTTCTGAGGCGGGCCTTGGAGGCAGGAAGGACTGCCGGGGCAAATCCTCCTCTTCGCTCCGCCCTAGTAGGGCAGGAGCAGGGACCGGGTCAGGAACCGGGGCAGGGACCGGGGCTCGGTCATTTGGAGGCAGAGGCCGAGGGAGCGATGGGTGGAGATGTTGGGCTACGGCTTTTGCAGTGACACAGAAATATATAGGTTAAATTAATGAATAAATGCTTCCATGAATGAACAGACATATGTATATGAACAGTGATTAAGTTAATAGCACAATTCCAACATGCCCAGATGAATATCAATCAGTGATAGGATGTAACAAAATAATTAAATGAGTGTTGGTCAAGTTTGAGTGTAAAACTTACATGAAATTAGTGATTAAAATGGAAAATAGAAAGTCATGATTATGTGACATACAGGATGACAGCGACATGCAGGATGACAGCTACATACAGGATGACAGCTACATACAGGATGACAGCCACATACAGGATGACAGCCACATACAGGATGACAGCCACATACAGGATGACAGCCACATACAGGATGACAGCCACATACAGGATGACAGCCACATACAGGATGACAGCCACATACAGGATGACAGCCACATACAGGATGACAGCCACATACAGGATGAAAGCCACATACAGGATGACAGCCACATACAGGATGACAGCTACATACAGGATGACAGCTACATACAGGATGACAGCCACATACAGGATGACAGCTACATACAGGATGACAGCCACATACAGGATGACAGCCACATACAGGATGACAGCTACATACAGGATGACAGCTACAGTGGCAAGGGAAGATATTTAATAGTGCATACATGCAGTGACTCTCCTCTAAAACCCAGATGACTCTTACCAATACATTTCCTTGGGCTGATGACAGGGACAAATATTCAAAACACTTTAATACATGTCAGCAAAAACTTGAACTGAATAATTATCAAATGTCCCATGTCAATTAATAGTGATGTAAAAACATACATGTGTCTATGTCAGCAGCTGCTTTGACCAGCTCTGCGCACCGGCTCAGGACGACCATCTCTGCACCGGGGTCACCTCCCTCGGAGACGACACGGGCTCGAGCCTCTGCTTCCACTTCCTCCCACTTCTTAGCCCTCACAGGGGGGCCCTGAGCACCAGAAGCAGGGGGGCCGTCAGCGGCCACTTTTACTGCCTGGGGTGTGGACTTGAGGACCAACTCCTGTGAGGGCGTGAACCAGAAACTAGGATTTTCCATCTTAGGAGGCAAGAAAAACACTATTATCATGACTGAGGAGTGACCAGTGACAAGTAACAGCATAACTGTATTAGATACATATAAAAGGAACTTATGTTTGCTTGATAGGTCTGCTAGGAGGAGGACAGCAGTGGGGGGTTTGGGGGTTATGGGTAGGATTAGGGTGATTTATTATTTCACATGCAGTTAAATTCAGTTTACATAGAAAGACACGTTTGCCCCCAATGACCATCAATACAATGCATTCAACTACATACACTTCAAATGCATGCCATCAAAAAACGAAGAAAAATCGACAATTAAACAGTATACAATTCCAAGTTTGAGTTGATATAGATGTTAGCTAAGGTTTCATAGGGTTGTCAGCAGTCAAATAAACGTTTGCGCTGTTGTAAACCTTGTTTACAGTAGCTAGCGATCTACAGATGTTGTTAAATTACACAGTTCGGGTAGCTCCTGTAGTCAAACAATTCGGTTGGCTAGACGTGTTATTGTCATATTTCATCACATTTTACTAGTTGATTATTTTAATTTCTTTGCAATATATATACATAGGATATTATCCATTTCTGTCAGAAAAATATTTGATAGACAATGCTAACTTGCCTGCGCACAGCATGCAGCACACTATACTAGAGCTACAGTAGCTAGCGATCTACAGACGTTGTTAAATTACACAGTTCGGGTAGCCTCTGTCGTAAAAAAAAATGCGGTTGGCCAGAGGTGTTAATGTCATATTTCATCACATTTATAGTCCTTGGTGTGGATTTCTTTGCAAATTAAGCGAAATTACCACAGATACTCACCGGGTAGGTATGATCAAAACAATGGCTGCCGGAAAATATATTTTTTTTTGTGGTCAAGTTTACGTTCCAGGACTTTCGGAGAGTGATGATTGGCTGAAAAACATTTCAAACAAGCTAGACTTTTCATTGGTGGGTTTTTGCTCTCTTTCTCCAATTTGAAACAAGCTAAAGCTCTGATTGGAGGAGAGGACTAATGGAACAATATGGGTATTTGGAACATTAGGAAAATAGAAGAATGACACGCAAATTCGTGAAACGTTCCTTATTTTGACCCCTTTTACCCCTATATATAAGGGGGGACATCCATCTTCCTCCTAGTATTACCCATAAGAAAATGTTTTAAATCCCATTGGAAATTGTGCCATAATGGCAGTGACTTCATGTTAATTTTGTTCCAATACGCAATAGCGCTAACAGTGATAATTTCCAAATTTCCAGTGAAGACGTGTTTTGTTCGTGTCTCGTGTGCTTTTGTATTTTTTGTATATATATTTAAATTTGATTTTCGATCTCTTTTCGATTTTTAATTTGATTATACCTTCCGGTAACCTGCCTCACCCAATGTGATACGGTATCGCTATTATTTTTAATTTTATAACACATTCAATAACCTCCAGAAGCTAACCAGATTTGTGTCAAATCGGAGGGCATGTTGTCCGGTCCTCTGGCAGTCTCTATGGGGGTGCCACAGGGTTCAATTCTTGGGCCGACTCTTTTCTCTGTATATATCAATGATGTTGCTCTTGCTGCGGGCGATTCCCTAATCCACCTCTACGCAGACGACACCATTCTGTATACTTCTGGCCCTTTCTTGGCCACTGTGCTATCTAACCTCCAAACGAGCTTCAATGCCATACAACACTCCTTCCGTGGCCTCCAACTGCTCTTAAACGCTCGTAAAACCAAATGCATGCTTTTCAACCGTTCGCTGCCTGCACCCGCACGCCCGACTAGCATCACCACCCTGGATGGTTACAACCTAGAATATGTGGACATCTATAAGTACCTAGGTGTCTGGCTAGACTGTAAACTCTCCTTCCAGACTCATATCAAACATCTCCAATCTAAAATAAAATCTAGAGTCGGCTTTCTATTCCGCAACAAAGCCTCCTTCACTCACGCCGCCAAACTTACCCTAGTAAAACTGACTATCCTACCGATCCTTGACTTCGGCGATGTCATCTACAAAACAGCTTCCAATACTCTACTCAGCAAACTGGATGCAGTTTATCACAGTGCCATCCGTTTTGTTACTAAAGCACCTTATACCACCCACCACTGCGACTTGTATGGTCTAGTCGGCTGGCCCTCGCTACATATTCGTCGCCAGACCCACTGGCTCCAGGTCATCTACAAGTCCATGCTAGGTAAAGCTCCGCCTTATCTCAGTTCACTGGTCACGATGGCAACACCCACCCGTAGCACGCGCTCCAGCAGGTGTATCTCACTGATCATCCCTAAAGCCAACACCTAACTTGGCCGCCTTTCCTTCCCGTTCTCTGCTGCCTGTGACTGGAACGAATTGCAAAAATTGCTGAAGTTGGAGACTTTTATCTCCCTCACCAACTTTAAACATCTGCTATCTGAGCAGCTAACCGATCGCTGCAGCTGTACATAGTCCATCGGTAAATAGCCCACCCATTTTACCTACCTCATCCCCATACTGTTTTTATTTATTTACTTTTCTGCTCTTTTGCACACCAGTATCTCTACCTGCACATGACCATCTAGATCATTTATCACTCCAGTGTTAATCTGCAAAATTGTAATTATTCACCTACCTCCTCATGCCTTTTGCACACAATGTATATAGACTATTTTAATATTTTATTATACTGTGTTATTGACTTGTTAATTGTTTAGTCCATGTGTAACTCTGTGTTGTCTGTTCACACTGCTATGCTTTATCTTGGCCAGGTCGCAGTTGTAAATGAGAACTTGTTCTCAACTAGCCTACCTGGTTAAATAAAGGTGTTCTCAACTAGCCTACCTGGTTAAATAAAGGTGTTCTCAACTAGCCTACCTGGTTAAATAAAGGTGTTCTCAACTAGCCTACCTGGTTAAATAAAGGTGTTCTCAACTAGCCTACCTGGTTAAATAAAGGTGTTCTCAACTAGCCTACCTGGTTAAATAAAGGTGTTCTCAACTAGCCTACCTGGTTAAATAAAGGTGTTCTCAACTAGCCTACCTGGTTAAATAAAGGTGTTCTCAACTAGCCTACCTGGTTAAATAAAGGTGTTCTCAACTAGCCTACCTGGTTAAATAAAGGTGTTCTCAACTGGCCTACCTGGTTAAATAAAGGTGTTCTCAACTAGCCTACCTGGTTAAATAAAGGTGTTCTCAACTGGCCTACCTGGTTAAATAAAGGTGTTCTCAACTGGCCTACCTGGTTAAATAAAGGTGTTCTCAACTAGCCTACCTGGTTAAATAAAGGTGTTCTCAACTAGCCTACCTGGTTAAATAAAGGTGTTCTCAACTAGCCTACCTGGTTTAAAGGTGTTCTCAACTAGCCTACCTGGTTAAATAAAGGTGTTCTCAACTAGCCTACCTGGTTAAATAAAGGTGTTCTCAACTAGCCTACCTGGTTAAATAAAGGTGTTCTCAACTAGCCTACCTGGTTAAATAAAGGTGTTCTCAAAGCCTACCTGGTTAAATAAAGGTGTTCTCAACTGGCCTACCTGGTTAAATAAAGGTGTTCTCAACTAGCCTACCTGGTTAAATAAAGGTGTTCTCAACTAGCCTACCTGGTTAAATAAAGGTGTTCTCAACTAGCCTACCTGGTTAAATAAAGGTGTTCTCAACTAGCCTACCTGGTTAAATAAAGGTGTTCTCAACTAGCCTACCTGGTTAAATAAAGGTGTTCTCAACTAGCCTACCTGGTTAAATAAAGGTGTTCTCAACTAGCCTACCTGGTTAAATAAAGGTGTTCTCAACTAGCCTACCTGGTTAAATAAAGGTGTTCTCAACTAGCCTACCTGGTTAAATAAAGGTGTTCTCAACTAGCCTACCTGGTTAAATAAAGGTGTTCTCAACTAGCCTACCTGGTTAAATAAAGGTGTTCTCAACTAGCCTACCTGGTTAAATAAAGGTGTTCTCAACTAGCCTACCTGGTTAAATAAAGGTGTTCTCAACTAGCCTACCTGGTTAAATAAAGGTGTTCTCAACTAGCCTACCTGGTTAAATAAAGGTGTTCTCAACTAGCCTACCTGGTTAAATAAAGGTGTTCTCAACTAGCCTACCTGGTTAAATAAAGGTGTTCTCAACTAGCCTACCTGGTTAAATAAAGGTGTTCTCAACTAGCCTACCTGGTTAAATAAAGGTGAAATAAAAAATAAAAAGTCAGCCAATCCAATGACATCCCCCTTCTCTCTCTTTCTCTGTCACACTTTCTCTCCCTATTTTTCTCTTTCTCCTCTCCCTTTTCTCTCATCATTCTCCCCCTTTTTCTCACTCACTCCCCTTTTTCTTTCCCTCCCTTTGTCTCTCACTCTCCCTTTCTTTCTCTTTTTGTCTCCCCATTTTGTCTCCCTCCTCTTTTCTCATTCTCCCTCTCCCCCTTCGGTCTCTTTCTCCCCCCACCACCAGTTTTAAAAACTCTTATTGAACCACACTGGCAATGTGTCAACATGAACGTTGAAACAGTCACCTTCCAACCACAGCCAGGCCACATATGAATCTCTAGTTCTCTGTCGCTCTCTTTACCATTTCCCTCTCTGCTGTTTCTCTCGTTCTAGTTCTCTCTCCTCTCTGTTACTACTCTTCTGTGTTGCTCTGTTCTGCTTCTCTCGCTACTAAATGGGGAGTTGGTTATAAGTATCTTTGGCCAGGCCATGTTGCAGAGAGCGGGGGAAGGGTGGGGAACAAAGACCAGGGGAAGAGCAACTTCAAACAGCAGGGGGAGGAGTCCAAAAGCTTATTACACTACATTTTAGTCTAGAATCATTCCTTATAATAATCAATTAAATGTCTCTACATCTATAACTAAAGTCAAAATGTCACAAAACAGCAGTTTTTGCATTTGATCACTGATCACTTTCTTTCTTACCAAATAGCACATTTTCATGTAAGGTACACGATTTTAAAATCCCCATGTTAGGGTATTTTTGACGTAGGCTTCACAACATTTCCTGCTACGTTTATGCATGAGGACCTTTAGTGAATGCAGCCCCAGAGCGTGTCGGGTTTCAGTGAGTGGGTGGGGTTTTGTGCGAGGGCTTTTGTTACGTCATTATGTTCTACCCTATCAACGTCCTAGACGGGACAGTGTACTCGCATATCACCCAGCATACGTTGCAACTCTGAGGCAGAGGTTAGAAGATTACAACACACAAGGTAGCCATTATTATCCCTACCAGTTTCATGTCTATACAATATCCTGTGGGAACCTTCTATGGGTGGTTTTTGAGCCTCTGAAGGTCTGTTTGACCGCAACCAGGATCCAAAACGTCAAGGGGGCTGTGCTCTATATATGAGGGCCTCTCCTACGTCTGTATTGTGCTCGCTTCGGCAGCACATATACTAAAATTGGAACGATACAGAGAAGATTAGCATGGCCCCTGCGCAAGGATGACACGCAAATTCGTGAAGCGTTCCTTATTTTGACCCCTTTTACACCTATATATGAGGGGGGACATCCATCTTCCTCCTAGTATTACCATAAGAAAATGTTTTAAATCCCATTGGAAATTGTGCCATAATGGCAGTGACTTCATGTTAATTTTGTTCCAATACCTCCATCTGGTGGCCACATGCTATTGCATCCATTGGTGTCATCACAAACAGTGATAATTTCCCAAGATGGCGAAGCAGTGAAGACGTGTTTTGTTCGTGTCTCGAATGTGATACGGTATCGCTATTATTTTTAATTTTAGAACACATTCAAGAACCTCCAGAAGCTAACCAGATTTGTGTCAAATCGGAGGGCATGTTGTCGAGTCCTCTGGCAGTCTCTAATGGGGGTGCCACAGGGTTCAATTCTTGGGCCGACTCTTTTCTCTGTATTTATCAATGATGTTGCTCTTGCTGGTGGTGGTAGTAGTAGTAGTGGTAATGATGATGGTAGTAGTAGTAGTAGTAGTAATGATGGTGGTGGTGGTGGTAGTAATGATGATGGAGGTAGTAGTAGTGGTAATGATGGTAGTAGTAGTAGTAGTAATGATGGTGGTGGTGGTGGTAGTAATGATGGTGGTAGTAGTAGTAGTAATGATGATGGAGGTAGTAGTAGTGGTAATGATGGTAGTAGTAGTAGTAGTAGTAGTAATGATGGTGGTAGTAGTAGTAGTAGTAATGATGGTGGTAGTAGTAGTAGGGTAATGATGGTGGTAGTAGTAGTAGGGTAATGATAGCAGTTTAGTGATGATGGTGGTATGAGTAGTAGTAGTAGTAGAAGTAGTGGTAGTCGTAGTAGTGGTAATGATGATGGTGGTATGAGTAGTAGTAGTAGTAGTAGTGGTAGTAGTAGTAGTGGTAGTAGTAGTAGTAGTAATGATGGTGGTGGTAGTAGTAGTAGTAGTAGTAGTAATGGTGGTGGTAGCAGTATTAGTGATGATGGTGGTGATGAGTAGTTTAGTAATGATGGTAGTAGTAGTGTGGTGGTAGTAGTAGTAATGATGGTGGTGGTAGTAGTAGTAGTAGTAATGATGGTGGTGGTAGTAGTAGTAGTAATGATGATGGTAATGATGGTAGTAGTAGTAGTAATAATGATGGTAATGATGATAGTGGTAGTAGTAGTAGTAGTAGTAATGATGATGGTAGTTGTAGTACTGATGTAATGGTGAAGATTAGTTATTTAGTTATAAGTTAGTTTTAGTTTCATTTTCCATTTTTATTTATTATATTTCTACTACTGACTTACCTTGTTATTTTTGTATTTCATGTTGTATTATCATTTGCAACCATTTTATATTACTATTTGTTATCTTTTTATAATTGTATTACAATGTATATTGTATACATTGTTGCTTTGGCAAAAGTGACAATGTTTTTCATACCAATAAAGCAGCTTGAATTAGGAAAAAGATGAATTTGAGAGAAAAAGGAGCGAGAGAGAGAGCGAAATTAGAGAGAGAGCAAGAGCGAAATTAGAGAGAGCGAAATTAGAGAGAGAAATTAGAGCGAGAGAGAGAAATTAGAGAGAGAGAGAGAAATTAGAGAGAGAGAGAAATTAGAGAGAGAGAGAGAAATTAGAGAGAGAGAAATTAGAGAGAGAGAGAGAGAAATTAGAGAGAGAAATTAGAGAGAGAGAGAGAAATTAGAGCAAGAGAGAGAGAGAAATTAGAGAGAGTAATGTTTGTGTATGTAATGTGTATGTGTAATGTTTACTGTTCATTTTTGTTGTTTTTCACTTTATATATTCACTTTGTATATTATCTACCTCAGCTTTGACAGAGAAATGAGAAGAGAGAGAGAAATGAGAGAGAGAGAAATAGAGAGAGAGAGAGAAATGAGAGAGAGAGAAATTAGAGAGAGAAATTAGAGAGAGAGAAATTAGAGAGAGAGAGAGAAATTAGAGAGAGAGAGAAATTAGAGAGAGAGAAATTAGAGAGAGAGAGAGAAATTAGAGAGAGAAAAGTGAGGAGAAAAGAGAAAGAAAGAGGGACAGAAAAAAAGGAACAGAAAATGGGGAGGGAGGGAGAGAGAGAGAAAGAGGTTAGAGGGAAGAGAGAAAAGAGAGGGGAAAAGAGAGAAGTTGTAATGCAATGCAACCTCTGGCCTCATCTCCCTATCATGCACGTGTTAAAGGCACTGTACAGTACTGTACCTTTCTGCGTTGTGTTCTGGTGAGGTGTAGGTGGAAGACAAGTCTCTGGACACAATTATGCTGGTTGTCTTTCTTTTAGTGACTGAAGGGATACAAATACAAGACAAGGGTTGGTGCTGCTGTCTGGACTCCCAAACACAACTATATTAGCCTCTCTTCATCACGCTCTGAGCTAACTCACGTCAACAACTAAAAATGCATTGTACAAGATGTACATGTTCATATTTTCAAAATACTAATTTCATTTTATAAATGTTGTACAGAAATAATTAGCTAATAAATGCTAAATATTTCTTAGTGTACTATTGTACCTGAGGTAAACTAATGAGGCAACAACGCCATTTTGACATGTCCAGACAAGTAACAAAATGAACAACGGCTAACTAATTAGCACATTAAACATTACATATCAAATCGTCACATTTCACAACATACCTGCATGGAATGGATACAAATACAAAGCCAAGCTTGATGCTGCCGTCTGGACTGCCATACACAACTATATCAGCCTGATAAAAGACAAAAGACTGCTGAATTCCTGTCTGAAAACTCACCCTGTCTTCACCTGAGAGACCCGCAAAGGTAACCGTGGCTGGGCAAACCTTGCAAAGTTGCAGTCAAACATTATCCCCATTCACACTAATATATATATTCCTAAAAACAGTAGCGCAACACTAAATCAATGACGGGTGTCTTTATTGGGACATTTGCTTACATGTGCATTGAAAAGAGCGGAGCGTAACATAACACATACCTCTCCTCATCAGGCTCTGAGCAAACCGAGGAGTAAAAGCATGACTCCCGTTGATGACCTCACAGCATTAACACCATGTAGAAAATAAATACAATACAATAGTTCACTCTTGAAAGTAGTGTAACAAATCTCAAAATAACCATAAAACAATTCATTATAATAAATAAGGGATTTTCAGTGAAATAAAGTATATGTTATAAATAAAGTATATGTTATAAATAAAGTATATGTTATACCTGTAATACATACGTAGCCTTTGCTTCTGCACAGGTGTTGTGTCGAAAATCTCCCCTCTGCCAGAATCCCCCCTTCGCGTTCTTCGTTACTGTGACTTGCTTGCTAGCTGACATTTCTGCTCTTCACTCGTGTCAGTTTAGCCTACATTTCACTGATCTTAGTAGCAGAAAGCATTTTTGTCTGCAGTTTTCAGTTTGGCTATTTGTTTCAAGTGTATGTGGCGGTTCTTGCTTGTATGTCGCCCTGGGCGAACCCCTCCTTCAGCGCCCGCCTCGCACCGTGTTGCCCCGGGCAAGATGCCCCTGGGCGGCTGCCCACGTCGCCTGTACCTAAATCCGCTACTGATTGTTGTATTAGTCTATAAATAAATCTATTTGCCATAATTCATCATCTCTCTCTTATTCAACTAGTATGTTTGAAAGTGTAAGGATAATAATTCAGACATAGTCGTCCTGAAATGTTTATTGCTTGCCAACATTTTACTCCCTCCTCTATGTTTAATATAACACACATACATTAATTACATTTACATTTAAGTCATTTAGCAGACGCTCTTATCCAGAGCGACTTACAAATTGGTGCATTCACCTTATGACATCCAGTAGAACAGCCACTTTACAATAGTGCATCTAAACCTTTTAAGGGGGGGGGGGTGAGAAGGATTACTTATCCTATCCTAGGTATTCCTTAAAGAGGTGGGGTTTCAGGTGTCTCCGGAAGGTGGTGATTGACTCCGCTGTCCTGGCGTCGTGATTAATGATTCATGTCGGTTGCCTTTTCTGGCATGAAGTTTGTTCTATAGAAACTATTTGACTCTGATGTGTGTCACCGAAAGTATTTGACTCGAGCCACAAAATTAAGGAAATTCGAAGGCGGGGGTGGATTCTGGCAGGGGGATATTCGGCACAACACTGGTACCTAATTTACTTGATGTTAGTTAGAAGCCAACATTTATCTGCATTTGGAGAAAGTTGTGAACTCTATCTTTTGGACACCCAAAGCTATGAAAATCGTTATTATTATGCATTATTTGAATCTAATTTGCCCATGTGGATCTGACATGCATCAAATGCTACATAACTTTGCATACATGCTTTCCATAAATGCAATGTACTGATGAAATGCCCCCCATAAATAATTTTTAAAAAGGCAAGAAATGCAACATTAGGCCAACCTGACTAGCGGGGAAAGTTCAAAAAATCGTAGCTTGCGATCGTCAACACGATAGGATCTGTATGGAGGAAGAGACGCGTCACACACACCCGTGTAAACTGTATTCGCTTCTCAAGTATTGGTTAACATATGGAATATACACAAATTTGACAGTCGTGTCAAGTTGTCTGGATGTCATTTGGGTGGAGGGCCGTGCACAATACACACGGGAAACTGTTGAGCGTGACAAATCCAGCAGCGTTGCAGTTCTTGACACATTCAAACCGGTGCGCCTGGCACCTACTACCATACCCTGTTCAAAGGCACTTAAATATTTTGTCTTGCCCATTCACCCTCTGCATGACACACATACACAATCCATATCTCAATTTACTCAAGACTTAAAAATCCTTCTTCAACCTGTCTCCTCCCCTTCATCTACACTGAAGTAGAGTATTTTTTTTAAGGGAGTATTTTTTTTACCTTTATTTAACTAGGCAAGTCAGTTCAGAACAAATTCTTATTTTCAATGACGGCCTAGGAACAGTGGGTTAACTGCCTGTTCAGTGGCAGAACGACAGATTTGTACCTTGTCAGCTCGGGGGTTTGAACTTGCAACCTTCAGGTTACTAGTCCAACGCTCTAGTCCAACGCTCTAACCAGGCTACATTGCCGCCCCAACATTCACCTGGTCAGGCTATGGCATGGAAAGAGCAGGTGTTCATAATGTTGAGAAAACAGGACACGCACGCCTCTGAGAATCACGCAGCGCTGCTGGGCTGGCCAAAGGCACAGTAGGGTCACACATGCCGCTTTGAATCGGTCGGTTGTGTGAAGCAGATGGTGTTAACCAGGGGCGGACTGAAACAATAATTCAGGATTCCACATGACAAAATACAAACATTTGAGACTGATCAACAAGTAGCCTATCCGAACACTGAGTTTGCATGCTTAGCAACAATATAAGCTCAAGAAACTCCTGTACTCTCTGATGGGCATGTTTCTAGGCCTGCATGCCTCCTTTGACAAATGCACTATCAATGGCTGAAGGTTTTGCGAATGCAAGACAAACTGAGCAGAACAAGTAGTGAGTTACTTCATAGAATGTCAGCCATTTTCTGTTTGTGACATCTTTGGAGTGGAATACATTGGGAATGACTCTTTGAGGGGTTTGTTTTGGGTGGTACTGAAAAAATAAGTCAAAATCCTTGGACTGAGGACAGGAAAAATAATCAAATGTATTTTCAGTGCTTTCACTGTCCCTTTCTATATTTCCATGTACTGGGCTCCGAACCTCTCTCTCTCTCTCTCTGCACATCTGGTTGCTCTGCAGAATGAGATTAACATAGTAAATAACCTAAACTTAAACTTGTATTACTTGTGCAGTCATCGATTGTCTGCCCCCCCGATTACAGTCCTACTGATAATCTCATAAATAAAGAACATATGAATCTAAAATCATAGTCTACATGTTTAGGTTTATGCTCTTACGTTGTACCTGAAGGTTCCTGCTCTGAGTCTGACTCTGAACTGACCACCATCTCCAGTTCAGCAGGAGCACCTGAAGCTCTAGTGCTGCTGCTGCTTCCTTCTCCACCTTTACAAAGAAAATGCTCTATTGTCATACTCACTATCATTAGTGTATCAGTAGACTGCATTAATACAGCTCTGGAAATAATTAAGAGTGGTGTCTTGAATTTTCCCAGAGCTGTATATTATTGTAGTAATGCTGGTACTAATGGCGCTAATGATCTTTGTCATTGCCTGCGCTGTGCCACACAGGCTACTTACTGTGTTACGTTCATGGTTAGGTTACTGTAGCCTGTTTCGCTGTACAGTGTATGTGCACTTTCCCTAGCTTATGTGGCATGAGTCAATGCTGGCAAGTCCATAGTCCAGGTTTACCATTTTTTTACTAGTTGAAACATATTGCCTTCAATGTCATATTATGATCGCTATGTTGCACTCATTGCTATGATATAACTCATCCACGAAGACGTGCAAACTGTTTAGCCGACCGGCCGTTGTGCCACTATAATTAGCTGGGCTACTTAGCTAACCACGCTGGGTGTGTGTGTTTAGCTAGTGTTTTTGACTGACCTGGTCCCTTACTGGCGAACATGTCACTTATTTTTGCAGCATTTAGCTGCGTCTGTGGCAAGGGCCTTTCTCTTTTAATTCTCTCCCTCTCTGCTCCACCTTTCCTTTTCGTCCATTTCGCCGTGCGACTTTTCTGAAATGTTGTTGGTAGGGAAGCAGGTAGACTGTTGCTATGCGCGTCGCGGACAGGCCTCGCGGACAGGCCTGAGGTCATGTTTGGCGCGCAACCTCGCGCGGGGACACTGCAGCGAGAGAGTGAGAGTGTCCCTGATGACTGGATTCTCCTCAATTTATTCCAGTTTGCTGTATTATGGCAGGTCAAATTGACTATTCACGGTAGGAGCCAAAACGAGCCTCAGGGAACCGGGACATGTCCCGGTGCACCCGACAGCGTTAACCTACCGTTCTTATATGATTTCAGGCGCTGTTTCCTGAGTGAATTAACACTTGACAGTGATGAGGGCCTATTTTGAAATGAGGTACGCCTAACTTGGTGTTTGAGGGTAACATTTGAAGATAAATGGTATGCATAGGCCTGTTCTACAATGACATTTGTCGATACAAACTTTAATTGAGAAATTAGGATGTCGTTTAAAAAAGTATATTTTGCGCTCCCTCACCTAAAAACATACATAGCACTACACCACTGAAATTGAAGGAAAGGTGGCAGGGGCACAGTGCGCTGTTCGGGTCGTGGGATTATATTGGACATAAGTATGAAGGTATCCTACTTTTTGAAGTGATTTGTTTGACAATCAGATTGTGTTCGTGCCACATTAAAAAGGGAATACATTTTTACAGTTAAATTACACTCAAGAGTTCACACATAGGAGGTCCTGTGGAACAAAGTTGCCCCCAATGGAAATCAAATGTCCGTCCAACTGATTAGTTCTGGCCGGCCCTGTATGATTAGACAGAGATCATATCACAGGAGTACAGGACGTGTCCACAGAAGACAGGTGTTCCAATCATTTGATTCAGTTCCATTGTGATCAAATTACAATCATTTGATTCAGTTCCATTGTGATCAAGTTCCGATAATTTGATTCAGTTCCATTGTGATCATGTTCCGATAATTTGATTCAGTTCCATTGTGATCATGTTCCGATAATTTGATTTAGTTCCATTGTGATCCATTTCCAATCATTTGGTTCAGTTCCATTGTGTGTTCCTGTGTACCTCCAGGTTTGAGGAGCAGTTACAGCTGCAGTGTGTGTGATGTCACTCTGAACTCAATAGAACAGTACTACACACATCTCCAGGGCTCCAGACACCAAAACAAGTGAGTGAGTCTGTCTATCTGTCAGTCAGTTGGTCAGTCTATACCTCTATCTTTACCTATAATCCTGACATCTACCCCTCCCCCCCCCCCACACACACACACACACACACAGTTTGGGAAGGGAGAGGCTGGCTGGGTTGCCAGATTGGGAATGGAGAGGCTGGCTGGTTGGGTTGCCCAATTGGGCAGGGAGAGGCTGGCTAGCTGGCTTACTAGCTGAAGGGTTGGTTAACATATTATGTAAGAACAGGGTCACTGCTGGGTTGCCAGATTGTGAGTGGCAGGCTGGCTGGCTAGATTGCCAGGTTGGTGAGGTTCTAACACACACACAAAGTGGTTCAGAGGGCTAAATGGACTGGAACCAGCTGCCTGAGAATGGAATGCAACACTGCATTCTGTCCATCTACATTATAGAGTAACGCCGGTCGGTCGGTCCATGTATTGATTGGTGTTGGTTTCTGAAAGGCTCCGAGTGATTCCATTGAGTTTGATCTACTGGGTGTCTAATCTGCCTCAGCCAATTCCTCTCTCCTTTCTCTTTGTAACCACACTGGTATTGTGCCCTAAATAGCATGGCACCCTATTCCCTATATAGTGCACGACATTTGACCAAAGCCCTATAAGCCCTGGTCAAAAGAAGTGCACTATATAGGGAATAGGGTGCCATTGGGGATGCTTCCCAAGTTGAGAGCAAATTGTAGTTGTTATTGATAT
This sequence comes from Oncorhynchus keta, assembly GCF_023373465.1. NCBI lineage: Eukaryota > Metazoa > Chordata > Actinopteri > Salmoniformes > Salmonidae > Oncorhynchus > Oncorhynchus keta. The sequence continues at coordinate 79,569,930 of NC_068430.1, forward strand.
TAATCTTATGAATCGTGAAAATGTCATAATAAATGTTATTGATTCAATTAGGAGGCTTGGTTAACGAGCTGCATATTTCTCCATTTCTGACTTTAATCAGATCATTCTTTCTTTTTAAAGAAGAACATTGTTAGTTTCTCTCCCTCTTCTCTCTCTCTCTTCTCTCATGTCTCTTTTGTCTCTCCAAGTCATACTTACATGTATCTCTCTCTGGGGGTGTAATTGAATGATTCTTAGTGTTATAGAATGATTCTTAGTGTTATAGAATGATTCTTACTGTAAAAGAATGGTTCTTAGTGTAATAGAATGATTCTTAGTGTTATAGAATGATTCTTAGTGTAATAGAATGATTCTTAGTGTTATAGAATGATTCTTAGTGTTATAGAATGGTTCTTAGTGTAATAGAATGATTCTTAGTGTTATATAATGGTTCTTAGTGTAATAGAATGGTTCTTAGTGTAATATAATGATTATTAGTGTTATAGAATGATTCTTAGTGTAATAGAATGATTCTTAGTGTTATAGAATGATTCTTACTGTAAAATAATGGTTCTTAGTGTAATATAATGATTATTAGTGTTATATAATGGTTCTTAGTGTTATAGAATGGTTCTTAGTGTAATATAATGATTATTAGTGTTATATAATGGTTCTTAGTGTAATATAATGATTATTAGTGTTATAGAATGATTCTTAGTGTTATATAATGGTTCTTAGTGTTATAGAATGGTTCTTAGTGTTATATAATGATTATTAGTGTTATAGAATGATTCTTAGTGTTATAGAATGGTTCTTAGTGTTATAGAATGATTCTTAGTGTTATAGAATGATTCTTAGTGTTATAGAATGATTCTTAGTGTAATAGAATGATTCTTAGTGTTATAGAATGATTCTTACTGTAAAAGAATGGTTCTTAGTGTAATATAATGATTATTAGTGTTATATAATGGTTCTTAGTGTAATATAATGATTATTAGTGTTATAGAATGGTTCTTAGTGTTATATAATGATTATTAGTGTTATAGAATGGTTCTTAGTGTTATAGAATGATTCTTAGTGTTATAGAATGGTTCTTAGTGTTATAGAATGGTTCTTAGTGTTATAGAATGGTTCTTAGTGTTATAGAATGATTCTTAGTGTTATAGAATGGTTCTTAGTGTAATAGAATGGTTCTTAGTGTTATAGAATGATTCTTTGTGTTATATAATGGTTCTTAGTGTAATAGAATGAATCTTAGTGTTATAGAATGGTTCTTAGTGTAATAGAATGGTTCTTAGTGTTATAGAATGATATAGATATAGGGGAGATATAGAGAGATAGAAAGAGAGAGAGAGACAGCAAGAGAAAGAGAGAGACAGCAAGAGAGAGAGGAAGGGGGAGAGAGAGGGGGGAGAGAGAGGGGGAGATATAGAGAGAGAGACAGCAAGAGAGAGATGAAGGGGGAGAGAGAGGGGGAGATATAGAGAGATAGAAAGAGAGAGAGGGGGAGATAAAGAGAGAGAGACAGCAAGAGAGAGAGGAAGGGGGAGAAAGAGGGGGAGATATAGAGAGAGAGAAAGAGAGAGGGGGAGATAAAGAGAGAGAGAGACAGCAAGAGAGAGGAAGGGGGAGAGAGAGGGGGAGATATAGAGAGATAGAGAGAGGGGGGGGAGATAAAGAGAGAGAGAGACAGCAAGAGAGAGAGGAAGGGGGAGAGAGAGGGGGAGATATAGAGAGATAGAAAGAGAGAGAGAGGGGGAGATAAAGAGAGAGAGAAAGAGAAGGGTGGGGGAGATAAAGAGAGAGAGAGAGGAAGGGGGAGAGAGAGGGGGAGATATAGAGAGAGAGAAGGGTGGGGGAGGGAGGGATGTAATGTTCTGCCCTGTGAACGGTTATTTTACACACAGCCCAGGTCCAGTGGTACGTGAAACCTTTAGCTGTTGACTTCAGTAGACCTGAATGGACATTTGCTGTTGCACACACACACACACACACACACACACACACACACACACACACACACACACACACACACACACACACACACACACACACACACACACACACACACACACACACACACACACACACACACACACACACACACACCAAAGTGTGTCCTGATTCTGCCTACCTTGTTTTACATGTTTCATTACATTTAGGCCCCCTCAGATCAGATCTATGCCCCTCCTGCACATCCCATGTACCCCACCCCCACAAATAACTTCAACATGGAAGTCACACATACGCCCAGGCAGTGAGCAGGCAAAGAGGCCCAACCCCCACTCTTACACTAGCCCAAGCCAATGGCATGTACCAGATGCTCAGCAGGCTCTGCTCACACTTACTAGCCTGAGGCCAAACCACACAACCAACAACATTGGACACTTTATTGGAACACAAAGCCTTCACTATATCATCCGGGAATATCCTAGGCCTGAGGTCATCTGCCTTTGGCCTAAAGAGAAGAAACCTGGACTTCATCAAAGAAATCAGAAATACAGACATTGTCATCCTACAAGAAACATGGTACAGAGGAGATGGACCCACTGGTTGCCCTCTAGGTTACAGAGAGCTGGTCGTCCCATCCACCACACTACCAGGTGGGTGGTACAGAGGAGATGGACCCACTGTTTGCCCTCTAGGTTACAGAGAGCTGGTCGTCCCATCCACCACACTACCAGGTGGGTGGTACAGAGGAGATGGACCCACTGTTTGCCCTCTAGGTTACAGAGAGCTGGTCGTCCCATCCACCACACTACCAGGTGGGTGGTACAGAGGAGATGGACCCACTGGTTGCCCTCTAGGTTACAGAGAGCTGGTCGTCCCATCCACCACACTACCAGGTGGGTGGTACAGAGGAGATGGACCCACTGGTTGCCCTCTAGGTTACAGAGAGCTGGTCGTCCCATCCACCACACTACCAGGTGGGTGGTACAGAGGAGATGGACCCACTGGTTACTCTCTAGGTTACAGAGAGCTGGTCGTCTCATCCACCAAACTACCAGGTGTGAAACAGGGAAGGGACTCAGGGGGTATGCTAATTTAGCATAGAGCAGACCTAACTCACTTCATTAAATTAATCAAAACAGGAACATTTTACATTTGGCTAGAAATTCAAAAGGAAATTATCTTAACAGCGAAAAATGTCTTCCTGTGTGCTACCTATATCCCCCCACTAGAATCCACATACTTTAATGGAGACAGCTTCTCCATCCTGGTGGAGGAAATCAACCATTTCCAGGCCCAGGGACATTTACTAGTCTGTAGCGACCTAGGGTAGCCTAGTGGTTAGAGTGTTGGACTAGTAACCGAAAGGTTGCACGTTCGAATCCCCGAGCTGACAAGGTACAAATCTGTCGTTCTGCCCCTGAACAGGCAGTTAACCCACTGTTCCTAGGCCGTCATTGAAAATAAGAATGTGTTCTTAACTGACTTGCCCAGTTAAATAAAGGTCAAAATAAAAAATATATTAAAAAATGTCAGAACCGGACAAGAACCTGACACCCTCAGCACACAGGGGGACAAACACCTGACACCCTCAGCACACAGGGGGACAAACACCTGACACCCTCAGCACACAGGGGGACAAACACCTGACACCCTCAGCACACAGGGGGACAAACACCTGACACCCTCAGCACACAGGGGGACAAACACCTGACACCCTCAGCACACAGGGGGACAAACACCTGACACCCTCAGCACACAGGGGGACAAGAACCTGACACCCTCAGCACACAGGGGGACAAACACCTGACACCCTCAGCACACAGGGGGACAAACACCTGACACCCTCAGCACACAGGGGGACAAACACCTGACACCCTCAGCACACAGGGGGACAAACACCTGACACCCTCAGCACACAGGGGGACAAACACCTGACACCCTCAGCACACAGGGGGACAAACACCTGACACCCTCAGCACACAGGGGGACAAACACCTGCCTGTAGGTGACAGCATTCCCTCCCCCATATACCCCCTAGGCACAACTATGACAACATAACCAACAGAAACGGGTCACAACTCCTGCAGCTCTGTCGCACGCTGTGTATTGTACATAGTCAATGATAGGCTTTGATGGGACTCCTATGGTAGGTTCACCTATAGCTCATCTCTTGGCAGTAGTACTGTAGACTACTTTATCACTGACCTCAACCCAGAGTCTCTCAGAGCATTCACAGTCAGCCCACTAAACACCCCTATCAGACCACAGCAAAATCACAGTCTACTTGAACAGAGCAATACTCAATCATGAGGCATGGTGTGTGTGTGTGTTTCTGTGTCTTTGTGTGTAAAAAGTAAATCCAAGTAAACACACTTCCTGTTATTAAGCCAATGCTGATCATCTCCATACACAACTTTCCAAGTTCTGCACAGTACCTTCAGTGAAACTTTTTAAATTAAAGAAATGATTTGTCCAAAACAGTTCTGTTTTTCAGAGGGCTGCATTATCTGCTGAGAAAGACTCTTTTCATTAGGTTCTATCCACACGGACCTGGTTAACAGGGTCCTTATTCATCGTACATTTAGAAGGAAATCTCATTAAAGCTTTGGAATCAGCTCTTCCCTGACTGATGCTGAGTCTCGGCGGGTGACGGAGCGAGCTGATTAAATAACTTCCTTGTTACAACCCCAAACACTCTCATTAACAACTTAGTTTACTGACAGTTTATAATACCAAATTAGAGATAAAGAGGGAATGAACGATTTACTGTGGAACTGCCGGAGATCATTGACTAGGAGAGGTGTGTCTACCAGACAGCGAGTGGTTTACTGTGGAACTGCCGGAGATCATTGACTAGGAGAGGTGTGTCTACCAGACAGCGAGTGGTTTACTGTGGAACTGCCGGAGATCATTGACTAGGAGAGGTGTGTCTACCAGACAGTGAGTGGTTTACTGTGGAACTGCTGGATGGAGATCATTGACTAGATTTTTACCTCAACATAGTGTGAAATAAGCTTATAATTAATAGCCTAAGTGTAGTTTCATTTTGCTGGGGTGCAATGAGGAGATTCAGGATCTTTCCCCCATGCGTTTTCATGGCAATTAGATTCTTTGGGTCAAGTTCCATTGAACCCTTCACCTCATCTATATTCCATTCTCTACAGATGAATGGATCCAGATCAGCTATTCTGTGTGTTCCAACAGTTCTGCCCTGACAACCCAACCTCACAACCCAACCTGACAACCCAACCTCACAACCCAACCTGACAACCCAACCCAGCCCTCCGTTCACCATAGGGCCAATCCCATTTAGGGCACAGCTAATCACACCAAATTGCACTAAATCACATTAAATCACATTCAATTACACTAAATCACATTAAATCACAGTAAATCACAGTAAATCACAGTAGCCAGCTAGCTATCTTTATGGGTGTTTTGACATGAGTATGAAATTGTAATTCTGGTTGTTTAATGTTTTAGGGACTCCTGAAACTACCAGCAAACCAGACTGTCGTCTTGTGAAACAGTGGACGTAAAGAATCTAGCTAGATAAAGCATTTACTGCAAATTGAATGTACAGTTTGCCCTGCTGATATTTGCCATGCAATGCAGTGAGATGAAATAACGCAGCTAGCCATGTTCCTGCTTATTGGGTAGTGGAGGATCAAATCCCTGTATGCCTATGGATGTGTAGCTGTCTAGCTGATCTGTGTATGGACCCAAACGTTTGGTATACATATTGGTTCAGAACCTAGATATGAACATAAGCTATCATAGCTGGTTGTATCAACTTCAAAACAGTCTGAATGACATTAATGAAGCCTATGGATTGAGTATAATGTAACTTTGTGCCAAGGATGCAAGGCGTATATACATGTAGCATGAGATCCCCACATTGTGGCCTGCACATTTAATATATCCACTGATCATGTACTCTACCTTGGTAAATAAAGGTGCGGTTCAGGTATGAATGTCTGTGAGATTCTTTTTCAGTCATATCCAATACCAGGAGTATCAAACGGCATTCTTTGAATGGTGCCGTGTCTGCATGTATGTATTACAATTATACACTTCAAGTGTTTACCAATCTTGGTCCTGGGACATCAATGGTTACACATAGTAACCAATAGACTAGAAACACTTTTGAATGCTGGCGGTGCTTTCACTTTAGTGTAGCATGAGACGGAGTCTACAACCCACACAAGTGGCTCAGGTAGTGCAGCTCATCCAGGATGGCACATCAATGCGAGCTGTGCCAAGAATGTTTGCTGTGTCTGTCAGTGTAGTGTCCAGAGCTTGGAGGCGCAACCAGAAAACAGACCAGTACATCAGGAGACGTGGGAAGCCGTAGGAGGGCAACAACCCAGCAGCAGGACCGCTACCTCCGCCTTTGTGCAAGGAGGAGCAGGAGGAGCACTGCCAGAGCCCTGCAAAATGACCTCCAGCAGGCCACAAATGTGCATGTGTCTGCTCAAACGGTCAGAAAAAGACTCCATGAGGGTGGTATGAGGGCCCGACGTCCACAGGTGGGGGTTGTGCTTACAGCCCAACACCGTGCAGGACGTTTGGCATTTGCCAGAGAACACAAAGATTGGTGCTCTTCACAGACGAAAGCAGGTTCACACTGAGCACATGTGACAGACGTGACAGAGTCTGGAGACGCCGTGGAGAACGTTCTGCTGCCTGCAACATCCTCCAGCATGACCGGTTTGGCGGTGGGTCAGTCATGGTGTGGGGTGGCATTTCTTTGGGGGGCCGCACAGCCCTCCATGTGCTCGCCAGAGGTAGCCTGACTGCCATTAGGTACCGAGATGAGATCCTCAGACCCCTTGTGAGACCATATGCTGGTGCGGTTGGCCCTGGGTTCCTCCTAATGCAAGACAATGCTAGACCTCATGTGGCTGGAGTGTATCAGCAGTTCCTGCAAGAGGAAGGCATTGATGCTATGGACTGGCCCGCCCGTTCCCCAGACCTGAATCCAATTGAGCACATCTGGGACATCATGTCTCGCTCCATCCACCAACGCCACGTTGCACCACAGACTGTCCAGGAGTTGGCGTATGCTTTAGTCCAGGTCTGGGAGGAGATCCCTCAGGAGACCATCCGCCACCTCATCAGGAGCATGCCCAGGCGTTGTAGGGAGGTCATATAGGCACGTGGAGGCCACACACACTACTGAGCCTCATTTTGACTTGTTTTAAGGACATGACATCAAAGTTGGATCAGCCTGTTGTCCGGTTTTCCACTTTAATTTTGAGTGTGACTCCAAATCCAGACCTCCATGGGTTGATACATTTGATTTCCATTGATAATTTTTGTGTGATTTTGTTGTCAGCACATTCAACTATGTAAAGAAAAAAAGTATTTAATAAGAATATTTCATTAATTCAGATCTAGGACGTGTTATTTTAGTGTTCCCTTTATTTTTTGGAGCAGTGCATTTTGAGTGCATGGGACCACACTAGTTCGGTTCGCCTAACTGACTTCGGCTAGACGCCGGCCTAACTGACGCATGCGGATGCATTTACCCTGTCTTACACAATTTGTTACACACTGTTATGATGATGATTATAGATATGTCTGTGGAGGAGGAATGGCACATGGATGAATTACACTCCTGATGGCTTCTTCCCCTCTGCTTTGAGCAGGGTTGCCAGGTCCATATGAAATGACAATAACCTCTTAAAAACCCTCCCACAGGTTCAGAATACTAGGTCAACATTTCTGTTGCAGCAAGAGATGATTTGACACATTTCTCTAATAAACCCTTTTCCCCCACAACGTTAGCTAGCGAATTAAGAAGGAATATCGACGTAATTTGTAACAACAGAAGAAAAGTTTTCCATTAAAACTATTATTATTGGGAGCTTAATAATACGCTCCATGACATGGCAACCCTGGCTTTGAGGTAAGCACACGCGCCGATGACGTCAATGTCAGATCACACCTTGTACACTGTGTGATCTAAACAGTTGCTGACGCGTCTCTCTCAAAGCCTGTGATTGGTCAGAAGGGGGTCGCCCCGGTCGAATAGGAGGGGAGCGCTGTGTCCCAAGTGCTGCTATTGGTTGTCGAGAGAGAGCGAGACAAAGAGAGAATGAGATAGTGAGAGAGAGAGTTCATTGTGAGGGCTCAAGCGCACACTACACAGAAAAACTTTGTTTGCTTCTCGTCTTTGACAGCAGAAGAAGGCTACTATAAAATAGCGGATAATGTCAATTTCCATATGGAATTCCATATCTGCGAGGTAGGCTACATCTCCTCAGAGCCTGAGCAGGTATCAGATTTTACTGCGTTCACTTGCTGAAGGGGTAAGAATTTATAATCTCTATGATGCTGTCACGCAGCAAATCCGCTTGACTAATAGCTCATTGATTTTGTTGTGCAGGTAACGTTATATGTTGATTTACAACATGTCATGCTATTTTATAAGCATTATTTGTACGTTATTGGTAGGCATACTATAAGCAAATATGTTCGATCGTGAAATTTGCGGCCCGCAGCAAACTGTTCGCAAAATACGCGCCTATGGAGCAGATTGCGCTTCGCTGCTGGGTGGGAAGGTCAATTATAATTCCAGGCATAACTAGGCATTCCCGCATTTCAGTGGCTGCCCCTGTGACTGTCAAGCATAATAATGATTGTTGGTACTTGATGTAGGCTATTATCTATGATATTCATCAAGTTACTCATTATGTAAACAATTGGTCATTTTATATACTACTTATAATTAGATGATTTTACACTAGGTTTACTAATCTTAGCGCATCAGACAGTGTCATGCTTCATTGTATCTGTGGCCAGCCCTGTGTCTATGAAAATGAAGACATGACCTCCGCCTGACAGACACCACCCTCTCTCATTAAACGGAAAATGAAGCCATGACCTCCGCCTGATAGACACCACCCTCTCTCATTAAACGGAAAATTAAGCCATAACCTCCGCCTGATAGACACCACCCTCTCTCATTAAACGGAAAATGAAGCCATGACCTCCGCCTGATAGACACCACCCTCTCTCATTAAACGGAAAATGAAGCCATGACCTCCGCCTGATAGACACCACCCTCTCTCATTAAACGGAAAATGAAGCCATGACCTCCGCCTGATAGACACCACCCTCTCTCATTAAACGGAAAATGAAGCCATGACCTCCGCCTGATAGACACCACCCTCTCTCATTAAACGGAAAATTAAGCCATGACCTCCGCCTGATAGACACCACCCTCTCTCATTAAACGGAAAATGAAGCCATGACCTCCGCCTGATAGACACCACCCTCTCTCATTAAACGGAAAATGAAGCCATGACCTCCGCCTGATAGACACCACCCTCTCTCATTAAACGGAAAATGAAGCCATGACCTCCGCCTGATAGACACCACCCTCTCTCATTAAACGGAAAATGAAGCCATGACCTCCGCCTGATAGACACCACCCTCTCTCATTAAACGGAAAATGAAGCCATGACCTCCGCCTGATAGACACCACCTCCGCCCCTCTCTCATTAAACGGAAAATGAAGCCATGACCTCCGCCTGATAGACACCACCCTCTCTCATTAAACGGAAAATGAAGCCATGACCTCCGCCTGATAGACACCATTAAACGGAAAATGAAGCCATGACCTCCGCCTGATAGACACCACCCTCTCTCATTAAACGGAAAATGAAGAGCCATGACCTCCGCCTGATAGACACCACCCTCTCTCATTAAACGGAAAATGAAGCCATGACCTCCGCCTGATAGACACCACCCTCTCTCATTAAACGGAAAATGAAGCCATGACCTCCGCCTGATAGACACCACCCTCTCTCATTAAACGGAAAATGAAGCCATGACCTCCGCCTGATAGACACCACCCTCTCTCATTAAACGGAAAATGAAGCCATGACCTCCGCCTGACAGACACCACCCTCTCTCATTAAACGGAAAATGAAGCCATGACCTCCGCCTGATAGACACCACCCTCTCTCATTAAACGGAAAATGAAGCCATGACCTCCGCCTGACAGACACCACCCTCTCTCATTAAACGTTGCTTTGTTTAACCTTTGCTTTCACCTTTTTTCTGTCAACATCAGTATTTCAGACAGTGCCAGTGTTATACTAATACAAGTGCCTTGTAATATAGTTGAACTATAAGATAATGTCTCACTGTTGCTTAGTAACAACACAAAGGGCCTCAGTCCAACATCCACTCTTTATCCCTTGTTGGAGTCAACAACCAGCTTTTAAACGTTCTGTTCTCCCCTCCTCTCTCTCGCTCTCTCCCTCCTTCCTCTCCCCCCCATCCCCTCTCTCTCCTTCCTCTCCCTCCTCTCTAAGCAGGCTTACACTGCATGTGTGCATGTGTTTCCTTGACAACCTACAGAGTGTGTTTGGCTACATCCCAAATGGCACCCTATTCTCATGTAGTGCACTACTTCTGACCAGGGCCCAGAGTGCACTATATAGGGAATAGGGTGCTATTTTGGGATGCAGACATTGTGTGGTCTGAGGCTCAAGGATAATGCTGTCATCCCACAAAACAGACTATCTAGGTTGCTGGGCAGTTGCCAGCCCAGGTCAGGGGCTAGCGACATTTAACTAATGATTGATGTCTGTTTGTTTGCAGGTGCTGACGGAGTTGTCTTGGAATCCCTCTATTCTTTCAATCCATCTCTCATCAACCTGATCTCCCTACTACTACCTCATCCCTCCCCTCTCCTCCTCACCCCTCCATCTCCCCTCTCTCAGAGGGTTATGGAGGACCCGGAACCCCCCTCTGTGGAGGAAGGTCCGTCCCTGCTCTGGCAGCCTGAAAAGAGGCGAAGCAGGAAGTCGGGATGTTCCAACATCTTCGCGGGGGTAAATCTGCGTCAGCTAAGACGGCTGTTCCATGTGGCCGGGGACCGGGACCCAGAGCAGCGGGCAAGACTGGTGTGGGGCAGAGAAGAGCGAGACAGAGGGAGAGAGGGAGGAGAGGAAGAGGAGGAGGAGGAGGAGGGAGAGATGGATGCAGGGCTGGCCCAGGCGTTGGTGGGGTTCAGGGTGAGAGCCAGAAGCAGGAGTGGTATCAGGACGGAGGGACACAGAGAACCCAAGTTGCTGAAAGCATTTGGACACCTCAGGTAAGAGAGAGAGGAGGGATAGAAGGGAGAGAAAGGAGTTAGAGACAGATGGAGAGAGAGAGCACAACGAGAGAAGGAAAGAGGAGGCAGAGAGACATAATTAAAGAGAGTGGAAACCAGGTCAAGGGTATTTGGTCTGGCATCAACAGACAGATCAGCTCAAATCCTTTAAATACATCCTCCACCTGACTAGATAGACTCCACATTTAACTTACGTTTAACTGACAGATCGATTAAATTAGTGGTAGTCAGGCTTCTAATGATCTCTATGGTCTCTTCTTCTATCCCATGTCAGTGTTTGCACATCTGAGGCCCTATGTATCAAGCATCTCATAGTACTGATCTTGGATCAGATCCCCCATGTCCATCTAATCTTATTCTTTGTGATCCAAAAGGCAAAACTTGATCCTAAATCAGCACTACTACTTTGAAAGCTTTGATACATACAGGCCCTGAAGCAACCGCATAGGTAGAAGCAGGGTTGGGCCTGAAATACCACTTCCAGATATGTCTCCACTGTGACTTTGTTTTAAAGAGAATTCCCTCTCTCCTTCCTTCCCTCCCTCTCTCCTTCCCTCCCTCTCTCCTTCTCTCCCTTGCTCCCTCCCTCTCTCCTTCTCTCCCTTGCTCCCTCCCTCCCTCTCTCTCTCCCTCCCTCTCTCTCACTTTCCCTTCTATCCCTCACTCTTTCCTTCCCCCCATTTATGCTCTCCCTCCCTCCCCTATTCACACTCTCCCTCCTCTCCTTCCAGGATTAAGGAGGGTTTGGACCACCCTGAGGACAATGAAGAGGAGGACCCCAGTAATATTGGAGAGCTGGACCCCCTCCCTGGTGGGTCAACAGGTGCAGAAGGGGGCGCCCCGTCGACGGACGCACAGAGGCCCTCAGAGAGACCCCATCTGGAGAGGCTGGGGGCCGCGACGAGGCAGGAGGGAACCAGGGACCCAGAACGCTACCTCCATCGCATTCTACACTGAGCCAATGGAGAGAAATGAGCGCTGGCCTGCTGAACTTAAAACGTGTTGTAAAGCTGCTCTGTGATTGGTCCTTTTTCCATTCACACCAATCAGAGCGAGGTGTCATTCAATACAGAGTTGCCATGTGTGGAGTTAAATGAAGTACGTTTTCGACCATACTGTCAACCTAACCTTACTTGTCGAGACGTTGTCACTTTTAACCAAAGGAAGGGAGAGAACTGGCAACATCACAATGACTGTTTGAGAGCATTATCAATCCTGCTCAGTCACTGTTCACTGACTGATCAGAGCAGACAGACCGATCTACAACACTATCGGCAGGTGACTATGGCTGTGTTCGAGAGCATCAAAACGACTGCAGGCAACTGTCGAATCTACAAATCACCTTGCATCAAATAACTCATTATTTGTAGATCAGTCGGTCAGTTACAATTTGCCCATGATACATTGCGGTTTTGATCCTCTCGAACACGGCCTGTGTGTGGTCCAAACATCCCAAAGGCATGGACTTCGTAGAAAAGCCAGTAACACTAGAAATGGTTCTCTCTATAACAAAGCTATACCTGGTAGATGTCCTACAACTAAACCTGAAAGGACTTGGACAGGTGTAAACAACATGGGAAGACATTTACACAGCTTTAACTGTGATGTAAAACACAGGACAGTTGTCACTCTGTACTGAAAGTGAATAAATATAAGATAAGATAAAAATAAGATTTAGTTTGAGTGAACTATCCGCTTAAGGGTTATGGTTGACACATAAACATGCAAATCTGTCAAAGTAAACTTGCATATATGTATTTGTGTGCATAGGTTTGTCTAACAAGGAGATGAATGTCCTCACCAGATAAAGTGTGGGGAAAATAAGAAAGAGTCTTCGCTCTAAATAAAAACACATTTATCAAAACAAACGACAAGATACATGGTATTAATGTAATACAGTTGTGTTATAATCTTTCATTAAATATATTACATACAAATTATACAGTGCAAATGTCACAATACATTTCAGGTCAGTTAGAATCTGTGGCAACAGCAGGAAGTCCTGATAGTGTGTTTTCAAAAAAACGTGTCCATCTTTCTCCCACAAGAACAAAAAAATATTTTTTTAAATGACCAGAAATCAAAGTAAACAGAAGCGATGGGAGACATCTTAAATGTATTTGACTACAGAATGGCGGAGAGGAAAATCTGATCTACTTTTCCCCTCGTCGTTTCTCCAAATGTGGCCCCCTAAAACGTCAATGCACTGCAGTACCTTGCAGTTCCTCATCCGAAGACAAAGGGGGCAGTAGAGCGCCATGAGAGCAATGAGTCCGCATGGCTGCTGCTGTCCACAGAGTGGCCGTCATAAGGAATGCAACACCACCTCTCACCCAAACCGGGGGAGAGAGAAGGAGAGAGGCTTTAAAACTGCAGTGGCTGAGTTAAGTGTCTGTTTCCCAAATGGAACCCTATGGGCCCTGGTCAAAAGTAGTGCACTAGGGAGTAGGGCTCCTTTTGGGACACCTCCATAGAAAGGGAGTTTACTAAGCCCATCATATAGACTCCATTCCTTATAGGAAGATATATCATCTTCTTCTTTGACATCCACACAAGGCACAGAGACAAACAGACGGAGGGATATGCGTTCTCTTCCTTTTGTCCTCAGTCCTCCTCGTCTTCCTCAGTCATTCTCAATACCGTCTGTGTCCGTTGGGGGTAGGAGAGGGCGGTGCGGAGAGGGCGGGGCGGAGAGGGCGGGGCGGGGGTAGGAGAGGGCGGGGCGGGGGTAGGAGAGGGCGGGGGCGGGCTGAGAGACTCCTCGCTCGTTTGCCCTTTACACATATACATTTGACTTACACACTTGCTCACTCTCCTCCTCCTCCTCCTCTACCACCGGGTGAAGAAGGGTCTCCTGCTCTGGAAGCTCTGTGTGTAAGACTCACTGTTGGCCCTCTGTGGTGCTCTGGCTGTTTCTACTATAACTGGAGGCATCTGGACCAGCTGGAGGGGGGTCTTACTGTTCTTCAGAGCCTGGCTGAGGTTCAGGATCTAGGCCACCAGGGGGGGTGAGAGAGAGACCGACAGGTTGGATACTCTCCATAAGGGCATGACATCTGTGATGCATTGTGGGTCAATTGTGACTGACTGATCTACAAAGAATGAGAAGTTATTTCTACATAGTTATTTCCAAGTTAACTTCAATTAATAGCCCAACATTTATTTGCTTCAATCACTGAACACGACCGGCGCTTATTAGAGCCAAGCTTCTATTTCCTTAATGTGCACAGCTTTTGCCCAATAAAAAGGTTGAGAAGACTACCACGCGGTTTATTGTGAGCAGTATAAACATTAGAGTAACACATCCATCGCAGGTTAGACTTGCAGAGACTAGACTGCCTAGTAACCCCAGAGTTCATGTTTCTGCACCATTCTCTCACTCCTTCAGTCTCTCGTATCGGCTGTAGTTGAGCCGACCACGTCAAACCACACTGCCGTCTCATCCAATGACGTTACTCACCGACTTTCACTTGTAAACAATTCATCTAAACCCGGCTTTTATTTGCTGAAATGTGTGCCGATTCCCAGGCTATTAAAAATGGACAGGCGGCGTTTTGAGACTGTGTTTAATTGAAGTTTTCCGGGATATGTCATTTAAAAAGAGGCATGGCTTATTTAAAACATACCTGTCCTCTCATAACAGCTATCTGCCTGTGGAACTGCCCTCTGTCGAAGCCTGGGTCTTTCTGCAACACACAGGTCAAGGGTCAAAAATACTCAAATAGAAACACCATCAAAAGATTGGATAATCAATTCCGTTTGAAGTTGTCTCCCTCCCTCCTCCTCCTCACCTTAAACAGTTCGTACAGGTCTTCCTCCAGATCTTTGATAAAGTTGGGATCAGCCAGTTTGGGAAGAACCAGCTCTCTTATCTCCTGGGAGAATGGAACCTTGGCTTGGGACAGCCACGCCCAGTAGAACGGGTCTACGATTGGTCAAAAAATGAACAAACTTTAGTGAGAAATGCAATGATTGGTCACAGCGAAAGTGCATTTCTATAGGGTGCTCTGTGATTGGTCAGTGGGAAAGTGCATCTCTACAAACTGCTCTGTGATTGGTCAGAGCATCTCTACAAGCTGTTCAGTGATTGGTTGAGGAGGCAGAAGGCGGTGCTTACAGGCTCTCCAGGAGTCGGGGTGTTTGAGAGGGAAGGCCAGTCCGTTGTCTATAGCAGCTAGTTGGATGATAGGATCCTTCACTACTACCCAGTCTGTGTCCTGGACAGAGAGAGTGGAGGGGAGAGGAGGGGTGATAGACAGGGGGGTAGACAGAGAGGTGGAAAGAGAGCACTCTGAGTCAGACACAAGTGCATAAGAGTACACCCCCCAGAACAGACACCGAAAAAGGAACAGACACACACACACACAAGGTTTCAGTGCCTGTTCTGGTGTGTGGGTGTGTGGTTACCCTGTTTCCCTGGTCCATGGGACAGTCATATTTTAGAAGCCAGTTATCGTTTCCCCGATCTGTGGAGACAGAGATGTTAGATTTTAATACACCTTCCACATCACTATTTCTTAAAGGGATTGACATGTCACATATTCACACAGGTGTCAGCCGGCCTGCTTGTCTTTCTTCACCGTCATTGCCTTGGTTACGTACCGGTGTTCCTGATGATGTAATCGAGGACCACCAGCCTCTCAAACTGTAGTTGCATCTGTCTGTTGGTGTTCTCTGGCAAGGGGTCTGCCTCAAACCTCCGCAGCCAGAAGTCTGCATCCTTAAAGCCCTCAACGAAGATCTGGAACGAACCCAACTGGAGGACAGGAGGGAGAGAGCGAGACAGAGAGAGAGGGTGGGAGAGAGAGGAGCGAGAGAGGGTGGGAGAGAGAGCGGAGTGAGAGAGGAGAGTGAGAGGAGAGAGAGAGGGGAGAGAGAGAGGGTGGGAGAGAGAGGAGAGAGAGAGGGGGTGGGAGAGAGAGAGGGTGGGAGAGAGAGAGGGTGGGGGGGGTGGGAGAGAGAGAGAGGGTGGAAAAGAGTAAGAGAGAGAGTAAGAGAGAGAGAGTAATCAAATCTAGAGGAAATCACAGATCATAATAGAGAAGTTTTAGAGTAAAGTCTCAACTTTAAAACTTTAATCTGCTAAATCTCTTTACTTCAATTAAGGATTCACTTTAAAAACCCTTCATCCTGCATTTCCCTCTGGGCGGCCTGTAGTTCAAGAATAGTATGTGAACTAAGTAGTGTACTATAAAGGGAATAGGGTACCCTTTGGAACACAACCAGGAAGCAGCAGACGTACCTTGGGAGGCAGGCCGATCCTGTGGAAGTGTTGTCCCACTTTGGGTACCTTCTCCAGAGCCAGCCTCTTACCCCTGGACTTGACCCTGTCTATAGCGTTATAGTTAAACGTCTCACTGGCCAGGTACACCACCTAGTGGAGAGATGGGGTGGGGGGCAAGAGGGTGGAGAGAAGGAGAGGGTGAAGAAGATGTAGAGAGAGAGGACAGGAGAGAGAGAGTGTGTTTGAGTGAGAGTGAGAGAGTGAAGGAAATCAAGAAAGAATCCTGACGCAGGACCTCCCAGTACCTGCGTGCCTAAGTGTGTGTGTCTAACCACTACCTTGGCACCGGGGACTGTATTTAGTTTCTGATCGCACAGGCTTCAGACAGACTACCCTGGTTCAGTGTGTGTGTGTGTGTGTCTAACCCCTCCCTACCTTGGTCCTGGGTACTATGTTAAGCTCTAGTTTCTGGTCCACCAGACTGGCCCCAGCCTCAGACAGATAACCCTGATTCAGGACTAGACAGTCCCGTCCAAAACAGCAGGGACAACACAGCTTCTGGAGCCACTTGGTCCACTTTGGGTTCAGCTGACCATAAGGCTCCTCGTTCTTAGGCTTGAACACACCGATGATCTTCTACAAAGAGAAACAGAGAGAGACAGAGAGAAATTTAGGTAGGCATTTTCTAATTGCAAACTCACCTGTGCTGTGAGCAAATCTAACATTGGTAAAAGATGGGATGAGTGAAGTTACAATATGCAGAGGAGACAGGGAGAAATTTCTCCACAGGTGCTGCATGTTAACTACTACCATGCTTCATACTGTACCACTGTTCTGTTAACTACTACCATGCTTCATACTGTAACACTGTTCTGTTAACTACTACCATGCTTCATACTGTACCAACACTGTTCTGTTAACTACTACCATGCTTCATACTGTACCAACACTGTTCTGTTAACTACTACCATGCTTCATACTGTACCAACACTGTTCTGTTAACTACTACCATGCTTCATACTGTAACACTGTTCATACTGTACCAACACTAACTACTACCATGCTTCATTACCAACACATGTACTACATGCTTCATACTGTACCAACACTACTACCATGCTTCATACTGTACCAACACTGTTCTGTTAACTACTACCATGTTTCATACTGTACCAACACTGTTCTGTTAACTACTACCATGCTTTATACTGTACCAACACTGTTCTGTTAACTACTACCATGCTTCATACTGTACCAACACTGTTCTGTTAACTACTACCATGCTTTATACTGTACCAACACTGTTCTGTTAACTACTACCATGCTTCATACTGTAACACTGTTCTGTTAACTACCATGCTTCATACTGTACCAACACTGTTCTGTTAATTACTCGACTGGCACAGGAGCATGTTTCATGGCAGAGCAGATATCTGCGCTCATACACACAGGGTCGGTACAATACTATAGACAGACCTGGCTCAATTCCGGTAGACAATGTGCTTGTTTGGAATTACACATACAGGAAGTGAAATCTGGTGGATTCCCCTACACGTCAAGACTTCCAAAGTCCACAGAGACACTTCCATTTTTAACCAACAAATGTGACCGCCTCGTGGAGTTTCAGATGATGATAAATGTTGGGTAAGTTGATACTAGTACCAGGTCTATGTCTGTGCACCAAGTCACCATAGTTTGCTTCTCCCTCATGTTTCTATCCAAAGATTAGATTTTGGTTAGAATTCTCTAGACTGGAGCTCAATCAAATAGAAAGAGCACTATTTTCCATCCCAACAAACCTCGTGACAATTCATCATTATTACCAAGAGTGTGTGGGTGATTACAACCCCATGAGTTCAGCGTCACAATGACTGATTGCCGATGCAGACGGATAGACTGTGTTGCGTGAAGCTGTGTGGGAGTGTACGTGTGTGTTCGGGCTCTGGTCAAAAGTAGTGCACTATATAGGGAATACAGTGCCATTTGTGAGGCTTTGGTCCCTGCGTTACACCAACACACACAACGTCTATCCGCGAGTCGAGGCCAACACATGAGAGTGAGTAAAGGGCACTAGGCTCCTCAGCTGGTGTTGCCACAGTGACACAGCTGTTCCAGATAAGAGATTGGCTAGACTGTAACTGGGTCAACTCTACTGTATGGAAGTACAGTCAATAAACAACACCAGAACGGGGCCACATTGGAGAGAGCAAACAGGACAATGGAGGTTGAAGTTAGACACCGGTTTCCCCAGGCGGTTTCTCCGGTGGGAGGATATATTTACAGGTCATACTGAAGGAAACAAACCAGAGGCCTTGTCCACTTTTAGAGCACAAAGTGAGATGTGAGTAATTTACCTGCAACAGTGAAGCCTTCTGGACAATAAAAAGACGCACAAGACATCATTACTCAAGGATGATAACTAATGGACTTGTCAATCTCCTTGTTGTCATTCATAAACAATAAAACAAAGTGTCGTACTTATCTTTGATATATGCTAGCTAAATATGACGACATGCAATCCATAGCTGTTCAGGTGACCTAGCTAAATCGATCGATTGTGATCTCCTTTCAATGCTTTTCACTCTTTCTTACCCCTTGTGAATCTTTGACAAAGTAGCTGCCGCTGGATCCCTGGTAGATTCTCTCCGGATAGATCCCTTCGTCGATGGCGCGTTCCGCCTTGCGGATGATCTCTCGAAACTCGGGATCCTCCGAGAAGTCGTTTCTATGCGGATCCCGCGGTGAACCTCCTCGGTCCCGGTCCAACAACGGCTGTCTCTCCCGGCTGCGCTCCGGACTCCCGGCCGGGATGCGAACCACCGAGCCCGGCGTGCCTCCAAATCCGCCCCGGGGACTGGTGGGCTCGGTGGGGCAGAAGCCGAAGTCGTTGGAGTCCCGTAGCGGGGAAACCAACGGACTAGTTTCGTCCATACCGGGGTACGCGGAGGAAAGATAGGTAGAGAGAAAAGGGGGAAAGACGAAGAAATGAGCTTTTGTGTTCAGGATATTTACCGATAATGTATCGTCACCGTTGTCAATAAAAACAAATCAGCTGACAGTCAGCTTCCGGGAAGAGGCGGGCCCAGTTGGTGATTGTTGGAGTGTTTGTCCAATCAGAGCTATCATCCGGCCGTCAAGGTTCTTTGTGCACGTAACTATTGGCTGGAATCATAACGCCCCCTTGAAGCACGTGACAAAAAGTGCCACACAATTTAAATACAAGACAACGAATCAAAACTCTTTATAAATCAGTGGTATTCAAACTTTTTCATTGGGGACCGATGTCCATCAGATTTTCCACTAATGCTCCTTATATGACACATCACTGTACTCTTCTGTAAACTGGTCGTATCTGTATACCAGTCGCAAGACCCACTGGTTGATGCTTATTTATAAAACCCTCTTAGGCTTCACTCCCCCCTATCTGAGATATCTACTGCAGCCCTCATCCTCCACATACAACACCCGTTCTGCCAGTCACATTCTGTTAGAGGTCCCGAAAGGACACATCCCTGGGACGTGTTTTTTAATACATTTTGACGACCACACTGCAGTTCCCCCGGAACACCACTAGGAGTAGCGACCTCGACTTTGAATTTAATTTAATTTAACCTTTATTTAACTAGGCAAGTCAGATGATGGCTTTTGAAAGCACTGAAAATAAGTATTGTATTACTAACATAGCCTTCTATCAATAGCCTACTATCAGTCATGGAAGAAGACTGCTATAAGGTTCACTTAGTGCAAAATGCGTATAGCCCTATAATAAGCCAACTACAGGTAGTCATTCTGTAGAGGTGAGATGTTTACATTGTGTGCAAGCAACATATAGCATAGCCATAGTATAGGGCCCGAGGCTATAGATTTTGTAGAATGGCTGCAGACTAATGGACTAGTGGTAAATGATGACCAAATTAATTCATTTCCAGAGGGAGAAGAATTAGAATGTAATTTCTTATTTAACCAGGAAGTTGATAGATAATGAAACAGTGTCTAGTTAGTCTCAGATAGGCCTTGTGTCAGAAATGATGATAACATGAAATGCCTAAAATCGCATTATATCTTCATACATCCAAACACCTTTATATCACCAACTTTAGCCTACTATTCAGTGAAGGACAAAGGCCACCTTTTGGAAGTCTCAACATATATTTTTCGTACTTAGCCTGAAGGCAATTGTGTAATTTTGTATTGTTTTTGTGTTGTGTAACTTAATATGCCCCATGAGGTGAAGGAGCTCCTCATAATAACAACAAATGCCGCATCATCCCGCGGATAGGTTACCACGGGAACGAACCACCACCAACACAGTCACCGTGGGTGGCGGCCTGGCGGGTCAGTGTTTGGGGTTGGTGACTCCGCTATGCTTGCGTCCCATCTCCTTTCTACTGAAGTCTGCACTCGTTCACTACTTCCCACAAATCTAAAAGCACTGGATAAGTGGAGGATGGGATAGAGGGAGAGTTTCTATAAGTATTAATTAAAGGACTGTATGGGTATAGGCTAAACATAACCAACAGTATATTTATTAGTAATTTCCTTTCAAATCAGTGAAGGGAAGTGAACAAGTAAACACTTTGGGAGAAATGGGAGATAAACAGGGCCGCTTGGTTGGTGAGGGTGGCGGTGACGTGCCCCATGCATGCCCGGTCTAGCTGGCTTGTTGTAGCAACCACGGTTGCCACGGGGAAGGGGCTGAATGAAACATCTCTGCTGTGATGGTAGGATGGAGACCCATAACATAATCATCATCACACAGGTGAGACGTGGGAACACTTTTGGAAAAGCTTTTCGCAAATAGTGTATCTTGATAGTATGCATATTGTGTAGACTTAGGTATGTTCGCTGGTTCTAATTTGACGCATGATTGTAGTTTTACACATGACCTTTAACATAATTGAGGCACATCTTGATTACTTCTAAATAAGCATAATTCGTTGCTCTTGTTTTCTGATAGAATAGGCGACGAGGAATGGAGACATTCAATGTACTTGGGAATGAAATCTCTCCGGGAGACGCACTACCGGGTCAGTCACACAACGAGCCCGTTTGGAGCTTGTCACCTTCACCGGGCACCGGACCCTCACCTGTATCCGAGCTCTCCTTCAGCCTAAATAGTCTCCGATGCCACGACGGCGCGTGAGTACACACACAGTTATCACGGTTACTTAAAAGCTAAAGAAAGCTATGTGTAGGCTAGGAGATGTGGAATAATATAAGTAATACAATGTGGGCACTTTGGGACGTTGTGCGTAACAGAGCGACTGGAGACTATCAAATCCAGTTGTTATATAGTTGAACATCTTTTGATCTTGGTTAGTTAATAAAAAACAAACTTCAATTTCATACTCCACAGCGACACCCCGCGCAGAAAGCTGCGACTGACGCCGGAGCTAGTGACTCCCAGTCCCCCTGGGCCCACGCCGGGTTCGACTTGTGGCAGAGGGCTTGCCCCCCAGGGAGGCGAGACGCCGACAGGTCTGGGCAAGCTCTGGATGACAGACGGGGAAATATCCCAATGAATGATTAGCGGTTCCTCATGGCTTGATGACGCTGGGTAGAGTTAGAATGCACCAGAGGCAGAACTATTGGTTCAATCTCAAATGGGACACTGTTCCCGACATAGTGCTCTACTTCTGACTAGAGCCCTATGTAGGCCCCTGTCAAAGGTAGTGCACTATATAGGGTGCAATTTGGGACAAAAACATTGAGATTTAAATCCAGTTTGTCCAGAATTCAAATCTCTGTATATCTTATGTTGAGCATGACTTTTCAGTTTGTAAAATCATTTACATGTGTAGCTTTCCTTTTGATAAATAAATAATTCTCAAAGATTTTAAATCAGATTTTTTCCCCCACAATATTCTCTCTATGTAGGTAATGTCCTAACAGACTCCGGGAACAGGAGAAGGGGAGAGAGGTGAGGACACATGGATTCTATAAGCAAAAATTGCTAAGTGATTATTAGGTGCCTACAAATAACAGGTGTCTGGTGACCCCTTAATTGGGGAGGACGGCTCATAGTAATGGCTGGAACGGAATGAATGGAATGGTATGGAACACATCAGACACATAGTTTCCATGTGTTTGATATCATTCCATTGACTCCATTCCAGACATTATTAGGAGCCGTCCTTCCCTCAGCAGCCTCCTGTCTGCTGTCTGAATTACATTTTCAATCATTGTACCATTTACTTTATAGGTTTCTCTCCCCTGCATGTTCTGCTCCTAAAATGGTGAGTATTTACACAGAAACTGAGGGAATAATAATCAATAAGGCCCTGGAATTGGAACAGAGTGACCTGACTGGAACAACTCTGGGCTCTAACTATATTCAGGAACATCATCATGTGACCTGACTGGAAAAACTATCTATATTCAGGAACATCATCATGTGATGTTCTGGTTCTGGTTGTCCAGAAGCGTCTGCGTGTGAAGCTGTCGACCCGGTTCTGCAGCGCTGCAGTTCAGAGGCCAGACCCAGGGGTCAGGGGTCTCAGATGTCAAGGTCAGAGTTCCCCGCCAGGAGGCGGAGCCTTGCGTGTCCGTCAGGGTGACGTGGAGCTGCCAGATGTTGAGGTGAGATCCATTTGCAGTGTTCCACCATGCTCCCTGAAGTTTTCACCCCTACATACAAGTCCACACGTCGGGGAGGAGGGTAGAGAATGATAAACATAGGATCCCCCTATAACCCTGGGCCCCATTTGTGTCATATTAGTTTCATGAAGTCTGGTTAAAAGCAATGTATCTCATCAGGCATTGCTCTCTGTACGGCGGGTCAGGGCCAGGAGGCGGCATTTCCCTCCCAGTAGCCTCCTGGGTTCTACCATGGAGGACCACACCCTGACAGGAGATTACAGCAAGGTGTGCAACCTCACATCAACATTTTCACAACGTTGTAAAAAAACATATATTTTTTCCAGCTGGATGATAGTAGGCTAGGACACGCCCTTGATTGGCTGAATCAGGTGTGTTAGTGCTGTGCTAGAACAATATATTTAATGTGTGTGTGTGTGTGTGTGTGTGTGTGTGTGTGTGTGTGTGTGTGTGTGTGTGTGTGTGTGTGTGTGTGTCCACAGCCACTACTGTTACCAGTAGAGAGAGTGGAACACCAGGATCTTCACTGCATCTCAGCCCAAACAGTAAGTCCTCTCCTATCCTCCATCTCTCCTTCCTTCCTTCCTTCCTTCCTTCCTTCCTTCCTTCCTTCCTTCCTTCCTTCCTTCCTTTCTTCCTTCCTTTCCTTGTTCCTCCACTCCCACTCTCTATGTTCTCTCTATATTCTCCTTCATCCTCTTCATCATAATCATAAAGGATATCTACATCAGATACATATGTGGACTACAACACTGCTTATTGGACTTCAACATCCTGTTAGCGATGGTATCTAGAGGGTTGTCTCCTGCTCGTACTGTTGCCAGGTTGTTACCGTTGCTGTGGTAAACTGGAGGTGCATTTCTCCTGATGGCCTGCAGGTGGCGTCTCTGCTAAGAGGACAGTACAGTGGTACAGTGGGAGACTTCCTCATCATAGACTGTCGCTACCCTTATGAGTACCACGGTGGACACATCAGGGTGATGTTTTTTGAGTAAACTAAATAGAGAAATAAACCAAAACCTTGACCATAATATTGATGAAATGTATTTTATTATACATAATAAGTTAACGACTGACTGGTCTGATAACTTATAACCTATTGTATAGGCCTGCTCATCAGAGTCCTCTAGACACACATACTGTATATATATATATATGTAGAGGACTCAGATGAGCAGGCCCATACAATAGGTTATAAATTATCAGACCAGTCAGTTGTTAACTTATTATGTATAATAAAATACATTTCATTAATATTATGGTCAAGGTTTTGGTTTATTATGATATATATATATACAGTACCAGTCAAACGTTTGGACACACCTACACATTCAAGTGTTTTTCTTTATTTTGACTATTTTCTACATTGTAGAATAATAGTGAAGACATCAACACTATGAAATAACACATATGGAATCATGTAGTAACCAAAAAAGTGTTTAACAAATCAAATCAAAATATATGTTATATTTGAGATTATTCAAAGTAGCCACCCTTTGCCTTGATGACAGCTTTGCACACTATTGGCATTCTCTCAACCAGCTTCATGAGGTGGTATTTAATGTATTTAATTTCAATTAACAGGTGTGCCTTGTTCAAAGTTAATTTGTGGAATTTCTTTCCTTCTTAATGCGTTTGAGCCAATCAGTTGTGTTGTGTTGTGACAAGGTATACAGAAGATAGCCCTATTTGGTAAAAGACCAAGTCCATATTATGGCAAAAACAGCTCAAATAAGCAAAGAGAAATTACAGTCCATCATTACTTTAACACATTTCAAGACCTTTGAAAGTTTCTTCATGTGCAGTCGCAAAAACCATGAAGCACTATGATGACACTAGCTCTCATGAGGACCGCCACAGGAAAGGAAGACCCAGAGTTACCTCTGCTGCATAGGATAAACTCATTAGAGTTACCAGCCTCAGAAATTGCAGCCCAAATAAATGACACAAAAAATAAGAAGAGACATGCTTGGCCGAAGAAACACGAGCAATGGACATTAGACCGGTGGAAATCTGTCCTTTGATAGTATGAGTCCAAATTTGAGAGTTTTGGTTCCAACCGCCGTGTCTTTGTGAGACACAGAGTAGGTGAATGGATGATCTCCGCATGTTGTTCCCACCGTTAAGCATGGAGGAGGGGGTGTGATGGTGTGGGGGTGCATTGCTGGTGACACTCTCTGTGATTTATTTAGAATTCAAGGCACACTTACTTAACCAGTATGGCTACCACAGCATTCTGCAGTGATACACCATCCCATCTGGTTTGCGCTTACTGGGATTGTCATTTGTTTTTCAACAGTACAATGACCCAACACATCTCCAGCTGTGTACGGGCTATTTGACCAAAAAGGAGAGTAATGGAGTGCTGTGGGAACTCCTTCAAGACTGTTGGAAAAGCATTCCAGGTGAATCTGGTTGAGAGAATGCCAAGAGTGTGCAAAGCTGTCATCAAGGCAAAGGGTGGCTACTTTGAAGAATCTAATATATATTTTTATTTGTTTAATACTTTTTTGGTTACTACATGATTCCATATGTGTTATTTCATAGTTTTGATGTCTTCAATATTATTCTGCAATGTAGAAAATATTTTAAAAATAAAGAAAAACCCTTGAATGAGTAGGTGTGTCCAAACCTTTGACTGGTACTATATATACATTTCTATATTTATGTTGTTCTCCATGTGTCCCATAGGGGGCAGACAACCTCCACACCGAGGCTCAGATCCAGGGGGCTTTACTCCAGATTCCTGCCCTCTACCAGCTCTCCTCCTGGGGCAGAGCTCCCACCAGCCCCCCTGGACAGGCTCCAGATCCAGGCGTCAGTGGTACTTCCATGGGTGGAGTGTTACAGAGGTCCAGCTCACAGTCACATTCACCCGGAAGTGGTACCACGCCACCAGAACAGGGGTCACCCATGGAGGGGTCATCGCCACGGAAACTGATTGTGTTCCACTGCGAGTTCTCGTCAGAGAGGGGCCCACGTCTGTAAGAGAACAACACACACACTCACAAACAGAGAAACACACACACATTCCCACCCACACGCTGCATGCACCCCCTCATCCCACAAACATACACAACTTCTGGATCCTGATACTGGCTGTTCTCACCTTTCCCCTGTAGATGTCATTACCTGAGAGAGCTGGACAGAGCGCTCCATGCCTCCCTCTACCCTCAGCTCTTCTACCCTGAGCTGTACCTGCTGGAGGGGGGCTACAGACACTTCTACTCCTGCTACCCGGTACGGTTCCTAAGTACATCATTGTAGCGAATTCAGGGGTAGCTCCAATCGCTGTCACTACAACAACTTAACCAGTGTTACGCCAAGAGGGTTGTCCAGTCGCTACATTATGAAGCAGGTCTTAAACTGAGATGTAATAGGACAGTTTCTTCATAATCAATGTATACTTCCTACTTATAATAGTGTAGCAAATTTTAGGGGGGAGGGATAGTTACGACTGACACTTGAGCCTGGATCCCTGTCAGTCCAAGAGCTTCACCTATTGACAAGGTTGCTAGAGGTATTGTACTAAAATCACTACGAAGTGAAACAGTATCTTCTTCATATTCGATGTCTCAGAGCAGTGAATTACAAACTGTCTTTTAAGCATTTCTCATTTTCCCTTGACTCTCTGAATAAACAAGAGCATTGTTTCTAGTTACAACGCAGAGTGTTGTTGACACAACCCTGAAGGTCTCAGCCATGACCCCCACCCCCATGATTTAGACATTTAGGGGGGATATTCATTTCCAAATAATCTTCTATTCAGCCTATTCATAAAAGCTTTCAATGCATTTTCCCTCTGTTCCTCTGTCTGCCTGTCTGTCTGTCTGTCTGTCTGTAAGTCTTTCAATCTGTCTGCCTGTCTGTCTGTCTGTCTGTCTGTCTGTTTGTAAGTCTTTCAATCTGTCTGCCTGCTTGTCTGTCTGCCTGTCTATTTATCTGCCTTTCTAGGAGCTGTGTGAGCCGCGTGGCTATGTTCCCATGCTCCACAGGGAGTACAGAGAGCAGCTGGGACGATTCAGACGGAAGACCAAGTCACGACTCCACAGGAGACTGCCGCTCTACAAGACTCAATGATTGGACACTTGCTTGCATACCAAGTTTCTACGGTTCTCTTTACACAATGGTGACTGCCACCCTTACAGTCTGCTGTCAGATTGGATAGATTGGTATCAGGTGGTTGTTGCAGATCTCTTTTGAAATGAGTTATCAATAAAGTTGTTTCAATACAAAAAGAATGTGTCATTATCATGGCCTTATATTGTGACATAATAAACTTCCTTTTTCATGCAAGGGACAGAGAGAGGAAGATATGGCAGCATATTAGTAGCCTTTAATACATATAAAAACAAGCAATACAATAATAGGTTACCCATAAAGTAACTCAATACTACACATACACCAAACATAGGCCTAAAATTTCATCACTGTGATACGATGGTCGCCTAGGCTACTGTGCTTTCGATCCACTGAACATCACTGGCTGACGTGCTCCACTGCGCGTTCGCCTCCTCCGTACCGCACACGAGAGGGTTTCTGATTGGTCTAGCGCGGCAGGAAGTCTGTCGACATTACTCAGAAGGAGCTTTCAAGTTCACAACAGAACAGCCAGCCTAGGTAACCTCTCGAACCGAATCCTCATTTCATATCAGCCACGACACTACTGCGGGGATTTTCTCCGCATTTGACAACAAGATTGTTGCTCTTAAATTCCCGAAAATACAGCGGAGGTCGATTCAAACGTCACGGATTCGAGATGGCTGCGTACAAGTTGGTTCTGATCCGTCATGGAGAGAGCTGCTGGAACCAGGAGAACCGCTTCTGCGGATGGTTCGACGCGGACCTCAGTGAAACCGGGGAGCAGGAGGCGAAGAGAGGAGGACAGGCGCTAAAAGGTGACCCGGTCTATAATGTTACACAGTATAATGTATCTCTCTTTCGTTCTCTCGTATGATTAAGACGGGGCATGGAGGGCAATGGAGAGTTTTGCTGACAGATAGTAGGGCAGGCTATTCACGTTACGCAAGGCGCGGCTTGAGGAAACAGGTAGTTGTGTCACTGCGGCATTATCTAAACCATCACTTGAAGGACTTTCCCGGTGGCATAATGTGAACTGTTATCAGCCCCTACAACCTGAAAGCATGTCTGTTCTCTCTGTAGTGTAGGTGGTCAAATTGAGGTTGTGTTTGGCTTATAGCCTAGCATTATAGCCTAGCCTGGATAGCCTAAAGCAACTCGCCCCCAAAATAAGAAATAAGGGTGCATCTCAATAGTCTGAAGTGGACTCCTCTCCTTGTCTCCTTTCCTTCACCTGCATAAATAATATGGTGGTGGTGGATTCCTACCAGCTATTTACTGTAACCTGTCATTCTTTCACCTCTGTGCAGATGAAGGAAAGGAGACGAGGAAACCACTTGAGACTTAAGATGTACCCACAAGTAAAGAACTCCACCCCCACACACACACACACACTCTCTCTCTCTAAGCCCTACTCTCTCTCTCTCTCCTCAGATGCTGGCTATGAGTTTGATGTGTGTTACACATCAGTCCTGAAGAGAGCCATCCGGACTCTGTGGTTGGTCCTGGACGGGATCGACCAGATGTGGCTTCCTGTCCACCGCACCTGGCGCCTCAACGAGCGCCACTACGGAGGCCTGACGGGGCTCAACAAGGCAGAGACAGCGGAGAAGCACGGCGAGGCCCAGGTTAAGATCTGGAGGAGGAGCTATGACACCCCGCCTCCTCCCATGGAGGAGGAGCACAACTTCTACAACAACATCAGCCAGGTGAGAGGGATGCGGACACACATACACACACAGGGGATACGGATACAGACAGGCACGCACATACGCACACACACAGAGGTACACACACAGGGGATACGGATACAGGCACGCACATACGCACACACACAGAGGTACACACACAGGGGATACGGATACAGGCACGCACGTACGCACACAGAGGTACACACACAGAAGCATACACATAGAAGAATGCACATGGAGGCATACACACATCTACAACATCACTGAACTCATATTCTGTGATTAGACATCATGGTGTCAGCGATACAGACTTGGACTAACAGGGTTTGACTTTGCAGCACTAACATTCTCTTTCCTGCAGGACCGTCGCTATGGCGACCTGACGGGGGATCAGCTGCCGTCCTGTGAGAGCCTGAAGGACACTATTGCCCGGGCGCTGCCCTTCTGGAACGATGAAATCGTGCCCCAAATCAAGGACGGGAAGAGGGTTCTCATCGCCGCCCACGGCAACAGTCTCAGAGGCATTGTCAAGCACCTGGAGGGTAGGTCACTAGGGGCAGTGGGGTGGGGATGGATAGAGGAAGGGGGAGAGAGAGAGGGAGAAAGAACCTCCCTACATCTCAACGTTTACTCATGTTCCAGTGGTCATGCCAGAGTAATGGTATGTTACTGATATTGTGGTTTTTCTGATTGTTATTGTTGACTTGTTGTTGACTTCCAGGTATGTCAGAGGAGGCCATCATGGAGCTCAACCTGCCTACAGGGATCCCCATCCTGTATGAACTGGACAAGAACCTGAAGCCTGTAGGGCCCATGCAGTTCCTGGGAGACGAGGAGACAGTGAAGAAGGCCATGGAGGCTGTGGCTGCCCAGGGCAAGGCCAAGAAATAGACACAGCGCCCCCGCGTGGTCAGGAGGTGTCAGTGCGGCTAGGACACGTTATAATGATAATAATCACTCACACAGCGTGACATTACATTATCATGTTTACACATAGACAGATATGTGTATATAACACACACATACACTTCAAATACACACAAACACACACATCACATTACACTATAGGTGGATTTGATAGGTCTTTGCTTTCCGGCACATTGAGATGTCAGTATTACACAGCCAATAGGAATCAGTAATACTGGATTGTACGGATCATCATATGAGTTGATCAAGATTGTTTGAGTTGACCAAAAACACACAGATAGGGACCAGCTAATAGGGTATTTACAGTATCCAAAAACACACAGATAGGGACCAGCTAATAGAGCATTTACAGTATCCAGAAACACACAGACAGGGACCAGCTAATAGAGCATTTACAGTATCCAGAAACACACAGATAGGGACCAGCTAATAGAGCATTTACAGTATCCAGAAACACACAGATAGGGACCAGCTAATAGAGCATTTACAGTATCCAAAAACACACAGATAGGGACCAGCTAATAGAGCATTTACAGTATCCAGAAACACAGAATCAGGACCATCATATATAGTATTTATCTAAATGTGGAAAATGATAGAAAGTGTGCTTTCTACTGCCATGTAGTTTTGCACTGAGTGAACATGTATGTAAACATTGACGGGCACGTTTGAAAAAGAAAACATTGAATCTCATTGTTATTGTTGTATCTCTACGGCAACAGTATGTTATCATGGTTCTGGTGGTTATTGTTAAAAGGGGCAGGCGGACTTGTTCTGTACTGTACTGCTGACCATAGAATTAGAATGGGTAGAATGGGCGTCCTCATTCAGGAGAGGTTCTATACTCCTTCCACTCATTCTAATTCCATGTTGTTGACCTGTGCTTCATGTTCTGTGTGGAATAAATACAGATTCATCTTATTATTTATGAGCTGTCAAATGACTGTGTCCCTTGTCTGTTTCACAAGCTGCATATTTCTTGACTTGGCAGAGTTGAGCTGATTACATGTATGCTGCAATTTAGTGCTGGACTTGGACTGATATAAGTGCCAGTACTCATTTTGGGTGCTGGTACTGTTTATATTTAGTTGCAGGAGCTCCACAATACTTTTGTGCTAATATTCTATAAGAGGAACAGGAACTCAGGCAGTAGAAAAATGTAGGTGCCGGTACTCAGCTCCTGCAGAAGTCAAGCTCTGGAGCAATTACAACAAACGTGAGCCCTGCAGCTGTTCAGTCCACCTCTTTAAGGAATACCTAGGATAGGATAAAGTAATCCTTCTCACCCCCCTTAAAAGATTTAGATGCACTATTGTAAAGTGGCTGTTCCACTGGATGTCATAAGGTGAATGCACCAATTTGTAAGTCGCTCTGAATAAGAGCGTCTGCTAAATGACTTAAATGTAATGTAAATGTTCTCTCTCCTCTTGCCTGTTCGTTTCTGTCTGGCTGCACTATTTTCTCATTAGCTCTAAAACAAAAACATTTCCATTGATGATACTGGATACATCTCTTGTTCTTTATTCCCTGTCTGCACTCATCTTAAATGAGAGTTCTAATGAGTGTAGGTGAAGGAACGGAGAGAAGGTCGCTTTAGACTTGATGCACTCAGAACCAGGACACTGACTTCATCCGGAAAACCACAACAAAGATGGCGGACCAACCTTTCCGTCAAAGACTTGAGCTACAGGTCACATCCAATCGGCTTGCGTTCTGCTCTTCTTGAAACATGTCGCCCATGAAGCTGTGTGTTCCAGGTGAGTCTGACATGACAAACTTTTAAATTAGTTGATAATGGCATTCTTTTCACATTTGAGACCATTAGACAAATACGTTAGGCAATGTGTTTTTGAAGGTTATATTGCTATTTATAGCTTTCTAGTACGGGAAATGCGTGCTGTGCCACCACATGCTCGTTTACGTTCTAGCCTAGCTAGGTAGCTAACTAACTCAGTCTATTTGACTGTTTTCTAGCTAACTAGCGTGACCTAACCTAGTGTATTTATTCCACATTATGTGAAATACAAACGCAATGCTTAGTCACATGGTACAAGGCATGACATCGTTTGCTAAATTACGAGCTTGTGGGGTCTAGCTAGCGATGTTGGGCTTGAAAAGTACCTAGAAGACATCACATTTTTTAAGTGCCCTGCCCACCGCCTCGGGGAGGAGCGAACGAGGAGTCCACTAATTCCAAGCGTTCCATCTCTTGTTTTGATCGACTCTACGTGCAAATGTTGAATCAACCCCGGGGACTTCTCATGTCGACTAAATGTCAGTGAAATGTCAACTATAAAGGCAGTGATTTATTTTGATTGTCGTTTGATTTACGCATATGTTTGTCAGGAACTGGGACGAGAACCTCTTGAGTGATTTAGCGATTCTGATGGTTTTTGTCAGACTATTATTATATTCTACTATTGGAAATGTGATAGATCAGCAGGACTCTGTTTACACGAAACATGTCTGTCTTTACTTGTAATGACAGTGGTTGTCTTACCTACCTTATTTGAAAGCAGCGACTGTAAGTCTCTGGATATCTGCGAAAAGTACAAATGTTTCTCTCCCTGTGTGTGTATACATCTCTCTCTCCCTGTGTGTGTATACATCTCTCTCTCCCTGTGTGTGTATACATCTCTCTCCCTGTGTGTGTATACATCTCTCTCCCTGTGTGTGTATACATCTCTCTCCCTGTGTGTGTATACATCTCTCTCTCCCTGTGTGTGTATACATCTCTCTCCCTGTGTGTGTATACATCTCTCTCTCCCTGTGTGTGTATACATCTCTCTCTCCCTGTGTGTGTATACATCTCTCTCTCCCTGTGTGTGTATACATCTCTCTCTCCCTGTGTGTGTATACATCTCTCTCTCCCTGTGTGTGTATACATCTCTCTCTCCCTGTGTGTGTATACATCTCTCTCCCTGTGTGTGTATACATCTCTCTCTCCCTGTGTGTGTATACATCTCTCTCTCCCTGTCTGTGTATACATCTCTCTCTCCCTGTCTGTGTATACATCTCTCTCTCCCTGTCTGTGTATACATCTCTCTCTCCCTGTCTGTGTATACATCTCTCTCTCCCTGTCTGTGTATACATCTCTCTCTCCCTGTCTGTGTATACATCTCTCTCTCCCTGTCTGTGTATACATCTCTCTCTCCCTGTCTGTGTATACATCTCTCTCTCCCCCTGTCTGTGTATACATCTCTCTCTCTCCCTGTGTGTGTATACATCTCTCTCTCTCCCTGTGTGTGTATACATCTCTCTCTCTCCCTGTGTGTGTATACATCTCTCTCTCTCCCTGTGTGTGTATACATCTCTCTCTCTCCCTGTGTGTGTGTATACATCTCTCTCTCCCTGTGTGTGTATACATCTCTCTCTCTCCCTGTGTGTGTATACATCTCTCTCTCCCTGTGTGTGTATACATCTGTCTGTGTATCATCTCTCTCCTCCCTGTGTGTGTATACATCTCTCTCTCCCCTCTGTGTATACATCTCTCCTCCCTGTGTGTGTATACATCTCTCTCTCTCCCTCCCTGTGTGTGTATACATCTCTCTCTCTCCCTCCCTGTGTGTGTATACATCTCTCTCTCTCCCTCCCTGTGTGTGTATACATCTCTCTCTCTCCCTCCCTGTGTGTGTATACATCTCTCTCTCTCCCTCCCTGTGTGTGTATACATCTCTCTCTCTCCCTCCCTGTGTGTGTATACATCTCTCTCTCCCTCCCTGTGTGTGTATACATCTCTCTCTCCCTGTGTGGTGTGTGTGCAGGTGATAGGCTATGCAGCACAGAAGACTGTATGCCCGGTACTGGGGTGTACCTACGACACGGCTACATCTACTCCTCGCTAGCAGGCTACGTACTCAGGAAGAACGAAGGAGAGGAGGTGAGACTGGGACAGCAGGGTGTACCAGGGTGTATTCATTAGTCACAGAACACAAAACATTTGGTCTCTTGCTAAATATTTATTTAAAAACCGTTTGCATAAAAAAACAAGTTTCTATTGGACAAATTCGGGTAGTTTCCTCCCCATTCAGTTTGTTTCCTAGAGTAAACACTAAACAGCCAAACATTTTGCTAGTCTGCCACTAATGAACACACCCCTGTTGCGCTGGTCTTTTAAGCACTAACAACACTTGTCTTTTCTGACTAGCGCTGATTATAGCTGCTTTATTGAGGGGTTTTACTTCTTGTGACATGTGGTTGTCTTACATTTTTAATAATTTGACTAATTTAGCACACTTCTCCAGAGCGACTTGAGTGCATCCGTTTTGATATTGGTCCCTCGTGGGAATCAAACCCACAACCCAGGCGTTCCAAGCACCATGCTCTACCAACTGAGCTGCACGGGATCACTTACCTTAGTTGGAAAAAAACAACTGGAAATTGCTCTGGATAAGAGTGTCTGCTTTGAATGAAATGTGATTTATGAGGTGTGATCAGAAGTGTGACGGGGAGGGACGATGAGAGGAGGTGAAAGGAGGAGGAGGGGATTAGAGGGGAGTGGCTGGTTTATTGGCATGGGGGAAAGCAGTTGGGGCTGGGTGTGGGTGTGGAACTCATGTCAATGGTTATTTATTGTGTAACATTCCTGGAAGTAGAGAAACCACTCCAGGTTTGTTCACTTGGAACCCCTGAGGAATTATGCAGTGTTGTGGGAATGAAATGTAACATGTTCACACCTTAATCCTTCCTTGTCTTTACATTGACGTGTGTGTGTGTGTGTGTGTGTGTGTGTGTGTCTGCAGCTACCAGTCATCTCGGTGGTGAGAGAAACCGAGGCTCAGCTACTACCAGATGTAGGAGCCATAGTGACCTGTAAGGTGAGGTTGGTGGAGCTCTTGACGTGCGCGTGTCAACTTCTTGTACACCCTGGTGGTTGTTGTGGACCCACGTGCACAGTTTTTTAGCACCACATCACCTGGATTAAACCGGACAGAATACCTTTGAGGCTTGATAGATGAAGTGCTCTTGTCACTGATCCAAGGTCTCAACAATAGGTGTGTGTGTTTAACCTCATTGATAACCGCCCTGATCGGTCTCCCTTCCTGTCCAGGTGACCAGTATCAACCCCAGGTTTGCCAAGGTCCACATCCTCTACGTTGGTTCCACACCACTGAAGGACCGTTTTAGAGGAACCATCAGGTAACAGGGATTGTCTTATTATTGTTATTCTCATGGAGTGTCCCAAATGCCACTCTAGTCCCTATTCAGTGCACTACTTTTGTCTGGGGTCCAGATGGCAACCTATGGGCTCTGGTCACAAGTAGTACACTACATAGGATACCATTTGGGACTATATAGGGAATATGATGTCATTTGGGATTATATAGGGAATAGGGTGCCATTTGGGATTATATATGGATTAGGGTGCCATTTGGGACTATATAGGGAACAGGATGCCATAACCTTCAAAACTAATCTACTGTTTACTACACTAATATACACAGGAAAGAAGATGTACGAGCAACAGAAAAAGACAGGGTATGTTTTTGAATCAATCTAAAGTTCCCCCACTGTTTGACCAACATATTTTATATTGTGAAAATATAATGTTTGGTATCATATAGACCATGGGTGTCAAACTCTGGCCCGTGGGCCAAATTTGGCCCGTGGGGTAATTATATTTGGCCCGCGAGACAATACCAAATTACTACTAGAGCTGGCCCGCCGGTATTATACAGTGCATTCACCACTAATACTACGAATCCCATAATGCTCTGCTGTTTTGTCAATCAGGACAGGACCCAGAAACGCTCTCTCCTCTGTGACAGTAGTCATAGCAACATAGACGCTACAACTGTCGAGCTAACCCTTCCCAAAAATGTCGAAAGAAAGGCAGAAAACAGGAGCTTTCTGGACAAGTGGGAGGCAGAATATCTGTTTACATATGTAAACGACAAACCTGTTTGTCTTGTTTGTGTCAACGTGGCTGTAAGTAAGGAGTACAACATTAGACGACACTTTGTCATGACAAATACAAGGACCTGGACATAACTCAAAGGAGCCAGAAAGTAGAGGAGATGAAGTTTGGTTTCACAACAGAATATGTTTAAAAAAGCCACATCACAAAGCGAGGCTGCTGTAAAGGCTAGTTATATAGTGGCAGCAGATACCAAAATCAGCCCGGCCCTTTAATGGGAGAGTTCATGAAAAAGTGCATGATGAAGGTTTGTGACCTCGTATGCCCAGAGAAAAAAAAACAAGCATTTTCAAACGTCATACCGAGCAGGAACACAGTAGCTGATCGCACATTGATCTTGCCACCAATCTGTATGACCAGCTGATGGAAAAGGGAAAAGATTTTGTTGTTCTCCTCGCTGTGGATGAGAGCTGCGACGCATCTGATACTGCTCAGCTGTCAGTCTTCATCCGTGGAGTGGACTCAAATCTGTGTTTACGGAGGAGCTATTGATTCAAATCAATGCATGGCACAACCACAGGAAAGGAAATCTTTGAGGTTTCCAAATGTGTTGAAATAAAGCTGCCGTGGGATAAACTCGTTGGATTAACGACAGATGGTTTGTCAGTGGACTGGTGGGCATGGTTCGGGAGAAGATGCGGGAAGAGAACTGTGCAGGTGAGCTAACTGTTTACCACTGCATCATACATCAGGAAGCACTGTATGACCACAGTAACACAGGTAGTTAACTTTATAAGAGCCAAAGGTCTAAATCACCGCCAGTTTAAATCTTTTCTGGCTGTGTGGTTGAATACGCAGACGTGCCGTATCACACAGAGGTGAGATGGCTAAGCAGAGGAAAAGTACTGAACAGATGTTTGTCGTGAGGAAATATGTCAATTCCTGGAAACCAAAGGGAAGGATACAGCAGAGCTCGGGAGCAAAAGTTCCTGTGTGAGCTTTGTCTGTGACATCTAAAGCCTCGTGCGCTGAACCTGCAGCTTCAGGGGCGGGGGCGCATTGACATGACGCTGCAGTGAGGGCCTTCAAAACTAAACTGTGCCTGTGGGAGAATCAGATGCTGCAAGGAAACCCTTGCCATTTTTGCCAATCCATAAAAGCGCAGATCTCTACCGCCGTGTTCCCATGCGCACAGTTTGCTGAGTTTGTCATTTGACTTCGATGCCCAGAAATGCAAGTTTGAACCGCTTAGTAATCCCTTCGCAGTTGATGTGGAAAATGCACCAACCAACATCCAAATGGAGCTGATTGAACTCCAGTGCAACGACACGCTGAAGTCAAAGTATGATGCTGTGGGCGCCGCACAGTTTGTTCATCATGCCT
Source organism: Oncorhynchus keta (assembly GCF_023373465.1). Lineage (NCBI taxonomy): Eukaryota > Metazoa > Chordata > Actinopteri > Salmoniformes > Salmonidae > Oncorhynchus > Oncorhynchus keta. Next base: position 79,606,754 of record NC_068430.1, read on the forward strand.
CAGCTCCGCACCCAAGCTGCTCAGATGCTCTCCATGTTCAGCACTTATCTATGTGAGCAACTTTTCTGCTGTTTGTCATGACGTCATAGCTGTTTGAAGATGACCAAAACAACTCACGACGTCTGACTGATGAACATCTTGTCACTGAGGATTTCTTCAGCTCAGAGCTGAGCCCAGTTTGATGAACTAGCATCCAAGAAGAGATGCCTATCTGGCTTGGGCACATCAGATTAGACCTGTAATTAACGTTTTCTTTATGCACTTTTTCTTGCTACAAGGCATGGGCTTGAATGGTTGATTGATTTATTATCATTTTATTTGTAAAATTATTAGCCAGTGGAAAAAGTTTATTTTGTTTGTGCAAATAGAAAAGAGGCATACAATTTTTATTTAAATTTTATTTATTTAATAAATGAATGCCATTGATGTGTTTTTCATTTGAAACGATTTTGCATCCACTATTAAATTATGTTTGTCATGGTAACGTCTTGTTCCATATTCAATGTTAAAGCAAAACTTGTTTGTCCATATTAAAAGGTTAATTTGTTCAATGTTGGCCCGTGACTTTGTTCAGGTTTTACATTTTGGCCCACTGTATTTGTTTGACACCCCTGATATAGACCCATCTGTTACTGTTTGTCATTATTATTATTATATTATTATGAAATATCATACCGTCTGTTACTGTTTGTCATGAAATATCATACCGTCTGTTGCTGTTTGTCATGAAATATCATACCGTCTGTTACTGTTTGTCATGAAATATCATACCGTCTGTTACTGTTTGTCATGACGTCATACCGTCTGTTGCTGTTTGTCACGACGTCATACCGTTTGTCACGACGTCATAGTCTGTTGCTGTTTGTCATGACGTCATACCGTTTGTCACGACGTCATAGTCTGTTGCTATTTGTCACGACGTCATACCGTCTGTTGCTGTTTGTCATGACGTCATACCGTCTGTTGCTGTTTGTCATGACGTCATACCGTCTGTTGCTGTTTGTCATGACGTCATACCGTCTTGCTGTTTATCATGACGTCATACCGTCTTGCTGTTTATCATGACGTCATACCGTCTTGCTGTTTATCATGACGTCATACCGTCTTGCTGTTTATCATGACGTCATACCGTCTTGCTGTTTATCATGACGTCATACCGTCTTGCTGTTTATCATGACGTCATACCGTCTTGCTGTTTATCATGACGTCATACCGTCTTGCTGTTTATCATGACGTCATACCGTCTTGCTGTTTATCATGACGTCATACCGTCTTGCTGTTTATCATGACGTCATACCGTCTTGCTGTTTATCATGACGTCATACCGTCTTGCTGTTTATCATGACGTCATACCGTCTTGCTGTTTATCATGACGTCATACCGTCTTGCTGTTTATCATGACGTCATACCGTCTTGCTGTTTATCATGACGTCATACCGTCTTGCTGTTTATCATGACGTCATACCGTCTTGCTGTTTATCATGACGTCATACCGTCTTGCTGTTTATCATGACGTCATACCGTCTTGCTGTTTATCATGACGTCATACCGTCTTGCTGTTTATCATGACGTCATACCGTCTTGCTGTTTATCATGACGTCATACCGTCTTGCTGTTTATCATGACGTCATACCGTCTTGCTGTTTATCATGACGTCATACCGTCTTGCTGTTTATCATGACGTCATACCGTCTGTTACTGTTTATCATGACGTCATACCGTCTGTTACTGTTTATCATGACGTCATACCGTCTGTTACTGTTTATCATAACGTCATACCGTCTGTTACTGTTTATCATGACGTCATACCGTCTGTTACTGTTTATCATAACGTCATACCGTCTTAGCTCATTTTTTAATTGTAATAGACTGGGAACCACTATAACCTTTGACCTCTGTTGCAGGTGGAGACGTATAAAAGCTTCCGTCCTGGAGACATCGTCCTGGCTAAAGTCGTATCCTTCCATTTGATAGTCTTTCCAGTTCAGTAACTAGGTAGTAACACAGGGACAGTCAACCAGTGACTGATATTGGGCTGGTTCTATTCCCTTAGTGCAGTGTAGCTTTCACCATATTGCTTAAATGTTAAATTGTGAATGTTCGAGATCAGCCAGACAGAACACACAAAACCCCTGATCTATGAATCACCTTTCATCCCAAATAACTACTCATTATGTGATGACTGACTCTGTGCCTTTCCAAGTGTTGCCCTTTAACCTCCTGACCCCCAGATCTCCCTGGGAGACGTCCAGTCCAACTACCTGTTGACTACAGCAGAGAACGAGCTGGGGGTGGTGGTAGCCCACAGTGAAGCAGGTGAGACTGGTCACATGACAACAACACTGCTGTTCTTAGCCCAGGACTGTCCTTAACCCTAGGTTACCCTCTTTAACACAAGCCTTGGTTAACTGAAACCAACTGACACTTGTCAAGTAGTATATTTCTGTTTCCCTCCTCTCAGGAGCCCAGATGGTGTCTATCAGTAGTATATTTCTGTTTCCCTCCTCTCAGGAGCCCAGATGGTGTCTATCAGTAGTATATTTCTGTTTCCCTCTGAAAGATTAGTGGAATCTGTGTGGGTTGCTGGACAGGTAGGATGACTGACAGTGACGGTGAACAGGTGGTCACGTGTCAGGTGACAGAGGAATGTATGAGACTGAGGCAGGAATTCCTTTAACCATAAAGTGGTATATTTACTGAGTAGTCTGTGCTGCATCACAAAGGAAACAAATAACATGTATACAATCAAATTCATAATCAAAGATCAAATCATATCAGTCATTATTAACACAAGTTAAGGAATTCAACAGTCCAGTTCATTAAGAAGTCAATAGTAATCATCCGCGAGTCATTTAGGCTCATAACTAATTATCACAAATCATGAAAGAATACAAACAGTGAATGGTTATACAATCTATAATCCCCATGATCAAAGTCAATCCGTTAGCAAACAATGACGTTTCTCATTTCACGCTTTCAATTGTCTTCATGTGTACATATAATTAATTTCAATACACATGAACCATATCGATTGCATAATTGGCCTATGAGGATCTGTAGGGCCGTGATCATTGACAATTCACATGACACAATATGTTTGAAGAGTGCGCTCCAAGCCGCGCTCCGCGGTGATAACTATTAACAGTAACTGAATGGCCCACTCTCCCGATCGCCACTGATAATTCAGATGAAAGGTAAGAGTCGGTGGACTTACGTGGATTCATGGACGCACAGAACTTCTGGATGAGATGGAGTTAAGGAAGAGAAAGCAGTGAGATCAGGCGATGGCAATTTCCTCCTTTTATGGAGTTGAGATCTGTCGGACATTTCCACCTGACCTAATTAAAGCGCCTCTGGCCCAGCTGAGTAAATGGCAATGAATTAAAGGAGTATTCCACCAACTCCATGGGCCTTTTCTACACCCTCCTCTCAGGAGCCTAGATGGTGTCTATCAGTAGTATATTTCTGTTTCCCTCCTCAGGAGCCCAGATGGTGCCTATCAGTAGTATATTTCTGTTTCCCTCCTCAGGAGCCCAGATGGTGCCTATCAGTAGTATATTTCTGTTTCCCTCCTCTGGAGCCCAGATGGTGTCTATCAGTAGTATATTTCTGTTTCCCTCCTCTCAGGAGCCCAGATGGTGCCTATCAGTAGTATATTTCTGTTTCCCTCCTCAGGAGCCCAGATGGTGTCTATCAGTAGTATATTTCTGTTTCCCTCCTCTCAGGAGCCCAGATGGTGTCTATCAGTAGTATATTTCTGTTTCCCTCCTCTCAGGAGCCCAGATGGTGCCTATCAGTAGTATATTTCTGTTTCCCTCCTCTCAGGAGCCCAGATGGTGCCTATCAGCTGGTGTGAGATGCAGTGCCCACGGACACACGCCAAAGAGTTCCGCAAGGTGGCCAGGGTGCAACCTGAGTACCTGCAGGCCTGAGCAGGGACCAGTGGGCAGCGTGCACCCCTCACCTCTCCAGCCCCCCCAGCAGGGACCCCTTTCCCTTCCTCAAGGAACACACAGCTTCCCTATCTCTGATAGAGAGACAAACACACTCACACTTGGATTGTGAACGATGCATTGTGTGTACAAAGGACCAAAATATTTTAGAGGTCATGTACAGATGCTTGGACATGATGCTTATATAGTACACGGGTCATTGACCTGACACACACAGACACAGAGCCTTGTGTTCAGGGGGGACACCTCAACAGTAGATTCCTCCCTCAACAACTTACAGCAAGGCAGCATTTTTTTCCCTCCAGGTTCTGGAGGGCTACAGTAGGGGTGCAGGATTTTGTTCCAACCCAGCACTAGGACACCTGATTCAACTGATCACTGGGGCCTTGATTGGCTGACTCAGTCTCGTTAGTGCTGGACTGGAATAAAAGCCTGCACCTCTACTGTAGCCTTGTAGAGCCAGGTGAGAGAGAAATGCTGCCTTGCTGTAGGTTGTAGAGGGAGGAACTAGTGGCTACAATACTAGCCCTTTAGAAGCAGGAATAAATAACATCCGGGGTCACCTTCTGATCCGGGGTCACCTTCTGATCCGGGGTCACCTACTGATCCGGGGTCACCTTCTGATCCGGGGTCACCTTCTGATCCCATACCCTTCTCCCTGAACTCTGCTCTCATGTATCCCCCATGGATTTACTAGCATATCTCTTCCACCAGTCCTTTCCTTTTAAATCCATGAGGGGTAGTGAATGAGTGAACACTTTTTTTTGGGGGGGGGGTATAGAATCAGACCACAGCCCTGGGGTGACAGTCACCAGTACAGACAGGCCCAATTCCAAATGGACCCTTGAACCCTACACGCTAGTGAGTAGGGCTTGATTTGGGATCGGGCCTTAGATGGCTAACAGTTGGGATGTTGAAGCGAAGAGCTGGAATTGAAAGTGTCGTTTTGTGGCGGCACCGTTAAGACTCATACGACCATGAGGACCTTTCTGCACCAAGTCAGAGAAACGGAGATGTTGGTTCTCTCCAAGAGTTGTTTCTTCTGTCGTTTCAAAACAATACTTCCTGTTTCTTCATCTCTCTCATTTCTTCCTGTACTTGTCAGCAGAGGCAGAGTCAAATAAAGTGAATACCAAAGTGTATCATGTATGAACCTCTCACCCTGTTCCAATGTTACTTATTTACCTGTTATCAGAAAGGTTCATTTTAAAGATGTCTTTTTTATTTATTTAAATGAAATCCTTTATATAAGAGAGCCCCAACTGACCATCATTCATAATGTCCATTTGTTGACTGTGTGTAAAACAATTCTATGCTGTTTAAATGTCTCTAATTGACAGCTTATCAACTGCCAGTTTTTATCATTTCATGTTCAGTTAAGGCATTAGTTGACCGTACTAGACTACCGTATTACCTATATAGTGCACTACAGGGCCGCTGGTCAAAAGTAGTGCACTACAGGGCCGCTGGTCAAAAGTAGTACACTACAGGGCTCATAGGCCCACTGGTCAAAAGTAGTACACTACAGGGCTCATAGGCCCGCTGGTCAAAAGTAGTGCACTACAGGGCCCATAGGCCCACTGGTCAAAAGTAGTGCACTACAGGGCCCATAGGCCCACTGGTCAAAAGTAGTGCACTACAGGGCCCATAGGCCCACTGGTCAAAAGTAGTGCACTACAGGGCCGCTGGTCAAAAGTAGTACACTACAGGGCTCATAGGCCCACTGGTCAAAAGTAGTACACTACAGGGCTCATAGGCCCACTGGTCAAAAGTAGTACACTACAGGGCCCATAGGCCCACTGGTCAAAAGTAGTGCACTACAGGGCCCATAGGCCCACTGGTCAAAAGTAGTGCACTACAGGGCCCATAGGCCCACTGGTCAAAAGTAGTGCACTACAGGGCCCATAGGCCCACTGGTCAAAAGTAGTGCACTACAGGGCCCATAGGCCCACTGGTCAAAATTAGTGCACTATGTAGGGTGCCATTCAGGACGCTAACCTTATATCATACAGCCAGGAAGCATCACATACTGCACCAGTCAGAAGGCAGAAACACACACAGCTCTGCTCTCATTGATACCACAGGTGGATAGGTGCAGCTTTATGTCACACAATACTCCTAATACACAGTACTCCTAATATACTGAACAAAAATATGAATGTTTCATGAGCTGAAATAAAAGATCCCAGAAATGTTCCATATACACACACATGTTATTTCTCTCATTGTGCACACATATGTTTACATCCATGTTAGTGAGCATTTCTCCTCTGCCAAGGTAATCCATCCACCTGACAGGTGTGGCATATCAAGAAGCTGATTAAACCGCATGATCATTACACAGGTGCACCTTGTGCTGGGGACAAAAGACCACTCTAAAACGTGCGGGTTTGTCACAACACAATGCCACAGATGAAGTTCTGAGGGCATGTGCAATTGGCAACCTGACTGCAGGAATGTCCACCAGAGCTGTTGCCAAAGATTTGAATGTTCATTTCTCTACCATAAGCCGCCTCCAATGTCATTTTCGGGAATTTGGCAGTACGTCGAAAAGGCCTCACAACCACAGACCTCGTGTAACCAAGCCAGCCCAGGACCTCGACGTTCAGTCTTCTTCACCTGCGGGATCGTCTGAGACCATCCACCCAGCCAGCTGATGAAACTAGAGTATTTCTGTCTGTAATAAAACCTTTTTGTGGGGAAAAGCCTTTTCTGATTGGCTGGATCTGTCTCCCCAGTGGGAGGGCCTCTGCCCTCACAGGCCCATCCATGGCTGCACCCTGCCTAGTCATGTGAGATCTATAGATTAGGGCCTAATGGATTTATTTCTGATTTCTTTATAACTAACTCGTTAAAATCATTAAAATTGTTGCATTTATATTTTTGTTGCCAGTCATAAGTTTGGACACACCTCATTTCAGGATTTTTCTTTATTTTTACTGTTTTCTACATTGTAGAATAATAGCGAAGACATCAAAACTATGAAATAACACATATGGAATCATGTAGTAACCAAAAAAAGTCAAAATATATTTGCCAAGAGTGTGCAAAGTTGTCATTAAGGCAAAGGGTGGCTACTTTGAAGAATCTCAAATATAAAATATATTTTGATTTGTTTAACACTTTTTTGGTTACTACATGATTCCATATGTGTTATTTCATAGTTTTGATGTCTTCACTATTATTATACAATGTAGTAAAAATATAGGAAAACCCTGTAATGAGTAGGTGTGTCCAAACTACTGACTGGTACCGTATATACATTCATACACACCACATTCACCGACAGACACTCCCAAGACCCTGCAAGAGAAAAGGTACACACACACACTCATCCAAATCAATTTTGGATGCTAGACACACACTCAATGGTCCGTCCCGACTTAGTCATCGAAGCGCACCGATCGGGTTGTGTTGATGTCAATTGAGAACTTCTTATTGGACGGCGCCGAGAACCCAAGTCCCGCCCCCCTTCCCGTGAAGTCCATGCGGCGCGACTGAGCGCGCTCAAACTCCCCCAGTAGGCCTTGCTGCAAGCTCTGCTGTCCGTCTTTAGTCAGCGCCATGTTGGCCCGCCCTCCCGTCGCACCGCTCGCTGCTATTGGCTGCCCGCTCTTCTTGAAGCCGCCCATCAACCGCAGGAACTTACTATGTTGGTCGGAACTGTCAAACTGTGCAGTGCCCCACTGGCCCAAACCCTGGAAGAGAAGAAGAACAATGTTTGTAATATTTATATTCGACATAATGATTTGTTTCAGAGAAGAGTTGGTATGTGACCCCAAATTTGGGATACACCTTGGTGTCCACACATCATAAGAGTACTGACCGATGGTACCGGTGCTGCTTTGAGTTGGACTGGATTGGACTTCTGGTCGATCTCATTCTGCAGGGCCAGGCGTCTGCCCTATGGAATGGAATAGGACCATCGTTTTATATGAAGGCCATGTTATTTAGTACACAACATATACTCTATAGTCCATGTTATATAGTACACAACATATACTGTATAGTCCATGTTATATAGTACACAACATATACTCTATAGTCCATGTTATATAGAACACAACATATACTCTACTATAACATGTAGTTAGTTGGTGATTTACCGTACTCCTAGTCAATGGCTGCCCATTTGATTTTTTGACCAGTTATTGGCAAAAGATCTAATTATTGGAAAAACAGCAGAATCACTTTGCAATCACTTGGGAGTATCCCTGACACAGACCAGGCACTACTCTGGAGCCAGCGCCACACACAGACCAGGCACTACTCTGGAGCCAGCGCCACACACAGACCAGGCACTACTCTGGAGCCAGCGCCACACACAGACCAGGCACTACTCTGGAGCCAGCGCCACACACAGACCAGGCACTACTCTGGAGGCAGCGCCACACACAGACCAGGCACTACTCTGGAGCCAGCGCCACACACAGACCAGGCACTACTCTGGAGCCAGCGCCACACACAGACCAGGCACTACTCTGGAGCCAGCGCCACACACAGACCAGACACTACTCTGGAGCCAGCGCCACACACAGACCAGGCACTACTCTGGAGCCAGCGCCACACACAGACCAGGCACTACTCTGGAGCCAGCGCCACACACAGACCAGGCACTACTCTGGAGCCAGCGCCACACACAGACCAGGCACTACTCTGGAGCCAGCGCCACACAGACCAGGCACTACTCTGGAGCCAGCGCCACACACAGACCAGGCACAGACCAGGCACTACTCTGGAGCCAGCGCCACACACAGACCAGCTTAACGTCCTCAGATGCTTCTAGCGCCATGTATATTATTACAGTCAGAGGGTATTACTTCAGCAGTATAGAGCATTTATATTGGTTGGTGTGTGTCCAACATGTCATTGATTAAACACAATGCTACAGTCAAACAACAACATTCAATAATAAGCATTTGCATAATATAATGCATTCATAATTTATTCATAAATAGTTACATAATCAATATACATGTTTAATTCAGACCAGGAAGAAATGACATTTCTCTTTCTCACAGTGACAGAGTTGGATTGGTGGACTGACTGGCAAGTGGGATTCCCAGGATCCAAACAGATCTAATGGGTCGTCAGCGATCTACCTGATCAATATTGATCTCGAAGGTGTTTCCCCTGGTCTCTGACAGGAAAACCACATCTGTCTGGTCCCTCTGGGGGTTGGAACAAAACAACATATCAGACAACTACAGACTGATACTGTCAGCGTTTTAATACCTTTAAGTAGAAACAATTCAATAAGAAAGTCAACACTGTTTTATCCATTTATTCATTTAACAGTTTAACTATTCTGTTAGTCAGCACCTCCAGCATTCTGGGTGCGGGTCAGAGCATTGGTTTTTATATTCATTTAACAGTTTAACTATTCTGTTAGTCAGCACCTCCAGCATTCTGGGTGCGGGTCAAAGCATTGGTTTTTATATTCATTTAACAGTTTAACTATTCTGTTAGTCAGCACCTCCAGCATTCTGGGTGCGGGTCAGAGCATTGGTTTTTATATTCATTTAACAGTTTAACTATTCTGTTAGTCAGCACCTCCAGCATTCTGGGTGCGGGTCAGAGCATTGGTTTTTATATTCATTTAACAGTTTAACTATTCTGTTAGTCAGCACCTCCAGCATTCTGGGTGCGGGTCAGAGCATTGGTTTTTATATTCATTTAACAGTTTAACTATTCTGTTAGTCGGCACCTCCAGCATTCTGGGTGCGGGTCAGAGCATTGGTTTTTATATTCATTTAACAGTTTAACTATTCTGTTAGTCAGCACCTCCAGCATTCTGGGTGCGGGTCAGAGCATTGGTTTTTATATTCATTTAACAGTTTAACTATTCTGTTAATCAGCACCTCCAGCATTCTGGGTGCGGGTCAGAGCATTGGTTTTTATATTCATTTAACAGTTTAACTATTCTGTTAGTCAGCACCTCCAGCATTCTGGGTGCGGGTCAGAGCATTGGTTTTTATATTCATTTAACAGTTTAACTATTCTGTTAATCAGCACCTCCAGCATTCTGGGTGCGGGTCAGAGCATTGGTTTTTATATTCATTTAACAGTTTAACTATTCTGTTAATCAGCACCTCCAGCATTCTGGGTGCGGGTCAGAGCATTGGTTTTTATATTCATTTAACAGTTTAACTATTCTGTTAGTCAGCACCTCCAGCATTCTGGGTGCGGGTCAGAGCATTGGTTTTTATATTCATTTAACAGTTTAACTATTCTGTTAGTCAGCACCTCCAGCATTCTGGGTGCGGGTCAGAGCATTGGTTTTTATATTCATTTAACAGTTTAACTATTCTGTTAGTCAGCACCTCCAGCATTCTGGGTGCGGGTCAGAGCATTGGTTTTTATATTCATTTAACAGTTTAACTATTCTGTTAGTCGGCACCTCCAGCATTCTGGGTGCGGGTCAGAGCATTGGTTTTTATATTCATTTAACAGTTTAACTATTCTGTTAGTCAGCACCTCCAGCATTCTGGGTGCGGGTCAGAGCATTGGTTTTTATATTCATTTAACAGTTTAACTATTCTGGGCACCTCCAGCATTCTGGGTGCGGGTCAGAGCATTGGTTTTTATATTCATTTAACAGTTTAACTATTCTGTTAGTCAGCACCTCCAGCATTCTGGGTGCGGGTCAGAGCATTGGTTTTTATATTCATTTAACAGTTTAACTATTCTGTTAGTCAGCACCTCCAGCATTCTGGGTGCGGGTCAGAGCATTGGTTTTTATATTCATTTAACAGTTTAACTATTCTGTTAGTCAGCACCTCCAGCATTCTGGGTGCGGGTCAGAGCATTGGTTTTTATATTCATTTAACAGTTTAACTATTCTGTTAATCAGCACCTCCAGCATTCTGGGTGCGGGTCAGAGCATTGGTTTTTATATTCATTTAACAGTTTAACTATTCTGTTAATCAGCACCTCCAGCATTCTGGGTGCGGGTCAGAGCATTGGTTTTTATATTCATTTAACAGTTTAACTATTCTGTTAGTCAGCACCTCCAGCATTCTGGGTGCGGGTCAGAGCATTGGTTTTTATATTCATTTAACAGTTTAACTATTCTGTTAGTCAGCACCTCCAGCATTCTGGGTGCGGGTCAGAGCATTGGTTTTTATATTCATTTAACAGTTTAACTATTCTGTTAGTCAGCACCTCCAGCATTCTGGGTGCGGGTCAGAGCATTGGTTTTTATATTCATTTAACAGTTTAACTATTCTGTTAGTCGGCACCTCCAGCATTCTGGGTGCGGGTCAGAGCATTGGTTTTTATATTCATTTAACAGTTTAACTATTCTGTTAGTCAGCACCTCCAGCATTCTGGGTGCGGGTCAGAGCATTGGTTTTTATATTCATTTAACAGTTTAACTATTCTGTTAGTCGGCACCTCCAGCATTCTGGGTGCGGGTCAGAGCATTGGTTTTTATATTCATTTAACAGTTTAACTATTCTGTTAGTCAGCACCTCCAGCATTCTGGGTGCGGGTCAGAGCATTGGTTTTTATATTCATTTAACAGTTTAACTATTCTGTTAGTCGGCACCTCCAGCATTCTGGGTGCGGGTCAGAGCATTGGTTTTTATATTCATTTAACAGTTAACTATTCTGTTAGTCAGCACCTCCAGCATTCTGGGTGCGGGTCAGAGCATTGGTTTTTACAATACTTTCAACAAGGACCTTTCAAATGGCTCTAGAATCAGGGCCACCTTCCAGAGGCAAACATTGTTGACCATTTCAGATAGAAATGTCAGGAATAGAGCCGACACGATTCCTCATTCTACATGTCAGAGAGACATGTTTGTTCTACATCATATATGTCTATCTGAACGTTCCACAACGGTGTACCCTGCTGAAGGAGACCCATGATTTGATAACCTCTTCACCTCTGACCCTTAACCCCTTTAACTCACCTCCTGGTATTCAGGGTCGCAGCTCTCCACCTTTATCTTCTTTTTCCCCTTCGTCATAACCTTCTTCCCTTTCTGGTGAGGGGTGCTGTCCTCCATTTCTGTCTCTACCTCAGAGCTCTTCTTCACCTTCTTTTTCCTTCCCTCACTCTCTCTGTCCTCCAACTGTTCCACTACTCCTGTCATATCCACCCTTTTCACATGTTTGGGCTTCCACTTGTCCACCACATCCGCCTCCTCTGTTAGTGCAGAGGCCTTTCTCTTCTTCTTCTTGCCCTCCTCCTTTCTCTCCGTGTCCATGGTGGTGTCTGCAGCGCTGCTGGAGGACTTGGGTTTCTTCTTCTTCTTTTTGGTGTTATTCTGTTCCTCCTCCTGTACTGCTGCTGTAGCCTCAGCTCCCTTCTTCTTCTTCTTGGTGTTATTCTGTTCCTCCTCCTGTACTGCTGCTGTAGCCTCAGCTCCCTTCTTCTTCTTCTTGGTGTTATTCTGTTCCTCCTCCTGTACTGCTGCTGTAGCCTCAGCTCCCTTCTTCTTCTTTTTGGTGTTATTCTGTTCCTCCTCCTGTACTGCTGCTGTAGCCTCAGCTCCCTTCTTCTTCTTCTTGGTGTTATTCTGTTCCTCCTCCTGTACTGCTGCTGTAGCCTCAGCTCCCTTCTTCTTCTTCTTGGTGTTATTCTGTTCCTCCTCCTGTACTGCTGCTGTAGCCTCAGCTCCCTTCTTCTTCTTTTTGGTGTTATTCTGTTCCTCCTCCTGTACTGCTGCTGTAGCCTCAGCTCCCTTCTTCTTCTTTTTGGTGTTATTCTGTTCCTCCTCCTGTACTGCTGCTGTAGCCTCAGCTCCCTTCTTCTTCTTTTTGGTGTTATTCTGTTCCTCCTCCTGTACTGCTGCTGTAGCCTCAGCTCCCTTCTTCTTCTTCTTGGTGTTATTCTGTTCCTCCTCCTGTACTGCTGCTGTAGCCTCAGCTCCCTTCTTCTTCTTCTTGGTGTTATTCTGTTCCTCCTCCTGTACTGCTGCTGTAGCCTCAGCTCCCTTCTTTACTACCACTTCTTTCTCTGTCTCTCCGCACTCTTTCTCTTTTGTCTCTCCTTTCTCAGCGACTGCTCTTTTCTTACCCTTCTTTTTCTTCTTCGTCTCCCCCTCTTCCTCCTCCTGACTCTCAGTTGGTTCAGCAGCTTTAGGGATCTTTTTCTCCTTCTTTCCTTCCTCTGTTTTTCCCTTCTCTTTCTTGCCTTTCTTTATTTCTATCACCTCTCCTTCCTCTACCTTGACAACACTGATCTCTGTCTCTTCTGCCTGAGAGAGCTTATTTTTTTTCAGCTTCTGCCCATTTTCCACTACTCCTTTCTCGTCCTTTAATCCACTGTGTTCTGTCTGTAGCTCCGTTTTAACAGTGTTAAAACCTTTCTGCTTCTTCTTCTGGCCGCACCCTCCTCCGTCATTTCCATTAGTCATGACTTCCTCACCGTTGGTGTCCTTCCCACTCTTCTTGTTTGTCTTCTTCATGGTAACGTTCCTGTTGCCTGTGTCGGCCTGGACCATCTGAGAAAAATAAACATCCCACAATATGGATCTGTTTGAAAGAAGCAGTCACTTCAAAGGACATTGTAGAGAATGCATTTTTGGTTTAAAATGGACACAATATTGATATTGACAGTGTGTGTCCTAAATGAAACCCTATTTTCTATATAGTGCACTTCTTCTGACCCAATGTGTCCTGGTTTAAAGGTGGTGCACTAAATAGGGGATATGGTGGCATTTGGGATGCAGCCAGTGTCATTTTGTAGAGCAACACAGAACCAGATACAAACCAGTGATCTGACTGAAACCGTGGACTGGGACTCCTTGTCTATCTCCCTCTGTAGGGCCAGACGTTGAGCCTACAGGGGATAAAGCCCGGATTAAAAACTAACAGTAAACTTTTACAGTAGATGTTGGCTAAAGTACTATGTTTCATAGGTTGTCTATCCAAATTGTCAGCCAATCCCAGCACATGTGGAGGAAGGGGTCTTAAAAATCAGTGATTCACATACACTGACTGGTGATCAATTGATAATGATTGTTGTTTGTGTGATTTGATAAATTGATAGTGATTTATTTTATGGTGATCTCATCTAACGTTAGCTACCTGATCAATAAAGACCGTTTCCACCGTGTTGTATCTTCCTGTCTTCTCGGACACGAAAACCACTTCGTCATGAAAAGCCGTCTGCATAATGAAACACATCCAGGTCAGTTAACGCAGGTAGGTTGTACAAAACAATAACATTTACCAGTCTATTTGCCTAGGTTATAATGTAGTTTACAAAACAGCTTGATCGGTGTAAGTCAAGTTATGCTAGCAAGCAGCATCGATTGAATGTGTACATGGGGTGTTAGGGTTAGCTAGCTTGCCATGTTAGCTGACCAAATAACCCGTCACCGGTGATAAAACACTTTGCAACGGGTCAACACAGCAATTCGCTGGAAGACTACCTGAACGCTTCATCATTTCATATTTACAAATAACGGCATTAAAGTTGACTTACTTTTAAGACTCACGTAGAAACGTGTGTACACCGGTGCTGCACTGCTCCTTGACCCGGAAATACTGTCAGATTCTCTTCTGGTAATCGTCCTCGTGTGTCTATAGCAACAAAGCTCAACGGCACGCTCCTTCTGTTCCTCTCCTATCTCCTGATTCTCTCTCTTCTTACACCTCGTATTTGTCTTTATCTTTCTCGCTCTCTCATATGCTGTATGTGTGGTTATCTCTCTCAAAAAACGTGCAGAACAATAAAACATACCCAATCAAGTTGCAGAGCTCTGAAAAGCCCATGTGCTTATTGCTCCACTACTTTTGACTGGAGTTCCCATGCAGTATGGGCAAACATTCACTCCATAATTTTCTCACACACACATACATTTATACTGACTCTACACACACGCACACCGACTCATAGACCATGTATATAGTATGTTTACTTACATTATCATGTTCTTCTTATTTTGTATTTACTGTGTGTTTTTTGTTCTACCTTGTTATTGTCAGATTGACATTGTTATTGATTACTGCATGGTTGGGCTTACAGCTGGGCATCACATGTATTTTACTGTCCTTGTGCAAATGACATTAAACACCTCTAGTTTTATGGAACCCAAAGAGACTGTAATCAACAGCAGAGGGCGTTGGGGTGCTGTAAGCCTAGCCGTTACGTTGGCTGACCCAAAGAGACTCTGTAATCAACAGCAGAGGGCGTTGGGGTCCTGTAAGCCTAGCCGTTACGTTGGCTGACCCAAAGAGACTCTGTAATCAACAGCAGAGGGCGTTAAGGTGCTGTAGCCTAGCCGTTACGTTGGCTGACCCAAAGAGACTCTGTAATCAACAGCAGAGGGCGTTAAGGTGCTGTAGCCTAGCCGTTACGTTGGCTGACCCAAAGAGACTCTGTAATCAACAGCAGAGGGCGTTAAGGTGCTGTAGCCTAGCTGTTACATTGTGTGTGTCCAGTATGGCATCCTATTCCCTATATAGTGGACGACTTTTGACCAGGATGCCATTCAGGATGCTCACCAGCAAAGCCTGTAGCTTATTAGAACTGTCACTTACCGTGCCAGTGGCTTTTACCAGAGATAGATAGAAGCCCTAAGCCTACAAGATGTGGAACCTTTTCTGTTTTAGGCTTTCCGTGCTACATACTATCATTACCACGACAACACGGCTGCCGCAAGGCATATCATGTTAAAACGCAAACAATCTGTCATTTTAGATAGAAGCCAAATAAACCTTCCAAACAGTTTAATATAGAAATGTTTCTGCCTTCAAGTTTGCATGCTTACAAAGCCTTCTACAGACACCTCAATATTATGTCGATCCAAACAGTTTAATCTATATTTTATTTCATTGAGTTTTGTGTGAGAATTGTGTTTAAGAGACATGCAACCAAGCCCTCCTCTGTATCAGGACATAGGATGATAATATAAAGCCTTATACAGGAGTACACGACTGGTCACAGTAAAGCCACTAATACCAATCCCCCCTATCAGTTTCCCTAAATGGGTAATTCCAAGGTTAGAGCACCATAGGGATTAAGAGACAGCAGATTAGTCCAATCAAGGACAAGGGGGTGTCTCAATGTTCAGGTGTTGGGAGATAAAACACGCAAAGAGCAAAGAAGAAGTCTCTGAAATATATAACGTTAGTATGAGGTGCAGATCCTACCATTAATTCATATACTGTATATTCTGCCATATAATCATACTGATATTGCACTCCCTGATAAAAACTCTCAAAATGTGTTACAACAACCCCATAACAAAACTACTGATATCATAGAACCACACCAAAAACATACAGTACTCGTCTGTGACACCAATAATAAATTCAATTTCACCATCATAACATTCACCATGGAAATATGCCACACGAACGTTATATCCCAAATAGTGACAGCAGAGATTAGCTCAATAATAAAGTGCTGGATCACAACAACCCTGGTGGACCGAACACAAAGCTGAGAGTCTTAGGAAAAAACACTTGTTTACGTGTCCCAACACATCTAATAGAGTCATACGCATCATCAATAGGAGCAACTCTTAGTGGTCCGCATCCCAAATGGCACCCCATTCCCCACATAGCGCACTACTTTAGAACCCTTTGGATCCTGATCAAAATTAGCGCACTAAATAGGAAATAGAATGCCATTTGAGACTCGTCACACAGAGTCTGTCGAGAACATGAGTGGGCAGGCGAGGTTAGTGAGCACGGTGGATGGATGGAATTTACATACATACTGAATGCCTCCAGAATGGAGCCCTATTCCTTATAATGCAGTGCTTCAACCAGAACCAGAACCATACGGCTCTGGCCAACAGTAGTGCATTTTATAGGCAATAGAGTTCTATTTGGGACGTGACCACTGTTCTCCTGTACCTGGTGTGTCATATAGGCTTTCCCCTCCCCCTTTTTAAAACAACAAAACAGAAAAGCTAAAAATATTTAACAGAAAAACAGAAGTCTGTAACACTGTATCCCAAATGGAACTCTATTCCTATGTAGTGCACTTCTTTTGACCAGAGCCGGTGCCATTTGGGACTGTTCACTGAGCGAGCTTGACGTTCATCATCATCATCGGGAATATATTCCAGTCTGCATGGGTTAAGACGGGGGAGGCAATGTCTTTGTTACCCTTCTCTGTATCTCCTGCAGTCAAGCCTGGAATGACATTTCTTGTGAGCACTGATCTCAAATCAGTTTTTCCCTTTTCCTCTCAATGACCAAAGTGTATAAAAAAGTTAGTGTGAGCTGATCCTAGATCTGTGGCTAGGGGCAAATTCCTTGTTGCAGTGCTTTGTACAGTCAATGGTGAGGTGAGGTAGAGGCATTGATGGGGTTATGAGTGACATTGGAAACATTCCGGAGCATTCCGGCACCATAATATGCCGTGTTGCCGTGGAGACCGGTTCCAAGGTTCTCCTCTCACCACAGCTGTCTCCCTGTGTAGTTCACCGGAGCGGTAGGCATCTGTTACAGACAGACAAGTGGTTAGTGGTGTGTGTGTGTGTGTGTGTGTGTGTGTGTGTGTGTGTGTGTGTGTGTGTGTGTGTGTGTGTGTGTGTGTGTGTGTGTGTGTGTGTGTGTGTGTGTGTGTGTGTGTGTGTATGTGTGTATGTGTTAAATCAAATCAAATGTTATTTGTCACATGAATACAACAGGTGTAGACTTTACCATGAAATGTTTACTTATGATCCCTTTCCCAACAATGCAGTTAAAAAGTAAAAACATTTGCAAATAGATCAAAAGAAAATAGTAAGACAATAAAATAACAGTAACGATGCTATACAGTGGGGCAAAAAAGTATTTAGTCAGCCACCAATTGTGCAAGTTCTCCCACTTAAAAATAGAGGCCTGTCATTTTCATCATAGGTACACTTCAACTATGACAGACAAAATGAGAAAAAAAATCCTGAAAATCACATTGTAGGATTTTGAATGAATTTATTTGCAATTTATGGTGGAAAATAAGTATTTGGTCACCTACAAACAAACCTGTAACTTCTTCTTTAAGAGGCTCCTCTGTCCTCCACTCTTTACCTGTATTAATGGCACCTGTTTGAACTTGTTATCAGTATAAAAGACACCTGTCCACAACCTCAAACAGTCACACTCCAAACTCCACTATGGTCAAGACCAAAGAGCTGTCAAAGGACACCAGAAACAAAATTGTAGACCTGCACCAGGCTGGGAAGACTGAATCTGCAATAGGTAAGCAGCTTGGTTTGAAGAAATCAACTGTGGGAGCAATTATTAGGAAATGGAAGACATACAAGACCACTGATAATCTCCCTCGATCTGGGGCTCCACGCAAGATCTCACCCCGTGGGGTCAAAATGATCACAAGAATGGTGAGCAAAAATCCCAGAACCACACGGGAGGACCTAGTGAATGACCTGCAGAGAGCTGGGACCAAAGTAACAAAGCCTACCATCAGTAACACACAACACCGCCAGGGACTCAAATCCTGCAGTGCCAGACGTGTCCCCCTGCTTAAGCCAGTACATGTCCAGGCCCGTCTGAAAGTTGCTAGAGAGAATTTGGATGATCCAGAAGAAGATTGGGAGAATGTCATATGGTCAGATGAAACCAAAATATAACTTTTTGGTAAAAACTCAACTCGTCGTGTTTGGAGGACCAAGAATGAAGCGTGGGGGTGGAAACATCATGCTTTGGGGCTGTTTTTATGCAAAGGGACCAGGACGACTGATCCGTGTAAAGGAAAAAATGAATGGGGCCATGTATCGTGAGATTTTGAGTGAAAACCTCCTTCCATCAGCAAGGGCATTGAGGATGAAACGTGGCTGGGTCTTTCAGCATGACAATGATCCCAAACATACCGCCCGGGCAACGAAGGAGTGGCTTCGTAAGAAGCATTTCAAGGTCCTGGAGTGGCCTTGCCAGTCTCCAGATCTCAACCCCATAGAAAATCTTTGGAGGGAGTTGAAAGTCTGTGTTGCCCAGCAACAGCCCCAAAACATCACTGCTCTAGAGGAGATCTGCATGGAGGAATGGGCCAAAATACCGGCAACAGTGTGTGAAAACCTTGTGAAGACTTACAGAAAACGTTTGACCTCTGTCATTGCCAACAAAGGGTATATAACAAAGTATTGAGATACATTTTTGTTATTGACTAAATACTTTTTTGCCCCACTGTACAGGCTATATACAATGAGCACCGGTACCGAGTCAGTGTAGAGGTAGTTGAGTTAATATGTAATAATATAATATTATAAACTGGGTGGTTTAAGCCCTGAATGCTGATTGGCTGACAGCCAGGGTATATCAGACCATATACCACAGGTATGACAAAACATGTATTTTTACTGCTCTAATTACATGGGTAACCAGTTTATAATAGCAATAAGGCACCTTGGGGGTTTGTGGTATATGGCCAATTTATGCGCCGTTCCTAAGAACAGCCCTTAGCCGTGGTATATTGGCCATATACCACACCCCGGGCCTTATTGTTTAAATATAATATGAACATGGGTGTTTGTGTGTGTGTGAGAGATATGACACACTAACCGTTCCTCCGTTCATCACCAGGGCCATCTCAGTGGGCTGGTACATATGGCCTCTGAAGGGGATCCCAGGACGCATCCCCCCATGTCCGTTATGGTACGACCCACCTCTCAGTGCTGAGACTCGACCCAGGGAGAGAGAAAACACAAATCAAGGGGATGTTACTAGTTAATCGTTAGTTCGTTTTTTTTCTGTAGACAATCATTCTATTTAGACTTAAATCTTTTGCATGTACACAAACATTTGCAAACCCACACATAGCCTTTCACACAACCACACACATACACACACACACACACACACACACACACACACACACACACACACACACACACACACACACACACACACACACACACACACACACACACACACACACACACACACACACACACACACACACAGTGTACCTGCGCTGTGTTCCTCGATAGAGTAGGTCTGGTTATCTGCGCAGGGCCTGTGTGTGAGGGTGTGTGTGGGTAATGGCACCTCCTGTTGGAAGCAGGGCTGCAGGGGCTGGCTGGTGTGAAAGTAGTCCTGCTGGTTGGGGACCGGCGGGTCCCTCAGACACAGGTGGGCTTCTGGGATAGCGTGAAATAACAGGAGGATCCATCCTTGCGCCACCAAGGCAACCGCCAACACCGGCTCATCCCAGTCCGGTTGCCGTCCTTCCCCGCCACCCAACCGCGCCCCCCTCAACGCTGCGTCGCCATAGAGATAGAGCACAAGCCAGGAGATCCATAGCAACAGGGACGCCAGGCAGGACAGGAAGAGCCATACGGCGTTGCACTTCCAACGCCGCTCGCACCCTCCGTCACTCCCCTCCTCTGCCTCGTCCCCTCCCCCTTCCCCTCCACACAGCACCACAGCCAGGGAGAGGCACAGCGCCGTCAGGAGCAGCCCCAGGGCGTAGCTGCAAACCAGGGCAAAGTCTACCGGTGGGTAGTCGCAGGCCCCGTGGCCCTCCCTCACCACTGTCAGCAGCAGCCACTCTCCAGAGATGATCCCCTGGACCAGGGCCAGGGCCATGCCAAGCCCAGCCAGGGAGCTCCCTTTGGGGCTAGACTTTCCAGACACCAGCCTCTTCAACCGCACCGCCTGGGCCAGGAGGCAGGAGAAGCACAGGGCGAACAGGGGGCCCCAGAGGACCCGGCGGACCACACACAGGACCTCGTTACGCCCCACCAGGAAGACCAGGGACAGAGAGAAGAGAACCAAGAGGGAGGCCAGCAGGAGGAGAAGAGGACCCAGGCCGGAGCGCCGATCTGGGTCAAGGATGGAGTGGCGCTTGGCTAGGAGAACCACAGAGAGGACCAGGGAGGTGATGGCTCCACCACAGGCCACGGCCTCCAACACCACCCCCCACACAGACTCCAGGTCACACAACGTCCTGTAGAAGGGGTCCACGTTCACACCGCAACCCAGAGGAGGGGGAGGGGCCAGGCCGGGGTCGATGATGTCATCCTGGGAGTGTCCGCAGCCAATCAGAGAGAGGAGAAAGAGAAGGACGGGACTGAGGGCCATCTGAGATAGAGAGAAATTAAGAAGAAGAGGGAGAGAGAAGCAAAACGTTGTTACTGAATCATGTCAACAACACAGCACCAGAATGGCCTGTCTCTTGCTATCACTTGTTTAGTCAGTGTATCATTCAGTGTTGGACCACAAGAGACGTTGGGATGAGTTTCTGCTAGAGGGAACTAACTGTTCCTGGTACATCTTTCATTTCACAAATATATCATTATTATGTAATGTCCTTTCTCAATCTCTAACTGCTTGGATGCTCATACACACACACACACACACACACACACACACACACACACACACACACACACACACACACACACACACACACACACACACACACACACACACACTAAAATGCACACACACATACACAGCATGGCCCTCAGCAGCCCACTCAGCCTGTGCCAGCCAGGGCCACGGTTCCCATAGTAACGCACAGCCAAGTGGGTTGGCCTACATAGCGCTGGGTTTTCACAACACAGGCTGAGTGACAAGTACACGCACACACAAACACACCGACACACACAGTTCAACATGGGAAGAAAGCACTTTTTTTGAAAGTGTCATGGCCCGGGGCGGGGCTACGATAGGGGCTATCAAAAAGTTATAATTAAGCTATCAGTCTTTACATCTGACACCAAAAACAACAATAATCCATAAAACTGTGCACATTAATCCTTCAAATATTAATTTGTTCAATTATTGTGAACTGAACTCACCTTGAGAGATTAGTCGAATGTTCCGTTAGGTTACTTAATAACTGTCATGACTTCGGAAAAATAAAGAGGTCACATCTCTAGTCCCACATAGTCGATATCCCAAACTCATAATTCATCTTGGGTCCATGTTAGTTCAATGACGTTTGTTCAGCAGACTCATTAAGATCTTCTTCATTTACAGGCGACTACAAGGTGACCGTTATCTGACGTGTTGGCGAGCTGTGCGCACAGCAGATCGCACGCTCACCATAAATAACGGACTGTATAAAAGGTTAGTCACTCGTTGAATATACCGTTTGTATTCCATCCGGTCTCCGGTGGCGCGAGCTGTGACGGTTATTGGGTCCGTTAAATTTCACTCCTGTCTGTGGAATCTCTCTGGTGCGTTTCCTTTATTTTCCCATGGTATCACGTTATATCACATCATTGTTTTGGCAATGCTACAGCGCGCTATGAGCACTCCAAGAAAGTGTCAGGTGCACGCTTGACTTCACTCCCCCACATAGCCAAATATAACAAACCTGACTAAAAGTTTTTTTTTTCTCTCTCCCTCTCTCTCTCTCTCTCTCTCTCTCTCTCTCTCTCTCTCTCTCTCTCCAAATCTGCGGGGGATGTAAACAGCAACTTGGTTGCAGCTGTCGGCTTGAGGCTCACAGGGACGCTGCAATGCTACTTCAAAGCACTGCTCTCCTCTGCTCACCCACTGCCAGAAGTGCATTTACACTGGTCTTCCTCCATGCAGAGGTCAACAGTTCAGTATCCAGAGATTCCTCAACTTCTCTATCACTTTCACAATGCAATAATAAAGTATATAATCAGACCGGCCTTTAATGTTGGTTCCTTCCAACTGCAGCAGCTTTCAACGGTTTACATTTGACATGTTAGTCATTTAGCAGATGCTCTTATCCAGAGCGTTTTACTGGAGCAATTAGGGTTAAGTGACTTGCTCAAGGGCACATGGGCAGATTTGTCACCTAGTCATCTCAGGGATTCGAACCAACAACTTTTTGGTTACTGGTCCAATGCTCTTAACCGCTAGGCCACCTGCCACCCCCAAATATATTCATTCAATCAATCAACTGTTACAATCTCATATTAATAGTGGAATAATCCATCCACACTTTCTTGTCCTCTTCCACCCGACTGTCTCCTCCTGGCGGAAGGTTTTCGAGGACAGGTTAAAACACAGGCTGGCCAAGCACAGCAAAAGTAGTGCACTATATAGGGAATAGGGTGCAGGGTAAAGCCTCTTAGCAGAAACCTATAAACAGAGACCTATATTCAATACAAGGTGAAACATCTTCAGAAGAATCAAATCAAAGGGGGAAACCAGAAGGCAGCTAGAGCAGGTATGCTGAGAGGAGAGGAGGAGAAGGGAGGAGGAGGAGGAGGAGGGGAGGAAGAGCGGAGGAGAAGAGTCCTGAACACAGGTGAGTGTCAGGTCCACGTAACCACTGTCTCCTTAGTTTAGTGAGTGTCTTGGTCCAAAATGTCACCCTATTCCCTGTGTAGTGCACTACTTTAAACCAGAGTCCTATGGGCCCTAGTGCACTACATAGGGAATAGGGTGACATTTGGGGACTGAGACAGGACGTCACGTAACAGAGAAAATCCATGACTCAGCCGCATGCTGCTTTCTCCCACTGACACGGGGGTAATCCCCACTCTGTGTGTGTGTGTGTGTGTGTGTGTGTGTGTGTGTGTGTGTGTGTGTGTGTGTGTGTGTGTGTGTGTGTGTGTGTGTGTGTGTGTGTGTGAGAATAAGATTACATGGACATGGGGGACCTGGTCCTAGAACAGTACTCCTACCCTGAGACTGTTTATTAGTACAGCCCCTGTACTGTATTGAGAGAGTAGTTACCTGATCCTAGATCAGCACTCCTACCCTGAGACTGTTTAGTACTACAGCCCCTGTACTGTATTGAGAGAGTAGTTACCTGATCCTAGTTCAGCACTCCTACCCTGAGACTGTTTATTAGTACAGCCCCTGTACTGTACTGAGAGAGTTGTTACCTGGTCCTAGATCAGCACTCCTACCCTGAGACTGTTTATTAGTACAGCCCCTGTACTGTACTGAGAGAGTCGTTACCTGGTCCTAGATCAGCACTCCTACCCTGAGACTGTTTATTAGTACAGCCCCTGAGACTGTTTATTAGTACAGCCCCTGTACTGTACTGAGAGAGTCGTTACCTGGTCCTAGATCAGCACTCCTACCCTGAGACTGTTTATTAGTACAGCCCCTGAGACTGTTTATTAGTGCAGCCCCTGAGACTGTTTGTTAGTACAGCCCCTGAGACTGTTTATTAGTACAGCCCCTGAGACTGTTTATTAGTACAGCCCCTGAGACTGTTTATTAGTACAGCCCCTGAGACTGTTTATTAGTACAGCCCCTGAGACTGTTTATTAGTGCAGCCCCTGAGACTGTTTGTTAGTACAGCCCCTGAGACTGTTTATTAGTACAGCCCCTGAGACTGTTTATTAGTACAGCCCCTGAGACTGTTTATTAGTACAGCCCCTGAGACTGTTTATTAGTACAGCCCCTGAGACTGTTTATTAGTACAGCCCCTGAGACTGTTTATTAGTACAGCCCCTGAGACTGTTTGTTAGTACAGCCCCTGAGACTGTTTATTAGTACAGCCCCTGAGACTGTTTATTAGTGCAGCCCCTGAGACTGTTTATTAGTACAGCCCCTGAGACTGTTTATTAGTACAGCCCCTGAGACTGTTTATTAGTACAGCCCCTGAGACTGTTTATTAGTACAGCCCCTGAGACTGTTTATTAGTACAGCCCCTGAGACTGTTTGTTAGTACAGCCCCTGAGACTGTTTATTAGTACAGCCCCTGAGACTGTTTATTAGTACAGCCCCTGAGACTGTTTATTAGTACAGCCCCTGAGACTGTTTATTAGTACAGCCCCTGAGACTGTTTATTAGTACAGCCCCTGAGACTGTTTATTAGTACAGCCCCTGAGACTGTTTATTAGTACAGCCCCTGAGACTGTTTATTAGTACAGCCCCTGAGACTGTTTATTAGTACAGCCCCTGAGACTGTTTATTAGTACAGCCCCTGAGACTGTTTATTAGTACAGCCCCTGAGACTGTTTATTAGTACAGCCCCTGAGACTGTTTATTAGTACAGCCCCTGTACTGTACTGTACTGTACTGAGAGAGTAGTTAGGAGCAGTGGTGTTAATGACTAGACAATAGAGTTCTTAAAAGATGCCAGTAATAGAGGCTAAACATAGAAGGTTCCTGTCATCATCTCCAGTAGCACACACACACACACACACACACACACACACACACACACACACACACACACACACACACACACACACACTCGCCAGCAGTGCAGATTAGTGTGTCTAATAATGTCTCAACTAGCCTAGTAACAACACGATGACCTGAATGAATGGGGCCAGTGACGGACCACATACAGGCCCAGATCAGCCCAGTCCAGCTCTTCTACTCTGAGACTCTTAGTGAATACAGGCCCAGTCCAGCTCTTCTACTCTGAGACTCTTAGTGAATACAGGCCCAGTCCAGCTCTTCTACTCTGAGACTCTTAGTGAATACAGGCCCAGTCCAGCTCTTCTACTCTGAGACTCTTAGTGAATACAGGCCCAGTCCAGCTCTTCTACTCTGAGACTCTTAGTGAATACAGGCCCAGTCCAACTCTTCTACTCTGAGACTCTTAGTGAATACAGGCCCAGTCCAGCTCTTCTACTCTGAGACTCTTAGTGAATACAGGCCCAGATCAGCCCAGTCCAACTCTTCTACTCTGAGACTCTTAGTGAATACAGGCCCAGTCCAGCTCTTCTACTCTGAGACTCTTAGTGAATACAGGCCCAGATCAGTCCAGTCCAATCTAGCTACATCATTAACACCACTACAGGTGGTTTAGAGGTGGTGTGGTTCATGTGGAATAGCACCACCATGTGGAATGTGTGAGTGTGTGTTTCTGAAAAAAAATAATACAATGACCATTATTATTGAGATTATTAAAATAATTTAAAGTAAACAACCAATCAATAAACTTGACTGTTATTCATTGCAAAGAACAATGCGTTCTGTGTTAATTGAAACGCTTCATTTACAATCAGTATAAAACCTATTAAACGTGGTCTTGGCACGTACATGTGTCTGTCTGTCTACTCTTTAACCTGTTCCCCTTGATTAGGGGCAGGTTGTCATTTATTGGCATGAATCTTGCCCTGGAGGCAGCTCTGTAGAGGGGTCACTAGCTGGCACAGCCACAAAGTCATCAAATATAACCACACTGCTGACCATAATACCTAACCTTAACCTGAAATTAAGACCAAGAAGCACATTTTGATTTCATGAATTTTTACGATATAGTAAATGACTACTATAATAATACCCTGTCACACCTTCCCAGTAGATGAAAAGCTGGTACTGCAGCAGTGATTTCAGCGACAGACAGTAGGAGCCCATTGTCTTTCCAATCCTGGTGCATTAAACTGGGTTTGCAGTTTCCCTCAGAGGATCTACACTACTGGAATAGATTCATATAGGTAAGGATCACTTTGTGGCAGGTGTCTCATCTTGGTCTGTTCACATGCGTTTGTGGATGTGGATCACTGTCTTGCAGTTGGGGCAGTGGTGTTCTACGTCCTTACAGGAGTCAACACAGAATGGAATCCAAGAGAATATCATGCACCTAGAGAGAGGGGGGGGGACAAAGAGAGAGAGGTGGGGGGCAAAGAGAGAGAGGGGGGGACAAAGAGAGAGAGAGAGGGGGGGACAAAGAGAGAGAGAGAGAGAGAGAGGGGGGACAAAGAGAGAGAGAGAGAGAGGGGGACAAAGAGAGAGAGAGAGAGGGGGGACAAAGAGAGAGAGAGAGGGGGGGGGGACAAAGAGAGAGAGAGAGAGAGAGAGAGAGAGAGGGGGACAAAGAGAGAGAGAGAGAGAGAGAGAGAGAGGGGGGACAAAGAGAGAGAGAGAGAGAGAGAGAGGGGGGACAAAGAGAGAGAGAGAGGGGGGGGGGGACAAAGAGAGAGAGAGGGGGAGGGGGACAAAGAGAGAGGTATGTATTCCTGTATGTGTATGTGTGTATTCCTGTATGTGTATGTGTGTATTCCTGTATGTGTATGTGTATGTGTGTATTCCTGTATGTGTATGTGTATGTGTGTATTCCTGTATGTGTGTGTGTGTGTGTGTGTATTCCTGTATGTGCATGTGTATGTGTGTATTCCTGTATGTGTATGTGTATGTGTGTATTCCTGTATGTGTATGTGTATGTGTATGTGTGTATTCCTGTATGTGTATGTGTATGTGTGTATTCCTGTATGTGCATGTGTGTGTGTGTGTGTGTATTCCTGTATGTGCATGTGTATGTGTGTATTCCTGTATGTGCATGTGTATGTGTGTATTCCTGTATGTGTATGTGTGTGTGTGTATTCCTGTATGTGCATGTGTGTATTCCTGTATGTGTATGTGTATGTGTGTATTCCTGTATGTGCATGTGTGTGTGTATTCCTGTATGTGCATGTGTGTATTCCTGTATGTGTATGTGTGTATTCCTGTATGTGCATGTGTGTGTGTATTCCTGTATGTGCATGTGTGTATGTGTGTATTCCTGTATGTGTATGTGTATGTGTGTATTCCTGTATGTGCATGTGTGTATTCCTGTATGTGCATGTGTGTGTGTGTGTGTGTATTCCTGTATGTGCATGTGTATGTGTGTATTCCTGTATGTGTATGTGTATGTGTGTATTCCTGTATGTGTATGTGTATGTGTATGTGTGTATTCCTGTATGTGTATGTGTATGTGTGTATTCCTGTATGTGCATGTGTGTGTGTGTGTGTGTATTCCTGTATGTGCATGTGTATGTGTGTATTCCTGTATGTGCATGTGTATGTGTGTATTCCTGTATGTGTATGTGTGTGTGTGTATTCCTGTATGTGCATGTGTGTATTCCTGTATGTGTATGTGTATGTGTGTATTCCTGTATGTGCATGTGTGTGTGTATTCCTGTATGTGCATGTGTGTATTCCTGTATGTGTATGTGTATGTGTGTATTCCTGTATGTGCATGTGTGTGTGTATTCCTGTATGTGCATGTGTATGTGTGTATTCCTGTATGTGCATGTGTGTGTGTGTGTGTGTATTCCTGTATGTGTATGTGTATGTGTGTATTCCTGTATGTGTATGTGTATGTGTATGTGTGTATTCCTGTATGTGTATGTGTATGTGTGTATTCCTGTATGTGCATGTGTGTGTGTGTGTGTGTGTATTCCTGTATGTGCATGTGTATGTGTGTATTCCTGTATGTGCATGTGTATGTGTGTATTCCTGTATGTGTATGTGTGTGTGTGTATTCCTGTATGTGCATGTGTGTATTCCTGTATGTGTATGTGTATGTGTGTATTCCTGTATGTGTATGTGTATGTGTGTATTCCTGTATGTGCATGTGTGTATTCCTGTATGTGCATGTGTGTGTGTGTGTGTGTGTATTCCTGTATGTGCATGTGTATGTGTGTATTCCTGTATGTGCATGTGTATGTGTGTATACCTATATGTGTATGTGTGTGTGTGTATTCCTGTATGTGCATGTGTGTATTCCTGTATGTGTATGTGTATGTGTGTATTCCTGTATGTGCATGTGTGTATTCCTGTATGTGTATGTGTATGTGTGTATTCCTGTATGTGCATGTGTGTATTCCTGTATGTGCATGTGTGTGTGTGTGTGTGTATTCCTGTATGTGCATGTGTATGTGTGTATTCCTGTATGTGCATGTGTATGTGTGTATTCCTGTATGTGTATGTGTGTGTGTGTATTCCTGTATGTGCATGTGTGTATTCCTGTATGTGTATGTGTATGTGTGTATTCCTGTATGTGCATGTGTGTATTCCTGTATGTGTATGTGCATGTGTGTATTCCTGTATGTGTATGTGTGTATTCCTGTATGTGCATGTGTGTGTGTATTCCTGTATGTGCATGTGTGTATTCCTGTATGTGTATGTGTATGTGTGTATTCCTGTATGTGCATGTGTGTGTGTATTCCTGTATGTGCATGTGTATGTGTGTATTCCTGTATGTGCATGTGTGTGTGTGTGTGTGTATTCCTGTATGTGTATGTGTATGTGTGTATTCCTGTATGTGTATGTGTATGTGTATGTGTGTATTCCTGTATGTGTATGTGTATGTGTGTATTCCTGTATGTGCATGTGTATGTGTGTATTCCTGTATGTGCATGTGTATGTGTGTATTCCTGTATGTGTATGTGTGTGTGTGTATTCCTGTATGTGCATGTGTATGTGTGTATTCCTGTATGTGCATGTGCATGTGTGTATTCCTGTATGTGTATGTGTATGTGTGTATTCCTGTATGTGCATGTGTGTGTGTATTCCTGTATGTGCATGTGTGTATTCCTGTATGTGTATGTGTATGTGTATGTGTGTATTCCTGTATGTGCATGTGTGTGTGTGTGTATTCCTGTATGTGCATGTGTATGTGTGTATTCCTGTATGTGCATGTGTGTGTGTATTCCTGTATGTGCATGTGTGTGTGTGTGTATTCCTGTATGTGCATGTGTGTGTGTGTGTGTCAACTCACAGGAAGCAGAAGAGGGCTCCACAGATGAGCCAGGTGAGCAGTCCAGTGGTGTGTGTGGTCTCTGTCAGAACCGGGACCTGACAGTGGGGACACATCATCTGGCCGGGTACGTCTCTTAGCAGCGGCTGCTGTATCACCACCTGGGTTACTGCAGAGGGAGGAGAATACTGGTTAGAACCAGATAAAACTGGTCAGAACCACCACCTGGGTTACTGCAGAGGGAGGAGAATACTGGTTAGAACCAGATAGAACTGGTCAGAACCACCACCTGGGTTACTGCAGAGGGAGGAGAATACTGATTAGAACCAGATAGAACTGGTCAGAACCACCACCTGGGTTACTGCAGAGGGAGGAGAATACTGGTACCAGATAGAACTGGTCAGAACCACCACCTGGGTTACTGCAGAGGGAGGAGAATACTGGTACCAGATAGAACAGGACAGAACCACCACCTGGGTTACCGCAGAGGGAAGGAGGGAGGGAATACTGGCCAGAACCAGATAGAATCAGATATAACTGGATAGGACTGGACAGGACCATATAGAATCCCTTAGGATGAAGTAATACTACAGTAATACTGGACAGGACCATATAGAATCCCTTAGGATGGAGTAATACTACAGTAATACTGGACAGGATTGGACCATATAGGGGCGGCAGGGTAGCCTAGTGGTTAGAGCGTTGGCCTAGTAACCGAAAGGTTGCAAGCTCATATCCCCGAGTTGACAAGGTACAAATCTGTCGTTCTGCCACTGAACAAGGCAGTTAACCCACTGTTCCTAGGCCGTCATTGAAAACAAGAATTTGTTCTTAACTGACTTGCCCAGTTAAATAAAATAAAAATAAAAAATAGAACCCCTTAGGATGGAGTAATACTATAGTAATACTGAACAGGACAGGAACATATATAACCCATTAGGATGGAGTAATACTATAGTAATACTGGCCTGGACAGGAACATATATAACCCATTAGGATGGAGTAATACTATAGTAATACTGGACAGGACAGGAACATATATAACCCATTAGGATGGAGTAATACTATAGTAATACTGGACAGGACAGGACCATATATAACCCATTACGATGGAGTAATACTATAGTAATAATGGACAGGACAGGAACATATATAACCCATTAGGATGGAGTAATACTATAGTAATACTGGACAGGACAGGACCATATATAACCCATTAGGATGGAGTAATACTATAGTAATACTGGACAGGACAGGAACATATATAACCCATTAGGATGGAGTAATACTATAGTAATACTGGACAGGACAGGAACATATATAACCCATTAGGATGGAGAAATACTACAGTAATACTGGACAGGACAGGACAGGAACATATATAACCCATTAGGATGGAGTAATACTATAGTAATACTGGCCTGGACAGGAACATATATAACCCATTAGGATGGAGTAATACTATAGTAATATTGGACAGGACAGGAACATATATAACCCATTAGGATGGAGTAATACTATAGTAATCCTGGCCTGGACAGGAACATATATAACCCATTAGGATGGAGTAATACTATAGTAATGCTGGCCTGGACAGGACCATATATAACCCATTAGGATGAAGTAATACTATAGTAATACTGGACAGGACAGGAACATATATATATAACCCATTAGGATGGAGTAATACTATAGTAATACTGGATAGAACTGGACAGGAACATATATAACCCATTAGGATGGAGTAATACTATAGTAATACTGGACAGGACAGGAACATATATAACCCATTTGGATGAAGTAATACTATAGTAAACCTGGACAGGAACATATATAACCCATTAGGATGGAGTAATACTATAGTAATACTGGACAGGACAGGAACATATATAACCCATTAGGATGGAGTAATACTATAGTAATACTGGACAGGACAGGAACATATATAACCCATTAGGATGGAGTAATACTATAGTAATACTGGACAGGACAGGAACATATATAACCCATTAGGATGGAGTAATACTATAGTAATACTGGACAGGACAGGAACATATATAACCCATTAGGATGGAGTAATACTATAGTAATACTGGACAGGACAGGAACATATATAACCCATTAGGATGGAGTAATACTATAGTAATACTGGACAGGACAGGACAGGAACATATATAACCCATTAGGATGGAGTAATACTATAGTAATACTGGACAGGACAGGACAGGAACATATATAACCCATTAGGATGGAGTAATACTATAGTAATCCTGGCCTGGACAGGAACATATATAACCCA
The DNA here is from genome assembly GCF_023373465.1 of Oncorhynchus keta. Taxonomy (NCBI): domain Eukaryota; kingdom Metazoa; phylum Chordata; class Actinopteri; order Salmoniformes; family Salmonidae; genus Oncorhynchus; species Oncorhynchus keta. Next base: position 79,638,273 of record NC_068430.1, read on the forward strand.
TTAGGATGGAGTAATACTATAGTAATACTGGACAGGACAGGAACATATATAACCCATTAGGATGGAGTAATACTATAGTAATACTGGACAGGACAGGACCATATATAACCCATTAGGATGAAGTAATACTATAGTAATACTGGACAGGACAGGAACATATATATAACCCATTAGGATGGAGTAATACTATAGTAATACTGGATAGAACTGGACAGGAACATATATAACCCATTAGGATGGAGTAATACTATAGTAATACTGGACAGGACAGGACAGGACAGGAACATATATAACCCATTAGGATGGAGTAATACTATAGTAATACTGGACAGGACTGGACAGGACCATATATAACCCATTAGGATGGAGTAATACTATAGTAATACTGGACAGGACAGGAACATATATAACCCATTAGGATGGAGTAATACTATAGTAATGCTGGCCTGGACAGGAACATATATAACCCATTAGGATGAAGTAATACTATAGTAATACTGGACAGGACTGGACAGGACCATATATAACCCATTAGGATGGAGTAATACTATAGTAATACTGGACAGGACAGGACCATATATAACCCATTAGGATGGAGTAATACTATAGTAATACTGGACAGGACAGGAACATATATAACCCATTAGGATGGAGTAATACTATAGTAATACTGGACAGGACAGGAACATATATAACCCATTAGGATGGAGTAATACTATAGTAATACTGGACAGGACAGGAACATATATAACCCATTAGGATGAAGTAATACTATAGTAATACTGGACAGGACTGGACAGGACCATGTATAACCCATTAGGATGGAGTAATACTATAGTAATACTGGACAGGACAGGACCATATATAACCCATTAGGATGGAGTAATACTATAGTAATACTGGACAGGACAGGAACATATATAACCCATTAGGATGGAGTAATACTATAGTAATACTGGACAGGACAGGAACGTATATAACCCATTAGGATGGAGTAATACTATAGTAATACTGGACAGGACAGGAACATATATAACCCATTAGGATGGAGTAATACTATAGTAATACTGGACAGGACAGGAACATATATAACCCATTAGGATGGAGTAATACTATAGTAATACTGGACAGGACAGGAACATATATAACCCATTAGGATGGAGTAATACTATAGTAATCCTGGCCTGGACAGGAACATATATAACCCATTAGGATGGAGTAATACTATAGTAATACTGGACAGGACAGGAACATATATAACCCATTAGGATGGAGTAATACTATAGTAATACTGGACAGGACAGGACCATATATAACCCATTAGGATGAAGTAATACTATAGTAATACTGGACAGGACAGGAACATATATATAACCCATTAGGATGGAGTAATACTATAGTAATACTGGATAGAACTGGACAGGAACATATATAACCCATTAGGATGGAGTAATACTATAGTAATACTGGACAGGACAGGACAGGACAGGAACATATATAACCCATTAGGATGGAGTAATACTGGACAGGACTGGACAGGACCATATATAACCCATTAGTATGGAGTAATACTATAGTAATACTGGACAGGACAGGAACATATATAACCCATTAGGATGGAGTAATACTATAGTAATGCTGGCCTGGACAGGAACATATATAACCCATTAGGATGAAGTAATACTATAGTAATACTGGACAGGACTGGACAGGACCATATATAACCCATTAGGATGGAGTAATACTATAGTAATACTGGACAGGACAGGACCATATATAACCCATTAGGATGGAGTAATACTATAGTAATACTGGACAGGACAGGAACATATATAACCCATTAGGATGGAGTAATACTATAGTAATACTGGACAGGACAGGAACATATATAACCCATTAGGATGGAGTAATACTATAGTAATACTGGACAGGACAGGAACATATATAACCCATTAGGATGGAGAAATACTACAGTAATACTGGACAGGACAGGACAGGAACATATATAACCCATTAGGATGGAGTAATACTATAGTAATACTGGCCTGGACAGGAACATATATAACCCATTAGGATGGAGTAATACTATAGTAATATTGGACAGGACAGGAACATATATAACCCATTAGGATGGAGTAATACTATAGTAATCCTGGCCTGGACAGGAACATATATAACCCATTAGGATGGAGTAATACTATAGTAATGCTGGCCTGGACAGGACCATATATAACCCATTAGGATGAAGTAATACTATAGTAATACTGGACAGGACAGGAATATATATATAACCCATTAGGATGGAGTAATACTATAGTAATACTGGATAGAACTGGACAGGAACATATATAACCCATTAGGATGGAGTAATACTATAGTAATACTGGACAGGACAGGAACATATATAACCCATTTGGATGAAGTAATACTATAGTAAACCTGGACAGGAACATATATAACCCATTAGGATGGAGTAATACTATAGTAATACTGGACAGGACAGGAACATATATAACCCATTAGGATGGAGTAATACTATAGTAATACTGGACAGGACAGGAACATATATAACCCATTAGGATGGAGTAATACTATAGTAATACTGGACAGGACAGGAACATATATAACCCATTAGGATGGAGTAATACTATAGTAATACTGGACAGGACAGGAACATATATAACCCATTAGGATGGAGTAATACTATAGTAATACTGGACAGGACAGGAACATATATAACCCATTAGGAGGTAATATGGGACAGGACAGGTATATAACCCATTAGGATGGAGTAATACTATAGTAATACTGGACAGGACAGGAACATATATAACCCATTAGGATGGAGTAATACTATAGTAATACTGGACAGGACAGGACAGGAACATATATAACCCATTAGGATGGAGTAATACTATAGTAATACTGGCCTGGACAGGAACATATATAACCCATTAGGATGGAGTAATACTATAGTAATACTGGACAGGACAGGAACATATATAACCCATTAGGATGGAGTAATACTATAGTAATACTGGACAGGACAGGACCATATATAACCCATTAGGATGAAGTAATACTATAGTAATACTGGACAGGACAGGAACATATATATAACCCATTAGGATGGAGTAATACTATAGTAATACTGGATAGAACTGGACAGGAACATATATAACCCATTAGGATGGAGTAATACTATAGTAATACTGGACAGGACAGGACAGGACAGGAACATATATAACCCATTAGGATGGAGTAATACTATAGTAATACTGGACAGGACTGGACAGGACCATATATAACCCATTAGGATGGAGTAATACTATAGTAATACTGGACAGGACAGGAACATATATAACCCATTAGGATGGAGTAATACTATAGTAATGCTGGCCTGGACAGGAACATATATAACCCATTAGGATGAAGTAATACTATAGTAATACTGGACAGGACTGGACAGGACCATATATAACCCATTAGGATGGAGTAATACTATAGTAATACTGGACAGGACAGGACCATATATAACCCATTAGGATGGAGTAATACTATAGTAATACTGGACAGGACAGGAACATATATAACCCATTAGGATGGAGTAATACTATAGTAATACTGGACAGGACAGGAACATATATAACCCATTAGGATGGAGTAATACTATAGTAATACTGGACAGGACAGGAACATATATAACCCATTAGGATGAAGTAATACTATAGTAATACTGGACAGGACTGGACAGGACCATGTATAACCCATTAGGATGGAGTAATACTATAGTAATACTGGACAGGACAGGACCATATATAACCCATTAGGATGGAGTAATACTATAGTAATACTGGACAGGACAGGAACATATATAACCCATTAGGATGGAGTAATACTATAGTAATACTGGACAGGACAGGAACGTATATAACCCATTAGGATGGAGTAATACTATAGTAATACTGGACAGGACAGGAACATATATAACCCATTAGGATGGAGTAATACTATAGTAATACTGGACAGGACAGGAACATATATAACCCATTAGGATGGAGTAATACTATAGTAATCCTGGCCTGGACAGGAACATATATAACCCATTAGGATGGAGTAATACTATAGTAATACTGGACAGGACAGGAACATATATAACCCATTAGGATGGAGTAATACTATAGTAATACTGGACAGGACAGGACCATATATAACCCATTAGGATGAAGTAATACTATAGTAATACTGGACAGGACAGGAACATATATATAACCCATTAGGATGGAGTAATACTATAGTAATACTGGACAGGACAGGACAGGACAGGAACATATATAACCCATTAGGATGGAGTAATACTGGACAGGACTGGACAGGACCATATATAACCCATTAGGATGGAGTAATACTATAGTAATACTGGACAGGACAGGAACATATATAACCCATTAGGATGGAGTAATACTATAGTAATGCTGGCCTGGACAGGAACATATATAACCCATTAGGATGAAGTAATACTATAGTAATACTGGACAGGACTGGACAGGACCATATATAACCCATTAGGATGGAGTAATACTATAGTAATACTGGACAGGACAGGACCATATATAACCCATTAGGATGGAGTAATACTATAGTAATACTGGACAGGACAGGAACATATATAACCCATTAGGATGGAGTAATACTATAGTAATACTGGACAGGACAGGAACATATATAACCCATTAGGATGGAGTAATACTATAGTAATACTGGACAGGACAGGACCATATATAACCCATTAGGATGAAGTAATACTATAGTAATACTGGACAGGACAGGAACATATATAACCCATTAGGATGAAGTAATACTATAGTAATACTGGACAGGACTGGACAGGACCATATATAACCCATTAGGATGGAGTAATACTATAGTAATACTGGACAGGACAGGACCATATATAACCCATTAGGGTGGAGTAATACTATAGTAATACTGGACAGGACAGGAACATATATAACCCATTTGGATGAAGTAATACTATAGTAATACTGGACAGGAACATATATAACCCATTAGGATGGAGTAATACTATAGTAATACTGGACAGGACAGGAACATATATAACCCATTAGGATGGAGTAATACTATAGTAATACTGGACAGGACAGGAACATATATAACCCATTAGGATGGAGTAATACTATAGTAATACTGGACAGGACAGGAAAATATATAACCCATTAGGATGGAGTAATACTATAGTAATACTGGACAGGACAGGAACATATATAACCCATTAGGATGGAGTAATACTATAGTAATACTGGACAGGACAGGACAGGAACATATATAACCCATTAGGATGGAGTAATACTATAGTAATACTATAGTAATACTGGACAGGACAGGAACATATATAACCCATTAGGATGGAGTAATACTATAGTAATACTGGACAGGACAGGAACATATATAACCCATTATGATGGAGTAATACTGGACAGGACAGGAACATATATAACCCATTAGGATGGAGTAATACTATAGTAATACTGGACAGGACAGGATCATATATAACCCATTAGGATGGAGTAATACTATAGTAATACTGGACAGGACAGGAACATATATAACCCATTAGGATGGAGTAATACTATAGTAATACTATAGTAATACTGGACAGGACAGGACAGGAACATATATAACCCATTAGGATGGAGTAATACTATAGTAATACTGGACAGGACAGGAACATATATAACCCATTAGGATGGAGTAATACTATAGTAATACTGGACAGGACAGGAACATATATAACCCATTAGGATGGAGTAATACTGGACAGGACAGGAACATATATAACCCATTAGGATGGAGTAATACTATAGTAATACTGGACAGGACAGGACAGGAACATATATAACCCATTAGGATGGAGTAATACTATAGTAATACTATAGTAATACTGGAGAGAACTGCTACTACAACGACCCCCCCAAAAATGTACCGCTTCTTTTTTTTTACTCTCCTCCTCCACATGGGTCGATGATTAGAAACCATCACCACGACTACCTTATGTCCTGTCAGAGGGGTTGCTAAGGCCAGGCGTTGGTAAAGTCAGGATATCTAGCCAACACCCTGTGTGTACAGCTGTTCACTTTCTCTCCACCTGGGGAACTGGGAACAACTAATTAAGGAACCCATTTAGTTTTCGTGTGTGTGTGTGTGTGTGTGTGTGTGTGAGGTGAGTCGACATGTATACTTATGTAAATGTGACATTTCTGTATTTCATTTTCAATAAATTAGCACACTTGTGTGCATCCTCTAGCTCCACAATGAAATAGGGTGCAGGCCAGGCAGCAGGCTGTTAGCCAGCCTGCCAGCATAGTGGAGTCTGCCACTAGCACAGTCAGTGTAGTCAGTTCAGCTATCCCCATTGAGACCGTGTCTGTGCCTCGACCCAGGTTGGGAAAAACTAAACATGGCGGTGTTGGCCTTAGCAATCTCACTAGGATAAAGACCTCCTCCATTCCTGTCATTATTGAAAGAGATCATGATACCTCACATCTCAAAATAGGGCTACTTAATGTTAGATCCCTCACTTCAAAGGCAATTGTAGTCAATGAACTAATCACTGATCATAATCTTGATGTGATTGGCCTGACTGAAACATGGCTTAAGCCTGATGAATTTACTGTGTTAAATGAGGCCTCATGCAGTTGCACCCCTAAAAACTAAAAACATTTATCATAAGAAACTAGCTCCCTGGTACACAGAAAATACCTGAGCTCTGAAGCAAGCTTCCAGAAAATTGGAACGGAAATGGCGCCACACCAAACTGGAAGTCTTCCGACTTGTGTAACGGTTTTCGAGGTGTGAAGGAGAGTCGGACCAAAATGCAGCGGGTAGATTGCGATCCATGTTTTAATAAACAAACGTAACACGAATCTAAATACAAACACTACAAAAACCAATAAACGTAGCGAAACCCAAAACAGCCTATACTTGAATACACTAACACATAGACAGGAACAAGGACACTAAGGACAATCACCCACAACAAACTCAAAGAATATGGCTGCCTAAATATGGTTCCCAATCAGAGACAACGATAAACACCTGCCTCTGATTGAGAACCACTCCAGACAGCCATAGACTCTGCTAGATCACCCCACTAGCTACAATCCCAATATATACCAAAACCCCAAGACAAAACACACCACAATACAAAAACCCCATGCCACACCCTGGCCTGACACAAACATGAAGATAAACACAAAATACTTCGACCAGGGCGTGACACCTTGTGTTAACCTGGATCATCCTATTTTTCCAACTTAATTGAGGAAAATAAGAACAATCCGAAATTCCTTTTTGATACTGTCGCAAAGCTAACTAAAAAGCAGCATTACCCAAGAGAGGATGGCTTTCACTTCAGCAGTGATAAATTCATGAACTTCTTTGAGGAAAAGATCATGATTATTAGAAAGCAAATTACGGACTCCTCTTTAAATCTGCGTATTCCTTCAAAGCTCAGTTGTCCTGAGTCTGCACAACTCTGCCAGGACCTAGGATCAAGAGAGACGCTCAAGTGTTTTAGTACTATATCTCTTGACACAATGATGAAAATAATCATGGCCTCTAAACTTTCAAGCTGCATACTGGACCCTATTACTAAACTGCTGAAAGAGCTGCTTCCTGTGTGTGGCCCTCCTATGTTGAACAAAATAAACGGCTCTCTATCCACCGGATGTGTACCAAACTCACTAAAAGTGGCAGTAATAAAGCCTCTCTTGAAAAAGGCAAACCTTGACCCAGAAAATATAAAAAACTATCGGCCTATATCGAATCTTCCATTCCTCTCAAAATGTTTAGAAACGGCTGTTGCGCAGACACTCACTGCCTTCCTGAAGACAAACAATGTATACGAAATGCTTCAGTCTGGTTTTAGACCCCATCATAGCACTGAGACTGCACTTGTGAAGGTGGTAAATTACCCTTTAATGGCATCAGACCGAGGCTCTGCATCTGTCACACGGACAAGTTCTGGCCTGGTTTAGATCTTATCTGTCGGAAAGATATCAGTTTGTCTCTGTGAATGGTTTGTCCTCTGACAAATCAACTGTAAATTTCGGTGTTCCTCAAGGTTCCGTTTTAGGACCACTATTGTTTTCACTATATATTTTATCTCTTGGGGATGTCATTCAAAAACATAATGTTAACTTTCACTGCTATGCGGATGACACACATCTGTACATTTCAATGAAACATGGTGAAGCCCCAAAATTGCCCTCGCTAGAAGCATGTGTTTCAGACATAAGGAAGTGGATGCCTGCAAACGTTCTACTTTTAAACTCAGACAAAACAGAGATGCTTGTTCTAGGTCCCAAGAAACAAAGAGATCTTCTGTTGAATCTGACAATTAATCTTAATGGTTGTACAGTCGTCTCAAATAAAACTGTGAAGGACCTCGGCGTTACTCTGGACCCTGATCTCTCTTTTGAAGAACATATCAAGACTGTTTCAAGGACAGCTTTTTTCCATCTACGTAACATTGCAAAAATCAGAAACTTTCTGTCCAAAAATGATGCAGAAAAATTAATCCATGCTTTTGTCACTTCTATGTTAGACTACTGCAATGCTCTACTTTCCGGCTACCTGGATAAAGCACTAAATAAACTTCAGTTCGTGCTAAATACGGCTGCTAGAATCCTGACTAGAACCTAAAAATTGTATCATATTACTCCAGTGCTAGCCTCCCTACACTGGCTTCCTGTCAAGGCAAGGGCTGATTTCAAGGTTTTACTGCTAACCTACAATGCATTACATGGGCTTGCTCCTACCTATCTCTCTGATTTGGTCCTGCCGTACATACCTTCACAAGACGCAGGCCTCCTAATTGTCCCTAGAATTTCTAAGCAAACAGCTGGAGGCAGGGCTTTCTCCTACAGAGCTCCATTTTTATGGAATGGTCTGCCTACCCATGTGAGAGACGCAAACTTGGTCTCAACCTTTAAGCTTTACTGAAGACTCATCTCTTCAGTGGGTCATATGATTGAGTGTAGTCTGGCCCAGGAGTGTGAAGGTGAACGGAAAGGCTCTGGAGCAACGAACCGCCCTTGCTGTCTCTGCCTGGCCCGTTCCCCTCTTTCCACTGGGATTCTCTGCCTCTAACCCTATTACAGGGGCTGAGTCACTGGCTTACTAGGGCTCTTTCATACCGTCCCTAGGAGGGGTGTGTCACTTGAGTGGGTTGAGTCACTGATGTGATCTTCCTGTCTGGGTTGGCGCCCCCCCTTGGGTTGTGCCGTGGTCTTTGTGGGCTATACTCGACCTTGTCTCAGGATGGTAAGTTGATGGTTGAAGATATCCCTCTAGTGGTGTGGGGGCTGTGCTTTGGCAAAGTGGGTGGGGTTATATCCTTCCTGTTTGGCCCTGTCCGGGGGTGTCCTCGGATGGGGCCACAGTGTCTCCTGACCCCTCCTGTCTCAGCCTCCAGTATTTATGCTGCAGTAGTTTATGTGTCGGGGGGCTAGGGTCAGTTTGTTATATCTGGAGTACTTCTCCTGTCCTATCCGGTGTCCTGTGTGAATTTAAGTATGCTCTCTCTAATTCTCTCTTTCTCTCTTTCTTTCTCTCTCTCGGAGGACCTGAGCCCTAGGACCATGCCTCAGGACTACCTGACATGATGACTCCTCGCTGTCCCCAGTCCACCTGGCCGTGCTGCTGCTCCAGTTTCAACTGTTCTGCCTGTGATTATTATTATTTGACCATGCTGGTCATTTATGAACATTTGAACATCTTGGCCATGTTCTGTTATACTCTCCACCTGGCACAGCCAGAAGAGGACTGGCCACCCCACATAGCCTGGTTCCTCTCTAGGTTTCTTCCTAGGTTTTGGCCTTTCTAGGGAGTTTTTCCTAGCCACCGTGCTTCTACACCTGCATTGCTTGCTGTTTGGGGTTTTAGGCTGGGTTTCTGTACAGCACGTTGAGATATCAGCTGATGTACGAAGGGCTATATAAATACATTTGATTTGATTTGATTTTGATTTGATCTGGCACAGTTAACCTGGCTTTGTTTACTTCACTCACAAACTCGCTAGCTAGCCGTCAAAACCGAGACTCTGTCTTCACAACGTTGTGTCTACAGTCTGCTGGTCGGAAGGGACTGTAACCCCGAATCATCAGACAAATTACTTTTGTTATTGTGAGAATTTAGAAAAATGATTGAAAATATAATTTCATTTTTAATTTGGCTTTTCATAACAGCTATTTTGATTAAATATCACATCACTGTGTGTGTGTGTGTGTGTGTGTGTGTGTGTGTGTGTGTGTGTGTGTGTGTGTGTGTGTGTGTGTGTGTGTGTGTGTGTGTGTGTGTGTGTGTGTGTGTGTGTGTGTGTGTGTGTGTGTGTGTGTGACTCACCCCCAGGGGTGTTTCTAGGTTGTGCCATGCTGTATTGGGGAGGTGGTGGGTACATGCCGGCTTGGGGAGGTGGTGGGTACATGCCGGCTTGGGGACCTGATAAATAAGGGATAGATAAATACATCAATAAATTAATTGAACAGAAACCATCTTGCATAATGTACCACAACCCAGGGATACAGAGTGGTTGGACAGCATAATGTACCACCACACAGGGATACAGAGTGGTTGGATAGCATAATGTACCACAACCCAGGAATACAGAGTGGTTGGCCAGCATAATGTACCACAACCCAGGAATACAGAGTGGTTGGCCAGCATAATGTACCACAACCCAGGAATACAGAGTGGTTGGCCAGCATAATGTACCACAACCCAGGGATACAGAGTGGTTGGTCAGCATAATGTACCACAACCCAGGGATACAGAGTGGTTGGTCAGCATAATGTACCACAACCCAGGGATACAGAGTGGTTGGCCAGCATAATGTACCACAACCCAGGGATACAGAGTGGTTGGTCAGCATAATGTACCACAACCCAGGGATACAGAGTGGTTGGCCAGCATAATGTACCACAACCCAGGAATACAGAGTGGTTGGACAGCATAATGTACCACAACCCAGGGATACAGAGTGGTTGGACAGCATAATGTACCACCACACAGGGATACAGAGTGGTTGGACAGCATAATGTACCACAACCCAGGGATACAGAGTGGTTGGACAGCATAATGTACCACCACACAGGGATACAGAGTGGTTGGACAGCATAATGTACCACAACCCAGGAATACAGAGTGGTTGGCCAGCATAATGTACCACAACCCAGGAATACAGAGTGGTTGGCCAGCATAATGTACCACAACCCAGGAATACAGAGTGGTTGGCCAGCATAATGTACCACAACCCAGGGATACAGAGTGGTTGGCCAGCATAATGTACCACAACCCAGGGATACAGAGTGGTTGGTCAGCATAATGTACCACAACCCAGGGATACAGAGTGGTTGGTCAGCATAATGTACCACAACCCAGGGATACAGAGTGGTTGGCCAGCATAATGTACCACAACCCAGGGATACAGAGTGGTTGGTCAGCATAATGTACCACAACCCAGGGATACAGAGTGGTTGGCCAGCATAATGTACCACAACCCAGGAATACAGAGTGGTTGGTCAGCATAATGTACCACAACCCAGGGATACAGAGTGGTTGGCCAGCATAATGTACCACAACTCAGGGATACAGAGTGGTTGGCCAGCATAATGTACCACAACCCAGGGATACAGAGTGGTTGGTCAGCATAATGTACCACCACACAGGGATACAGAGTGGTTGGACAGCATAATGTACCACCACACAGGGATACAGAGTGGTTGGACAGCATAATGTACCACAACCCAGGGATACAGAGTGGTTGGCCAGCATAATGTACCACCACACAGGGATACAGAGTGGTTGGCCAGCATAATGTACCACCACACAGGGATACAGAGTGGTTTGCCAGCATAATGTACCACCACACAGGGATACAGAGTGGTTGGCCAGCATAATGTACCACCACACAGGGATACAGAGTGGTTGGCCAGCATAATGTACCACCACACAGGGATACAGAGTGGTTGGACAGCATAATGTACCACAACCCAGGGATACAGAGTGGTTGGCCAGCATAATGTACCACCACACAGGGATACAGAGTGGTTGGACAGCATAATGTACCACAACCCAGGGATACAGAGGGGTTGGCCAGCATTATGTGGACACAACCTCAGGGATACAGAGTGGTTGGCCAGCATTATGGGGACACAACCCCAGGGATACAGAGTGGTTGGCCAGCATTATGGGAACACAAACCCAGGGATACAGAGTGGTTGGCCAGCATTATGGAGACACAAACCCAGGGATACAGAGTGGTTGGCCAGCATTATGGAGACACAAACCCAGGGATACAGAGTGGTTGGCCAGCATAATGTACCACCACACAGGGATACAGAGTGGTTGGCCAGCATAATGTACCACCACACATGGATACAGAGTGGTTGGACAGCATAATGTACCACAACCCAGGGATACAGATTGGTTGGCCAGCATTATGGGAACACAAACCCAGGGATACAGAGTGGTTGGCCAGCATTATGGAGACACAAACCCAGGGATACAGATTGGATGGCCAGCATTATGGGAACACAAACCCAGGGATACAGAGTGGTTGGCCAACATTATGGGGACACAACCCCAGGGATACAGATTGGATGGCCAGCATTATGGGAACACAAACCCAGGGATACAGAGTGGTTGGCCAGCATTATGGGAACACAAACCCAGGGATACAATGATGCTCATGACATCTATGGCTATCGTGACACACTTCCAAAACGCTTAATGAAAACACTATTGAAGGGAGATGCTGTCCAGTAACATTTTAATTTACATGAAGAGTAAGATTTCCTGAACACAGAATAAACCTAGTCCTGGTCTGAAAAGCATGCTCAACGGAGAATCTCTATTGAAATAGCTATTTAGTCTAAGGCTTAAACTGTCCCTAAGAGTATCAGTGTAGATCTGGTCTCTCACCTCCCTGGAAGTCAGGCTGGGGGGGGTAGGCTCCACCCTTGTCACCTCCCTGGAAGCCAGGCTGGGGGGGGGATCCATACTGACCTCTATACTGCTGACCATTCTCCATACTGTCGGTGTAGGGGAGTGTCGCCCTAGGTTGAAGACATCCAGGTTAACACAACATAATAATTTCATCCGGAAGTGTTTGAGAGAGAGAGAGAGAGAGAGGGGAGGGGGAGAGATATATATGGGGGGGGCACAGAGTTGAGAGAGGAGGGGGTAAGGTAGTGAGAAAGAGAGGGGAGAGAGAGAGGGGGGGGGGAGAGATATATATGGGGGGGCACAGAGTTGAGAGAGGAGGAGGTAAGGTAGTGAGAAAGAGAGGGGAGAGAGAGAGAGAGGGGAGGGGGAGAGATATATATGGGGGGGCACAGAGTTGAGAGAGGAGGGGGTAAGGTAGTGAGAAAGAGAGGAGAGAGAGAGAGAGAGAGAGAGGGGAGGGGGAGAGATATATATGGGGGGGGGGGCACAGAGTTGAGAGAGGAGGGGGTAAGGTAGTGGGGAAGAGAGGGGAGAGAGAGAGAGAGGGGAGGGGGAGAGATATATATGGGGGCACAGAGTTGAGAGAGGAGGGGGTAAGGTAGTGAGAAAGAGAGGGGGGAGAGAGAGAGAGATAGGGGGAGCAGAGAGAGAGATAGGGGGAGCAGAGAGAGAGATAGGGGGAGCAGAGAGAGAGATAGGGGGAGCAGAGAGAGAGAGATAGGGGGAGCAGAGAGAGAGATATGGGGGGCAGAGAGAGAGAGATAGGGGGAGCAGAGAGAGAGAGGGGGAGCAGAGAGAGAGAGGGGGAGCAGAGAGAGATAGGGGGAGCAGAGAGAGAGAGATAGGGGGAGCAGAGAGAGAGATAGGGGGAGCAGAGAGAGAGAGATAGGGGGAGCAGAGAGAGAGATAGGGGGAGCAGAGAGAGAGATAGGGGGAGCAGAGAGAGAGATAGGGTAGCAGAGAGAGAGAGATAGGGGGAGCAGAGAGAGAGATAGGGGGAGCAGAGAGAGATAGGGGGAGCAGAGAGAGAGATGGGGGAGCAGAGAGAGAGATAGGGGGAGCAGAGAGAGAGAGATAGGGGGAGCAGAGAGAGAGATAGGGGGAGCAGAGAGAGAGATAGGGGGAGCAGAGAGAGAGAGATAGGGGAGCAGAGAGAGAGAGAGAGATATAGGGGAGCAGAGAGAGAGATAGGGGGAGCAGAGAGAGAGAGATAGGGGAGCAGAGAGAGAGAGATAGGGGAGCAGAGAGAGAGATAGGGGAGCAGAGAGAGAGATATAGGGGAGCAGAGAGAGAGATAGGGGGAGCAGATAGAGAGATAGGGGGAGCAGAGAGAGAGAGATAGGGGGAGCAGAGAGAGAGATAGGGGGAGCAGAGAGAGAGATAGGGGGAGCAGAGAGAGAGATAGGGTAGCAGAGAGAGAGAGATAGGGGGAGCAGAGAGAGAGATAGGGGGAGCAGAGAGAGATAGGGGGAGCAGAGAGAGAGATGGGGGAGCAGAGAGAGAGATATAGGGGAGCAGAGAGAGAGAGATATAGGGGAGCAGAGAGAGAGAGATAGGGGGAGCAGAGAGAGAGAGAGAGGGGGAGCAGAGAGAGAGAGATAGGGGGAGCAGAGGGGCGAGAGGTGAGTGAGGGAGAAAGAGAGGGGGAGCAGAGAGAGAGAGAGAGATAGGGGGAGCAGAGAGAGAGAGATAGGGGGAGCAGAGAGAGAGGGGGAGCCGGGGAGAGATAGGGGGAGCAGAGAGAGAGAGATAGAGGGGCAAGAGGTGAGTGAGGGAGAAAGAGAGGGGGAGCAGAGAGAGAGAGAGAGAGATGGGGAGCAGAGAGAGAGAGAGAGATAGGGGGAGCAGAGGGGAGAGAGGTGAGGGAGTGAGAAAGAGAGGGGAAGAGGGAGGGAGAGGGGGCAAGCAGTGAAGAACAAACACCATTGTAAATACAACCCATGTTTATTTATTTTCCCTTTTGTACTTTAACCATTTGCACATTTATTTCTCTTTTGTTAATTATCTACTTTACTTGCATTGGCAATGTTAACATATGTTTCCATGCCAATAAAGCCCTTTGTATTGAATTAAATTGAGAGAGAGTGGTAGGGGAAAAAGAGAAGACAGGTGGGAGAGAGATAAAGGGAGCAGAGAGAAATAGGGAGATAGCGAACACAGTGTCAGAATCTCAATGGGGTCCTCTCTACTCTCTCTGCTCTCTCTCTCCTCCTCTCATTCTCCTCCAATGGGTTTTGAGAAGGAGGCGAAGAGAGAGGACGCGAGGAGCATGCAATTGAGATTCTCCCAGTGAGCGTCATTTATGACAGCACTATTACTAATAAACCTTCAGCAAACATCACATGATGTACCCAGCCCATGATCAGAACCATATAAATGCTCTCCGTCCTTAAAGGGGACATATAGTTAACATCACATGATGTACCCAGCCCATGATGCTCTCTGTCCTTAAAGGGGACATATAGTTAACATCACATGATGTACCCAGCCCATGATCAGAACCATATAAATGCTCTCCGTCCTTAAAGGGGACATATAGTTAACATCACATGATGTACCCAGCCCATGATGCTCTCTGTCCTTAAAGGGGACATATAGTTAACATCACATGATGTACCCAGCCCATGATCAGAACCATATAAATGCTCTCCGTCCTTAAAGGGGACATATAGTTAACATCACATGATGTACCCAGCCCATGATGCTCTCCGTCCTTAAAGGGGACATATAGTTAACATCACATGATGTACCCAGCCCATGATCAGAACCATATAAATGCTCTCCGTCCTTAAAGGGGACATATAGTTAACATCACATGATGTACCCAGCCCATGATGCTCTCCGTCCTTAAAGGGGACATATAGTTAACATCACATGATGTACCCAGCCCATGATCAGAACCATATAAATGCTCTCCGTCCTTAAAGGGGACATATAGTTAACATCACATGATGTACCCAGCCCATGATGCTCTCCGTCCTTAAAGGGGACATATAGTTAACATCACATGATGTACCCAGCCCATGATCAGAACCATATAAATGCTCTCCGTCCTTAAAGGGGACATATAGTTAACATCACATGATGTACCCAGCCCATGATGCTCTCCGTCCTTAAAGGGGACATATAGTTAACATCACCAGAACGTAACACTTCTCTTGCAGAAAAAAAACATAAACTTGGTCCATGTTCAAAATCAATTAATTTGCAATGTACTATTAAATTAGTTGAAGTTAGTTAGAAAACCTTTAAGCGTCCCTCCACAATGACACATCAGCTGACAATACTAAATACAGTTTCTAATGCCATATTATGGACCAATCAGATGGAGTTTTGAGAAACCGTAGTCAGTCATAGGCAACCACAGTGCAGTATGTCATCTGGAATCAGCTATAATACATCACATGATCTAAACATAATTGATCTACGTGGTCTCCATGAGGAAACAGGTCTTCTGACCTCAATGGGACTTCCTGGTTCAATTAAGGTTCAATAAATAAATATAAATTCCAACTTCATGATTCATACTAACCTTGTACTATAAAACAATCTGTTTAATCTTTACTAACAGTGACCAGGTCAGTCTTGAGAACATATTTTATAACAATCTGAACGTAATAAGGAAATGCAGAGGTTATATAACTCCTCTCTATCTATGGGTGTGTCCTAAATGGTCCCCTATTCCCTAGGTTCTGTTACATACAGTCGTGGCCAAAAGTTTTGAGAATGACACAAACATTACATTTCACAAAGTCTTCTGCCTCAGTTTGTATGATGGCAACTTGCATATACTTCCTTACTTTCCTTGTCTCCTTTCCTTACTTTGTTGTCTTCCTTCCTTTAACCTGTCTTCCTCCATATTGTTTCCACCGTTCCTATCTCCTCAAATCAGTTTGTATTACCAGAAGGAAAGGAAACAAGGAGAGGAATGTACAATCCTAGCCAAAAGTTGAGAATGACACAAATATTAATTTTCACAAAGTCTGCTGCTTCAGTTTGTATGATGGCAATTTACATATACTCCAGAATGTTATGAAGAGTGATCAGATGAATTGCAATTAATTGCAAAGTCCCTCTCTGCCATGCAAATGAACTGAATCCCCCAAAAACATTTCCACTGCATTTCAGCCCTGCCACAAAAGGGCCAGCTGACATCATGTCAGTGATTCTCTCGTCAACACAGGTGTGAGTGTTGACGAGGACATGGCTGGAGATCACTCTGTCATGCTGATTGAGTTTGAATAACAGACTGGAAGCTTCAAAAGGAGGTTGGTGCTTGAAATCATTGTTCTTCCTCTGTCAATCATGGTTACCTTCACAGGCAAGGATATTGCTGCCAGTAAGATTGCACATAAATCAACCATTTATCGGATCATCAAGAACTTCAAGGAGAGCGGTTCAATGGTT
>NC_068430.1:79655805-79686633 GCF_023373465.1 Oncorhynchus keta
TGTGGTAAAGTATAAGCAAAATAGGTCGTTAGCATGCTCAACAAATAAAAACAGCAAAAGATGCTTGTGGTGAAATGGGGAAATACCAACAGAGCTGGTGCAGCACAAAAGAAAGAGCTGCATTATCCAGATTCAAACAGATGTCGCCCATCCAGTCAAGGCCATCCATCCAAGAAGTATCATCCATCCAGTCGTGTTATCATCCCATCCCAGTCGCAGGTTATCATCCCATCCTAGTTGATTTATCATCCCATCCTAGTCGTATTGTCGCCCCATCCTAGTCGTATTATCATCCCATCCTAGTCGAGATATCATCCATCCTAGTCGTATTATCATCCCATCCTAGTTGTATTATCATCCCATCCTAGTCGTGTTATCATCCCATCCTAGTTGTATTATCATCCCATCATAGTCGTATTATCATCCCATCCTAGTTGTATTATCATCCCATCCTAGTCGTGTTATCATCCCACCCTAGTTGATTTATCATCCCATCCTAGTCGTATTGTCGTCCCATCCTAGTCGTGTTATCATCCCATCCTAGTTGTATTATCATCCCCATCCTAGTCGTGTTATCATCCCATCCTAGTCGTGTTATCATCCCATCCTAGTTGATTTTTATCATCCCATCCTAGTCGTATTGTCGCCCCATCCTAGTCGTGTTATCATCCCATCCTAGTCGTGTTATCATCCCATCCTAGCTGTATTATCATCCCATCCTAGTTGATTTATCATCCCATCCTAGCTGATTTATCATCCCATCCTAGTCGTATTGTCGTCCCATCCTAGTCGTGTTATCATCCCATCCTAGTCGTGTTATCATCCCATCCTAGTTGTATTATCATCCCATCCTAGTCGGTTATCATCCCATCCTAGTCGTATTATCATCCCATCCTAGTCGTATTGTCGCCCCATCTTCTGTATTATCATCCCATCCTAGTTGACTATCATCCCATCCTAGTTGATTTATCATCCCATCCTAGTTTATTGTCGCCCCATCCTAGTCGTGTTATCATCCCATCCTAGTCGTGTTATCATCCCATCCTAGTTGTATTATCATCCCATCCTAGTCGTGTTATCATCCCATCCAGTTTGATATCATCTCATCTCTAGTTTATTGTCGCCCCCATCTCAGTCGTAATTATCTCATCTCTAGTCGTAGTTATTGGTCCTATCTCTAGTCGTGTTAGATCTCATTCTAGTCGCCTCCCAACTGAAGCAAAGGCCATTATCATCCCATCCTAGTTGTATTGTCATCCCCATCCAGTCGTATTATCATCCCATCCTAGTTGTATTTTCATCCCATCCTAGTTGTATTATCATCCCATCTCAATGTATTTTCATCCCATCCTAGCCATGTTATCATCCCATCCTAGTCATGTTATCATCCATCCTAGTCGTTATCATCCCATCCCAGTCATTTATCATCCCCATCCTAGTCATGTTATCATCCCATCCAGTCGTATTGGTCATCCCATCCTAGTCATGTTATCATCCCATCCTAGTCGAGTTATCATCCCATCCTAGTCGTATTATCATCCCATCCTAGTCGTATTATCATCCCATCCTAGTCGTATTATCATCCCATCCTAGTCATGTTATCATCCCATCCTAGTCGTATTATCATCCCATCCTAGTCGTGTTATCATCCCGTCCTAGTCGTATTATCATCCCGTCCTAGTCGTGTTATCATCCCATCCTAGTTGATTTATCATCCCATCCTAGTCGTATTGTCGTCCCATCCTAGTCGTGTTATCATCCCATCCTAGTTGTATTATCATCCCATCCTAGTCGTGTTATCATCCCATCCTAGTCGTGTTATCATCCCATCCTAGTTGATTTATCATCCCATCCTAGTCGTATTGTCGTCCCATCCTAGTCGTGTTATCATCCCATCCTAGTTGTATTATCATCCCATCCTAGTCGTGTTATCATCCCATCCTAGTTGTATTATCATCCCATCCTAGTCGTGTTATCATCCCATCCTAGTTGATTTATCATCCCATCCTAGTCGTATTGTCGCCCCATCCTAGTCGTTATCATCTCATCCTAGTTGTATTATCATCCCATCCTAGTTGTATTATCATCCCATCCTAGTCGTGTTATCATCCCATCCTAGTTGTATTATCATCCCATCATAGTCGATTATCATCCCATCCTAGTCGTATTATCATCCCATCCTAGTCGTGTTATCATCCCATCCTAGTCGCAGTTATCATCCCATCCTAGTCGTGTTATCATCCCATCCTAGTCGTATTGTCGCCCCATCCAGTTGTATTATCATCCCATCCTAGTTGTATTATCATCCCATCCTAGTCGTATTTTCATCCCATCCTAGTTGTATTATCATCCCATCCTAGTCGTATTTTCATCCATCCTAGTCATGTTATCATCCTATCCTAGTCATGTTATCATCCATCCTAGTCGTATTATCATCCCATCCTAGTCGTATTATCATCCCATCCTAGTCATGTTATCATCTCATCCTAGTCGTATTATCATCTCATCCTAAGTCGTGTTATCATCCCATCCTTGTCGTATTATCATCCCATCTCTAGTCGTATTATCATCCCATCTAGTCGTATTATCATCCATCCTAGTCGTATTATCATCCCATCCTGTCGTAGATATCATCTCATCCTAGTCATGTTATCATCTCATTCTAGTCATGTTATCATCCCATTCTAGTCGTATTATCATCCCATCCTAGTCATGTTATCATCCCATCCTAGTCGTATTATCATCCCATCCTAGTCGTGTTATCATCCCATCCTAGTCGTATCATCATCCCATCCTAGTCGTATCATCATCCCATCCTAGTTGTATTATCATCCCATCCTAGTCGTATTGTCATCCCATCCTAGTTGTATCATCATCCCATCCTAGTCGATTTATCATCCCATCCTAGTTGATTTATCATCCCATCCTAGTTGTATTATCATCCCATCCTAGTTGATTTATCATCCCATCCTAGTTGATTTATCATCCCATCCTAGTTGTATTATCATCCCATCCTAGTTGATTTATCATCCCATCCTAGTTGATTTATCATCCCATCCTAGTTGTATTATCATCCCATCCTAGTCGATTTATCATCCCATCCGAGTTGATTTATCATCCCATCCTAGTCGATTTATCATCCCATCCGAGTTGTATTATCATCCCATCCTAGTCAATTTATCATCCCATCCTAGTTGATTTATCATCCCATCCTAGTTGTATTATCATCCCATCCTAGTTGATTTATCATCCCATCCTAGTCGAATTTATCATCCCATCCTAGTCGATTTATCATCCCATCCTAGTTGATTTATCATCCCATCCTAGTTGTATTATCATCCCATCCTAGTTGATTTATCATCCCATCCTAGTCAATTTATCATCCCATCCGAGTTGTATTATCATCCCATCCTAGTCAATTTATCATCCCATCCGAGTTGTATTATCATCCCATCCTAGTTGATTTATCATCCCATCCTAGTCGTATTATCATCCCATCCTAGTCGTATTATCATCCCATCCTAGTTGTATTATCATCCCATCCTAGTCGTATTATCATCCCATCCTAGTCGTATTATCATCCCATCCTAGTCGTATTATCATCCCATCCTAGTTGTATTATCATCCCATCCTAGTCGTATCATCATCCTAGTTGCTTTTAGATTTCTCATCCTAGTTGCTAACACATATGGAACGGCTGGTATCAGGTGCTCTGTTTAGAATGGTGTTTTCTGCTAATAGTGTTTTACAAATGATGTTTTATGGTCTGCTTCATTACAGGAGTTGTCCAATTAGAGGCGAGAGCCTTTTGACTGGACGATGACAGGCCTGCTAGTGTTGCGTGTTTCCATTAACATGTCAGGTCTTTGTATGTATAGTATCTTCTGCTGGTCATTTTACTGTTCAACCGCTTGTCGACCAGTTAACGAAGGTCGTTAGTCGGCAGAAAATGTACCAAATGTGCATCTCTCTCTCACACACACACACACACACACACACGTAGTAACAAGAATGTCTCCGTATGTAAATAATGGCATTAACATAGCTAGGAAACATACTAAACCAATGTGAATCACACAGATCAACACATTGTAAATCATGGACATGTAATTCCACACATAATAACACAGCAATGTAACCGTTGTTGTGGTCCAGACGCGTCGCGGGCGCTGCCTGAGTTCCCAGAGTTGGATCTGCAGGACAGACTCTTCCTGATGGGATCGCTCCAGAACACATCGTAGCCTTCCAACAGCTCTACAGGGAACACTGTGAGGTAAACAGTCTACTACGCACTGCTGGCTTGTGGCAGTCTTATGAAGTGTTGTGCCTACTATGTCTGTCTTGATTCCACTAACGATAACGATGATGAGTTGAGATGTAGAATCAGGTGTTTTTAGTTCCAGGACCAGGGTTGGGAAACAGTGTGTTAGTCTATTGTAGTGTAATGAAAATGTATGACAATCTTGTGTAGTGTTTATGTCTGTCTAATGCCGTGCTTTGTCAGTCTAATGTATTGCCATCTCTGTCTAATGTAGTGCTATTCTGTCTAATGTAGTGCTATCTCTGTCTAATGTAGTGCTATCTCTGTCTAATGTAGTGCCATCTCTGTCTAATGTAGTGCCATTCTGCTCAATGTAGTGCTATCTGTCTAATGTTGTGCTATCTCTGTCTAATGTAGTGCTATTCTGTCTAATGTAGTGCTTTGTCCAATGTAGTGCTTTGTCCAATGTAGGTCTATGTCCAGTTATGTGGGTCAAATGTCATGTTATGACTTTCCATCTTTCATGTCTGTTAAAATACTATGTCAGACAAATGTAGTGTTTTATCATTGTTACGTAGTGCTATGTCAGTTTACAGGTGTGCTATGTCAGTCTAATGTAGTGTATGTCAGACAAATGTAGTGTTTTATCATTCTTACGTAGTGTTTTATCATTCTTACGTAGTGTTTTATCATTCTTACGAGTGCTATGTCATGTCTGTGCAGGCCATTCTGATGTGATGGTGAACCTGCAGTTCACTGGTGAGACGCTGTGAAAACCTTCTGGAGGTTCAGCGAGAGCATATCGACAAAGAGACACACTCAGCGTGTGAGTGAAACACACACGTTTTCTACATGTCACATTACAACACACACAATCTAACTGTGTGTGTGTGTGTGTGTGTGTGTGTGTGTGTGTGTGTGTGTGTGTGTGTGTGTGTGTGCGTGTGCGCGTGTGCAGTGTGCCTCCAGGTGAGTCAGAGGAGCGTCTGCCTAAGTGGTACCTGGTGGTGCTGTGTAATACCAGCCAGTTGTTCACTGGACCAGAGACTGTGACAACACACTGTACCAGACCCTGGTGGAGATCCTCATCCCTGACGTATTACGACCATCCCCAGTGAGTGATGACGTTAGAGCTACACAACATGACGTTAGAGCTACACAACATGACATTAGAGCTACACAACATGACGTTAGAGCTACACAACATGACGTTAGAGCTACACAACATGACATTAGAGCTACACAACATGACGTTAGAGCTACACAACATGACGTTAGAGCTACACAACATGGCGTTCAGAGCTACACAACATGACGTTAGAGCTACACAACATGACATTAGAGCTACACAACATGACGTTAGAGCTACACAACATGACATTACAGCTACATAACATGACGTTAGAGCTACACAACATGACATTAGAGCTACACAACATGACGTTAGAGCTACACAACATGACGTTAGGCTCATGCCATTAGAGCTACACAACATGACATTAGAGCTACACAACATGACGTTAGTGCGACACAACATGACATTAGAGCTACACAACATGACATTAGGTCTACACAACATGACATTAGAGCTACACAACATGACGTTAGAGCTACACAACATGACGTTAGGTCTACATGACATTAGATCTACACAACATGACGTTAGGTCTACATGACATTAGAGCTACACAACATGACATTAGAGCTACACAACATGACATTAGAGCTACACAACATGACATTAGAGCTACACAACATGACATTAGAGCTACACAACATGACATTAGAGCTACACAACATGACATTGGAGCTACACAACATGACATTAGAGCTACACAACATGACATTAGAGCTACACAACATGACATTAGAGCTACACAACATGACATTGGAGCTACACAACATGACATTAGATCTACACAACATGACATTAGAGCTACACAACATGACATTAGAGCTACACAACATGACATTGGAGCTACACAACATGACATTAGATCTACACAACATGACATTAGGATACATAACATGACATTACAGCCACATAACACTAAATGACAGTACATGTAATGTCTTCTAAAACATATGACTAGCTACGTCGCTCATCTCCCTCCCTCCATCTTCTCTCTGTCAGGTGCCTTAACTCAAGCCATCCGTAACTTTGCCAAGAGTCTCAGAGAGCTGGCTGACAAGCGCCATGATGAACATACCAGAGGAGATGGTTCGCATGAAGGTGTGATCACGCACGACTCACACACACACACACACACACACACACACAATACAAACACTCTTCCACAAAACTACATTACCTCCCCCTCCTCCCCCTCTCCCCTGCCCCCGCCTCCCTCCTCCCCCCCCGCCTCTCCCCTTCTCTCTCCCTCCCTCCCTTCCTCACCTCCTCCTCCTCCCGTCTCTCCCTCTTCTCCCCCGTCTCCCCTCCTCC
Source organism: Oncorhynchus keta (assembly GCF_023373465.1). Classification (NCBI taxonomy): domain Eukaryota; kingdom Metazoa; phylum Chordata; class Actinopteri; order Salmoniformes; family Salmonidae; genus Oncorhynchus; species Oncorhynchus keta. Next base: position 79,662,513 of record NC_068430.1, read on the forward strand.
CCCCGGTCTCCCTCCTCTCTCCCTCCTCCCCCTTCTTTCTCCCTCCTCCCTCCCTGCTTCTCCCCCTCCCTCTCTCCCCCGTCTCTCCCTCCTCTCTCCGTCTCACCCTCCTCCCGCCTCCCCCCTCCTCTCTCCTGTCTCACCCCTCCTCTCTCCCGTCTCACCCTCCTCTCCCGTCTCCCCTCCTCTCTCCTGTCTCTCCCTCCTCCCTCCTCTCTCCTGCCTCCCCTCCTCCTTCTCCCCGCTCTCCCCTCCTCCCCTCCTCTCTCCCGCTCCCCTCCTCCTCCTACTCCCCCTCCTCTCTCCCTCCTCCCTCCCTCTCTCCCGCCTCCCCTCCTCCCCTCCTCTCTCTCCCGTCTCCCCCTCCCTCCTGCCTCCCACTCCCCCCCTCCTCTCTCCTCCTCCTTCCTCTCTCCCGCCTCCCACTCCTCCCCTCCTCTCTCCCGTCTCCCCCTCCTCCCCCTCTCCCCTATCTCCTGCCTCCCTCCTCCTCTCGGCCCCCCCTCCTCTCTCCCTCCTCCCCTCTCCCCCTCTCTCTCCCTCCTCCCTCCCGCCTCTCCCTCCTCTCTGCCTCACCCTCCTCTTCTCCCGTCTCCCCTCCCTCTCCTGTCTCTCCCTCCTCCCTCCTCTCTCCCGTCTCCCCTCCTCCCCTCCCATCTCCCCTCCTCTCTCCCTCCTCCCCTCCTCTCTCCCCCTCCTCCCCTCCTCCTCCCCCTCCTCCTCCTCTCCCTCCCGTCTCCCCTCCTCTCTCCCCGTCTCCCTCCTCTCTCCCGCCTCCCACTCCCCTCCTCTCTCCCTCCTCCCCTCTCCTCCCTCCCCTGCCCCCACCTCCTCCTCTCCCGCCTCCCTCCTTCCCTCCTCTTTCCTCCTTCTCCTTCCTCTCTCTCCTCCTTCCTCCCTCCCCTCCTCTTCCTCCCTCCTCCCCCCTCCTTCCCCTCCTCTCCCCCTCTTCCTCCTCTCCTCCCTCCTCCCTCCCCGCCTCTCCCTCCTCTCTCCCGTCTCACCCTCCTCTCTCCCGTCTCCCTCCCCTCTCTCCTGTCTCTCCCTCCTCCTCCCCTCCCGTCTCCCTCCTCTCCTCCCATCTCTCTCTCCCTCTCTCCCCCTCCTTCCTCCTCCCTCCCCTCTCTCCCGCCTCCCCCTCCTCTCTCCCGCCTCCCCTCCTCTCTCCCGTCTCCCACTCCCCCCTCCTCTCCCTCCTCCTCCTCTCTCCCCACTCCTTCCTCCCCCTCCTCCTCTCCCTGCCTCCCCCTCCTTCCCTCCTCTCCCTCCTTCCTCCCTCCTCTCTCCCCCTCCTTCCCTCCCTCTCCCCCTCCTTCCCTCCTCTCCCCCTCTTCCTCTCCTCTCTCCCCCGCCTCCTCTCTCCTCTCCCGTCTCCCCCCTCCTTCCCTCCTCTCTCCCCCTCTTCCTCTCCCCTCTCTCTCCCGTCTCCCCTCCCTCCTCCAGGTGATGTGTGCGGGGCGTTTGCCCAGACGCTGCGTCCGCTACACCAGTCTAAACCACCTGGCCCAGGGCAGCCAGGGCCGCCTCCAGAACACCGCCCAGATCAATCAGATGCTGGAGTGACCTCAACAGAGTTACTTCACTAACGCAGGTACGTCTGTCTGGATACCTTCTAACCACTACCTCTCCTGTCTGGATACCTTCTAACCACTACCTCTCTGTCTGGATACCTTCTAACCACTACCTCTCTCTCTGTCTGGATACCTTCTAACCACTACCCTCTGTCTGGATACCTCTAACCACTACCTCTCTCTCTTGTCTGGATACCTTCTAACCACTACCCCTCTCTCTGTCTGGATACCTTCTAACCACTACCCCCTCTCTGTCTCGATACCTTCTAACCACTACCGCTCTCTCTGTCTGGATACCTTCTAACCACTACCTCTCTCTCTGTCTGGATACCTTCTAACCACTACCCCTCTCTCTGTCTGGATACCTTCAACCACTACTCTCTCTCTGTCTGGATACCTTCTAACCACTACCTCTCTCTCTCTGTCTGGATACCTTCTAACCACTACCTCTCTCTGTCTGGATACCTTCTAACCACTACCCTCTCTCTCTGTGTCTGGATACCTTCTAACCATTACCTCTCTCTCTCTGTCTGGATACCTTCTAACCACTACCTCTGTGTCTGGATCTCTCTGTCTGGATACCTTCTAACCACTACCTCTCTCTCTCTGTCTGGATACCTTCTAACCACTACCTCTCTGTCTGGATACCTTCTAACCACTACTCCCTGTCTACCCTCTCTCTCTCTGTCTGGATACCTTCTAACCACTACTCTCTCTCTGTCTGGATACCTTCTAACCACTACCTCCTCTCTCTCTGTCTGGATACCTTCTAACCACTACCTCTCTCTCTCTCTCTGTCTGGATACCTTCTAACCACTCTCTCTCTCTCTCTGTCTGGATACCTTCTAACCACTACCTCCTCTCTCTGTCTGGATACCTTCTAACCACTACCTCTCTCTCTCTGTCTGGATACCTTCTAACCACTACCTCTCTCTCTCTGTCTGGATACCTTCTAACCACTACCTCTCTCTCTCTGTCTGGATACCTTCTAACCACTACCTCTCTCTCTCTCTGTCTGGATACCTTCTAACCACTACCTCTCTCTCTCCAGCCTATAATTCTGTCTCTCTCTTTCTCCAACCTATACTCCTGTCTCTCTCTCTCTCCAACCTATACTCCTGTCTCGCTCTCTCTCCAACCTATACTCCTGTCTCTCTCTCCCCCTGTAGGAACAGGCGTCGTGGGTGTGTGGTTGTGAGGATGCTGTGATCCAGAGGTTGGAGCAGGACTTCAAGCAGACGTTACAACAACATAACTCTCTGGAGCAGTGGGCTGCCTGGCTGGACGGCGTGGTCTCCCAGGTCCTAAAGCCCTACCCACACAGCCCTGCAGCCTTCCCTCAGGCTGCCAAGCTCTTCCTGCTGCGGTGGAGCTTCTACAGGTGAGAGAAGAGGATGTTTTGAAGTCAGAGAAAGTGAGAGGCTCTTTGATTTGAATGTTTCCCCTCCTCTTCTTATCCCTCCCCCTCCCAGTTCCATGGTGATTAGAGACCTGTCTCTCTCTACCCCCCCCCAGTTCCATGGTGATTAGTGACCTGTCTCTCTCTACCCTCCCAGTTCCATGGTGATTGAGACCTGTCTTTCTACCCCCCCAGTTCCATGGTGATTAGAGACCTGTTTCTCTCTACCCCCAGTTCCATGGTGATTAGAGACCTGTCTCTCTCTACCCCCAGTTCCATGGTGATTAGAGACCTGTCTCTCTCTACCCCCAGTTCCATGGTGATTAGAGACCTGTCTCTCTCTACCCCCCCAGTTCCATGGTGATTAGAGACCTGTCTCTCTCTACCCCCAGTTCCATGGTGATTAGTGACCTGTCTCTCTCTACCCCCAGTTCCATGGTGATTAGAGACCTGTCTCTCTCTACCCCCAGTTCCATGGTGATTGGAGACCTGTCTCTCTCTACCCTCCCAGTTCCATGGTGATTGGAGACCTGTCTCTCTCTACCCCCAGTTCCATGGTGATTGGAGACCTGTCTCTCTCTACCCCCCAGTTCCATGGTGATTGGAGACCTGTCTCTCTCTACCCCCAGTTCCATGGTGATTGGAGACCTGTCTTTCTCTACCCCCCAGTTCCATGGTGATTGGAGACCTGTCTCTCTCTACCCCCCAGTTCCATGGTGATTGGAGACCTGTCTCTCTACCCCCCAGTTCCATGGTGATTGGAGACCTGTCTTTCTCTACCCCCCAGTTCCATGGTGATTAGAGACCTGTTTCTCTCTACCCCCAGTTCCATGGTGATTAGAGACCTGTCTCTCTCTACCCCCAGTTCCATGGTGATTAGAGACCTGTCTCTCTCTACCCCCAGTTCCATGGTGATTAGAGACCTGTCTCTCTCCCCCCAGTTCCATGGTGATTAGAGACCTGTCTCTCTACCCCCCAGTTCCATGGTGATTAGTGACCTGTCTCTCTCTACCCTCCCAGTTCCATGGTGATTGGAGACCTGTCTCTCTCTACCCCCCCCTCAGTTCCATGGTGATTAGAGACCTGTCTCTCTCTACCCTCCCAGTTCCATGGTGATTAGTGACCTGTCTCTCTCTACCCTCCCAGTTCCATGGTGATTGGAGACCTGTCTCTCTCTACCCCCCCCTCAGTTCCATGGTGATTAGAGACCTGTCTCTCTCTACCCTCCCAGTTCCATGGTGATTGGAGACCTGTCTCTCTCTACCCCCCCAGTTCCATGGTGATTAGAGACCTGTCTCTCTACCCCCAGTTCCATGGTGATTAGAGACCTGTCTCTTACCCCCAGTTCCATGGTGATTAGAGACCTGTCTCTCTCCCCCTCAGTTCCATGGTGATTAGAGACCTGTCTCTCTCTACCCCCCCCAGTTCCATGGTGATTAGAGACCTGTCTCTCTCTACCCCCTCAGTTCCATGGTGATTAGAGACCTGACTCTGCGTAGTGCTGCCAGCTTCGGATCCTTCCACCTGATCAGACTGCTGTATGATGAGTACATGTACTACCTGGTAGAACACAGAGTGGCCCAGGCTAAAGGAGAGACGCCCATCGCTGTCATGGGAGAGGTACACACACACACACACACACACACACACACACACACACACACACACACACACACACACACACACACTTACACACACATACCTGGTAGAACACAGAGTGGCCCAGGCTAAAGGAGAGACACCCATCACTGTCATGGCAGAGGTACACACACACACGATGCACTGCTGATTGTCTCTCTCTCTCAGTTTGCCAGTGTGGGCAGGAGTCTGAACTGTCAGGACCCTGATAAAGGTAATGTCTCACCCTGCAACCCTTCATCTCTAATAATGTGGCCACAATAAACCTGTAAACGGTTAATATATCTGTGTGTGTCTCAGATGAGAAGAGGATGAGGAGGGAGAGTGATGAAGAGGGGGGTAGAGATGACCGTGCCGTCTAACTCCGCTGGTCTGGGAGAGGGGAGGAGTCCCTGGAGCCGCCCGTCAAGCTAGCCAGGACTGACCCCGGACTGACCCCAGGACTGACCCCGGGGACTGTTCAATACCACACACACAGAGTGACACACACACACCCAACACGCACGCACACTGACAACTGAACCACACGCTCTCGACTTAGCCGTTGGCTAACATCACACACACACACCCAACACGCACGCACACTGACAACTGAACCACACGCTCTCGACTTAGCCGTTGGCTAACATGACACACACACACACACACACACACAGACACACACACACACACACACCCTCAACAACACACTCATCCTCTGCCTTAATGATAGTTTGCTATGAGCCCGTTTGTGATCCCAATGCCATTAAGTTCCTTATCTGTTCCTGCAACCTCACACACCCTGTCTGTCTGCACCTTGATCTCTCGTGTGTGTGTGTGTGTGTGTGTGTGTGTGTGTGTGTGTGTGTGTGTGTGTGTGTGTGTGTGTGTGCGAAGGGAGAGGCTTCACAGCTTACCTTTTCATCTTTTAGTTATCATGGTTCCTCATCACTTTCATTGTGACATAAGAGACGGTAACCTCTTCATTGTGACATAAGAGACGGTAACCTCTTCATTGTGACATAAGAGATGGTGACCTCTTCATTGTGACATAAGAGACGGTAACTCTTCATTGTGACATAAGAGATGGTGACTCTTCATTGTGACATAAGAGACGGTAACCTCTTCATTGTGACATAAGAGACGGTAACCTCTTCATTGTGACATAAGAGACGGTAACCTCTTCATTGTGACATAAGAGACAGTAACCTCTTCACTAGACACACTGGTCCTTCATTGTGACATAAGAGACAGTGACCTCTTCACTAGACAGGGTAACAGTCTGTTCCAGATTTGACCAACTTATCACTAATTAACATTACTACTAGCTTGACAACTTGTTGTTGGATGCAGAAACAGTCTTGTACGAATACAGTGTCTGAGATTCAATCTGAGGTGTGTTGTAGCACCCTGAACATTTAAAGGTGATATCTGACTGAGCTGACATAGGCAACATTTACCATGAACACGCTGAGGAACACTGCCTTTAAATGGGGCACTGTCAACAGAGGTCTACAACGTACCTCTGACTGAATCCCTTCTATATGTCCCTGTCAAGGTCAACCTCTGACTGAATCCTTCCTATGTCCCTGTTCAGAGGTCTACAACGTACTCTGACTGAATCCCCTTCTATATGTCCCTGTCAGAGGGTCTGAACTATATGTCCCTGTCAACAGAGGTACCTCTGACTGGAATCCCTTCCTATATGTCCCTGTCAACAGAGGTCTACAACGTACCTCTGACTGAATCCCTTCCTATATGTCCCTGTCAACAGAGGTCTACAACGTACCTCTGACTGAATCCTTCCTATATGTCCCTGTCAACAGAGGTCTACAACATACCTCTGACTGAATCCCTTCCTATATGTCCCTGTCAACAGAGGTCTACAACGTACCTCTGACTGAATCCCTTCCTATATGTTCTGTCAACAGAGGTCTACAACATACCTCTGACTGAATCCCCCTTCCTATATGTCCCTGTCAACAGAGGTCTACAACGTACCTCTGACTGAATCCCTTCCTATATGTCCCTGTCAGAGGTCTACAACGCACCTCTGACTGAATCCCTTCCTATATGTTCCTGTCAACAGAGGTCTACAACTACCTCTGACTGAATCCCTTCCTATATGTCCCTGTCAACAGAGGTCTACAACGTACCTCTGACTGAATCCCTTCCTATAGGTCCCTGTCAGAGGTCTACAACGTACCTCTGACTGAATCCCTTCTATATGTCCCTGTCAACAGAGGTCTACAACGTACCTCTGACTGAATCCCTTCCTAAAAGGTGTCCCTGTCAGAGGTCTACAATGTACCTCTGACTGAATCCCTTCCTATATGTCCCTCAGAGGTCTACAACGTACTCTGACTGGCTCAACAGAGGATACAACGTACTCTGACTGAATCCCCTTCCTATGACTGTCCTATAGGTCCCTGTCAACAGAGGTCTACAACGTACCTCTGACTGAATCCCTTCCTATATGTCCCTGTCAACAGAGGTCTACAACGTACCTCTGACTGAATCCCCTTCCTATAGGTCCCTGTCAACAGAGGTCTACAACGTACCTCTGACTGAATCCCTTCCTATATGTCCCTGTCAACAGAGGTCTACAACGTACCTCTGACTGAATCCCTTCCTATATGTCCCTGTCAACAGAGGTCTACAACGTACCTCTGACTGAATCCCTTCCTATAGGTCCCTGTCAACAGAGGTCTACAACGTACCTCTGACTGAATCCTTCCTATATGTCCCTGTCAACAGAGGTCTACAACGTACCTCTGACTGAATCCCTTCCTATATGTCCCTGTCAACAGAGGTCTACAACGTACCTCTGACTGAATCCCCTTCCTATATGTCCCTGTCAACAGAGGTCTACAACGTACCTCTGACTGAATCCCTTCCTATATGTCCCTGTCAACAGAGGTCTACAACGTACCTATATGTCCTCTGACTGAACTATATGTCCCTGTCAACAGAGGTCTACAACATACCTCTGACTGAATCCCTTCCTATATGTCCCTGTCAACAGAGGTCTACAACGTACCTCTGACTGAATCCCTTCCTATATGTCCCTGTCAACAGAGGTCTACAACGTACCTCTGACTGAATCCCTTCCTATATGTCCCTGTCAACAGAGGTCTACAACATACCTCTGACTGAATCCCTTCCTATATGTCCCTGTCAACAGAGGTCTACAACGTACCTCTGACTGAATCCCTTCCTATATGTCCCTGTCAACAGAGGTCTACAACGTACCTCTGACTGAATCCAGACCTATATGTCCCTGTCAACAGAGGTCTACAACGTACCTCTGACTGAATCCCTTCCTATATGTCCCTGTCAACAGAGGTCTACAACGTACCTCTGACTGAATCCAGACCTATATGTCCCTGTCAACAGAGGTCTACAACGTACTTCTGACTGAATCCCTTCCTATATGTGACTGTCTACAAATGACTGAATCCCTTCCTATATGTCTTGTCAACAGAGGTCTACAACGTCTCTGACTGAATCCTTCCTATATGTCCCTGTCAGAGGTCTACAAACGTACCTCTGACTGAATCCCTTCCTATATGTCCCTGTCAACAGAGGTCTACAACGTACCTCTGACTGAATCCCCTTCCTATATGTCCTGTCAACAGAGGTCTACAACGTACCTCTGACTGAATCCCTTCCTATAGGTCCCTGTCAACAGAGGTCTACAACGTACCTCTGACTGAATCCCTTCCTATATGTCCCTGTCAACAGAGGTCTACAACGTACCTCTGACTGAATCCCCTTCCTATATGTCCCTGTCAGAGGTCTACAACGTACCTCTGACTGAATCCCTTCCTATATGTCCCTGTCAACAGAGGTCTACAACGTACCTCTGACTGAATCCCTTCCTATATGTCCCTGTCAACAGAGGTCTACAACGTACCTCTGACTGAATCCCTTCCTATAGGTCCTGTCAACAGAGGTCTACAACATACCTCTGACTGAATCCCTTCCTATATGTCCCTGTCAACAGAGGTCTACAACGTACCTCTGACTGAATCCCTTCCTATATGTCCCTGTCAACAGAGGTCTACAACGTACCTCTGACTGAATCCAGACCTATATGTCCCTGTCAGAGGTCTACAACGTACCTCTGACTGAATCCCCCTTCCTATATGTCCCTGTCAACAGAGGTCTACAACGTACCTCTGACTGAATCCCCTTCCTATATGTCCTGTCAACAGAGGTCTACAACGTACCTCTGACTGAATCCCCTTCCTATATGTCCTGTCAACAGAGGTCTACAACGTACCTCTGACTGAATCCCCTTCCTATATGTCCCTGTCAACAGAGGTCTACAACGTACCTCTGACTGAATCCAGACCTATATGTCCTGTCAGAGGTCTACAACGTACCTCTGACTGAATCCAGACCTATATGTCCCTGTCAACAGAGGTCTACAACGTACCTCTGACTGAATCCCTTCCTATATGTCCCTGTCAGAGGTCTACAACGTACCTCTGACTGAATCCCTTCCTATCTGTCCCTGTCAGAGGTCTACAACGTACCTCTGACTGAATCCCTTCCTATATGTCCCTGTCAACAGAGGTCTACAACGTACCTCTGACTGAATCCCTTCCTATATGTCCCTGTCAACAGAGGTCTACAACGTACCTCTGACTGAATCCCTTCCTATATGTCCCTGTCAACAGAGGTCTACAACGTACCTCTGACTGAATCCCTTCCTATATGTCCCTGTCAACAGAGGTCTACAACGTACTTTCTGACTGAATCCAGACCTATATGTCCCTGTCAACAGAGGTCTACAACGTACCTCTGACTGAATCCTTCTATATGTCCCTGTCAGAGGTCTACAACGCACCTCTGACTGAATCCCCTTCCTATATGTCCCTGTCAACAGAGGTCTACAACGTACCTCTGACTGAATCCCCTTCCTATATGTCCCTGTCAGAGGTCTACAACGTACCTCTGACTGAATCCAGACCTATATGTCCCTGTCAACAGAGGTCTACAACGTACCTCTGACTGAATCCAGACCTATAGGTCCTGTCAACAGAGGTCTACAACGTACCTCTGACTGAATCCCTTCCTATATGTCCCTGTCAGAGGTCTACAACGTACCTCTGACTGAATCCCTTCCTATATGTCCCTGTCAACAGAGGTCTACAACATACCTCTGACTGAATCCTTCCTATATGTCCCTGTCAACAGAGGTCTACAACGTACCTCTGACTGAATCCCTTCCTATATGTCCCTGTCAGAGGTCTACAACGTACCTCTGACTGAATCCCCTTCCTATATGTCCCTGTCAACAGAGGTCTACAACGTACCTCTGACTGAATCCCTTCCTATAGGTCCCTGTCAACAGAGGTCTACAACGCCTCTGACTGAATCCCCTTCCTATAGGTCCCTGTCAACAGAGGTCTACAACATACCTCTGACTGAATCCCTTCCTATATGTCCCTGTCAACAGAGGTCTACAACGTACCTCTGACTGAATCCCTTCCTATATGTCCCTGTCAACAGAGGTCTACAACGTACCTCTGACTGAATCCAGACCTATATGTCCCTGTCAACAGAGGTCTACAACGTACCTCTGACTGAATCCCTTCCTATATGTCCCTGTCAACAGAGGTCTACAACGTACCTCTGACTGAATCCCTTCCTATATGTCCCTGTCAACAGAGGTCTACAACGTACCTCTGACTGAATCCCTTCCTATATGTCCCTGTCAACAGAGGTCTACAACGTACCTCTGACTGAATCCCCTTCCTATATGTCCCTGTCAACAGAGGTCTACAACGTACCTCTGCTGAAATCCCTTCCTAAATGTCCTGTCAGGGGGTTAACAAGTACCTCTGACTGGATTCCAGCCTTAATGTCCCTGTCAACAGAGGTCTACAACGTACCTCTGACTGAATCCCTTCCTATATGTCCCTGTCAGAGGTCTACAACATACCTCTGACTGAATCCCTTCCTATATGTCCCTGTCAGAGGTCTACAACATACCTCTGACTGAATCCCTTCCTATATGTCCCTGTCAACAGAGGTCTACAACGTACCTCTGACTGAATCCCTTCCTATATGTCCCTGTCAACAGAGGTCTACAACGTACCTCTGACTGAATCCCTTCCTATATGTCCCTGTCAACAGAGGTCTACAACGTACCTCTGACTGAATCCCTTCCTATATGTCCCTGTCAACAGAGGTCTACAACGTACCTCTGACTGAATCCAGACCTATATGTCCCTGTCAACAGAGGTCTACAACGTACCTCTGACTGAATCCCTTCCTATATGTCCCTGTCAACAGAGGTCTACAACGTACCTCTGACTGAATCCAGACCTATATGTCCCTGTCACCAGAGGTCTACAACGTACCTCTGACTGAATCCCTTCCTATATGTCCCTGTCAGAGGTCTACAACGCACCTCTGACTGAATCCCTTCCTATATGTCCCTGTCAACAGAGGTCTACAACATACCTCTGACTGAATCCCTTCCTATATGTCCCTGTCAACAGAGGTCTACAACGTACCTCTGACTGAATCCCTTCCTATATGTCCCTGTCAGAGGTCTACAACGTACCTCTGACTGAATCCCTTCCTATATGTCCTGTCAACAGAGGTCTACAACGTACCTCTGACTGAATCCCTTCCTATATGTCCCTGCAACAGAGGTCTACAACGTACCTCTGACTGAATCCCTTCCTATATGTCCCTGTCAACAGAGGTCTACAACGTACCTCTGACTGAATCCCTTCCTATATGTCCCTGTCAGAGGTCTACAACGTATCTGACTGAATCCCTTCCTATATGTCCCTGTCAACAGAGGTCTACAACGTACTTCTGACTGAATCCCTTCCTATATGTCCCTGTCAGAGGTCTACAACGTACCTCTGACTGAATCCCTTCCTATATGTCCCTGTCAACAGAGGTCTACAACGCACCTCTGACTGAATCCCTTCCTATATGTCCCTGTCAACAGAGGTCTACAACGTACCTCTGACTGAATCCCCTTCCTATATGTCCCTGTCAACAGAGGTCTACAACGTACCTCTGACTGAATCCCCTTCCTATAGGTCCCTGTCAACAGAGGTCTACAACATACCTCTGACTGAATCCCTTCCTATAGGTCCTGTATATGTCCCTGTCAACAGAGGTCTACAACGTACCTCTGACTGAATCCCTTCCTATATGTCCTGTCAACAGAGGTCTACAACATACCTCTGACTGAATCCTTCCTATAGGTCCCTGTCAACAGAGGTCTACAACGTACCTCTGACTGAATCCCTTCCTATATGTCCCTGTCAACAGAGGTCTACAACGTACCTCTGACTGAATCCCTTCCTATATGTCCCTGTCAGAGGTCTACAACGTACCTCTGACTGAATCCCTTCCTATATGTCCCTGTCAGAGGTCTACAACGTACCTCTGACTGGAATCCCTTCCTATATGTCCCTGTCAGCAGAGGTCTACAACGTACCTCTGACTGAATCCTTCCTATATGTCCCTGTCAGAGGTCTACAACGTACCTCTGACTGAATCCCTTCCTATATGTCCCTGTCAACAGAGGTCTACAACGCACTCTGACTGAATCCCTTCCTATATGTCCCTGTCAACAGAGGTCTACAACGTACCTCTGACTGAATCCCTTCCTATATGTCCCTGTCAGAGGTCTACAACGTACTCTGACTGAATCCCCTTCCTATATGTCCCTGTCAACAGAGGTCTACAACGTACCTCTGACTGAATCCCCTTCCTATAGGTCCCTGTCAACAGAGGTCTACAACATACCTCTGACTGAATCCCTTCCTATAGGTCCCTGTCAACAGAGGTCTACAACGTACCTCTGACTGAATCCCTTCCTATATGTCCCTGTCAACAGAGGTCTACAACGTACCTCTGACTGAATCCCCTTCCTATATGTCCCTGTCAGAGGTCTACAACGTACCTCTGACTGAATCCCTTCCTATATGTTCTGTCAACAGAGGTCTACAACGTACCTCTGACTGAATCCCTTCCTATATGTCCCTGTCAACAGAGGTCTACAACGTACCTCTGACTGAATCCCTTCCTATATGTCCCTGTCAACAGAGGTCTACAACGTACCTCTGACTGAATCCCTTCCTATATGTCCCTGTCAACAGAGGTCTACAACGTACCTCTGACTGAATCCCTTCCTATATGTCCCTGTCAACAGAGGTCTACAACGTACCTCTGACTGAATCCCTTCCTATATGTCCCTGTCAGAGGTCTACAACGTACCTCTGACTGAATCCCTTCCTATATGTCCCTGTCAGAGGTCTACAACATACCTCTGACTGAATCCCTTCCTATATGTCCCTGTCAACAGAGGTCTACAACGTACCTCTGACTGAATCCCTTCCTATAGGTCCCTGTCAACAGAGGTCTACAACGTACCTCTGACTGAATCCTTCCTATATGTCCCTGTCAACAGAGGTCTACAACGTACCTCTGACTGAATCCCTTCCTATATGTCCCTGTCAACAGAGGTCTACAACGTACCTCTGACTGAATCCCTTCCTATATGTCCCTGTCAGAGGTCTACAACGTACTCTGACTGAATCCCCTTCCTATATGTCCCTGTCAACAGAGGTCTACAACGTACCTCTGACTGAATCCCTTCCTATATGTCCTGTCAACAGAGGTCTACAACGTACCTCTGACTGAATCCAGACCTATATGTCCCTGTCAGAGGTCTACAACGTACCTCTGACTGAATCCCCTTCCTATATGTCCCTGTCAACAGAGGTCTACAACGTACCTCTGACTGAATCCCTTCCTATATGTCCCGTCAACAGAGGTCTACAACGTACCTCTGACGGGAATCCCTTCCTATATGTCCCTGTCAGAGGTCTACAACGTACCTCTGACTGAATCCCTTCCTATGTCCCTGTCAGAGGTCTACAACGTACCTCTGACTGAATCCCTTCCTATATGTCCCTGTCAGAGGTCTACAACGTACATCTGACTGAATCCCTTCCTATATGTCCCTGTCAACAGAGGTCTACAACGTACCTCTGACTGAATCCCTTCCTATATGTCCCTGTCAGAGGTCTACAACGTACATCTGACTGAATCCCTTCCTATATGTCCCTGTCAACAGAGGTCTACAACGTACCTCTGACTGAATCCCTTCCTATATGTCCCTGTCAACAGAGGTCTACAACGTACCTCTGACTGAATCCCTTCCTATATGTCCCTGTCAACAGAGGTCTACAACGTACCTCTGACTGAATCCCTTCCTATATGTCCCTGTCAGAGGTCTACAACGTACCTCTGACTGAATCCAGACCTATATGTCCCTGTCAACAGAGGTCTACAACGTACCTCTGACTGAATCCAGACCTATATGTCCCTGTCAAGAGGTCTACAACGTACCTCTGACTGAATCCCCTTCCTATATGTCCCTGTCAGAGGTCTACAACGTACCTCTGACTGAATCCCTTCCTATATGTCCCTGTCAGAGGTCTACAACGTACCTCTGACTGAATCCCCTTCCTATATGTCCCTGTCAGAGGTCTACAACGTACCTCTGACTGAATCCCCTTCCTATATGTCCCTGTCAACAGAGGTCTACAACGTACCTCTGACTGAATCCCCTTCCTATATGTCCCTGTCAGAGGTCTACAACGTACCTCTGACTGAATCCCCTTCCTATATGTCCCTGTCAACAGAGGTCTACAACGTACCTCTGACTGAATCCCTTCCTATATGTCCCTGTCAACAGAGGTCTACAACGTACCTCTGACTGAATCCCTTCCTATATGTCCCTGTCAGAGGTCTACAACGTACCTCTGACTGAATCCCTTCCTATATGTCCCTGTCAACAGAGGTCTACAACGTACCTCTGACTGAATCCCCTTCCTATAGGTCCCTGTCAACAGAGGTCTACAACGTACCTCTGACTGAATCCCTTCCTATATGTCCCTGTCAGAGGTCTACAACGTACCTCTGACTGAATCCCTTCCTATATGTCCCTGTCAACAGAGGTCTACAACGTACCTCTGACTGAATCCCTTCCTATATGTCCCTGTCAGAGGTCTACAACGTACCTCTGACTGAATCCCTTCCTATATGTCCCTGTCAGAGGTCTACAACGTACCTCTGACTGAATCCCTTCCTATATGTCCCTGTCAACAGAGGTCTACAACGTACCTCTGACTGAATCCCTTCCTATATGTCCCTGTCAACAGAGGTCTACAACGTACCTCTGACTGAATCCCTTCCTATATGTCCCTGTCAGAGGTCTACAACGTACCTCTGACTGAATCCCTTCCTATATGTCCCTGTCAACAGAGGTCTACAACGTACCTCTGACTGAATCCCTTCCTATATGTCCCTGTCAGAGGTCTACAACGTACCTCTGACTGAATCCCTTCCTATATGTCCCTGTCAACAGAGGTCTACAACGTACCTCTGACTGAATCCCTTCCTATATGTCCCTGTCAACAGAGGTCTACAACGTACCTCTGACTGAATCCCTTCCTATATGTCCCTGTCAGAGGTCTACAACGTACCTCTGACTGAATCCCTTCCTATATGTCCCTGTCAAAAGTTTGGACACACTCATTCCAGGGTTTTTCTTTATTTTCTACATTGTATAATAATAGTGAAGACATCAAACTATGAAATAATATATGGAATCATGTAGTAACCCTTTTTTCTTCATTATTATTCTACAATGTAGAAAATAGTATAAATTAAGAAACACCCTGGAATGAGTAGGCGTGTCCAAACTTTTGATTGGTTCTGTGTGAGTCAGTCAACCTGCATGGCTCCAACCTTCTGTCCTCACCTTACCCACCCACTGTCCTGACTGCCATAGAGAGAGAAGGGGAGAGAGATTTACTGCGTTTGCCCGAGCCAGGTGTAGAGTTGTTACAGCTGTCGGTCTTCAGTCCTGATGATGTTCACTGACCTCTTAGACAACCACTTAGTGTGTCCCAAACGGCATCCCATCGGTACTTCAACAGGACGGCTCATCAGAGTTCTGATGTGGTGTAGAGGATGGGGGGGTGTAGTTCCATACAGGGCAGCATTCAGGACGGCTCATCAGAGTTCTGATGTGGTGTAGAGGATGGGGGTGTAGTTCCATACAGGGCAGCATTCAGGACGGCTCATCAGAGTTCTGATGTGGTGTAGAGGATGGGGGTGTAGTTCCATACAGGGCAGCATTCAGGACGGCTCATCAGTTCTGATGTGGTGTAGAGGATGGGGGTGTAGTTCCATACAGGGCAGCATTCAGGACGGCTCATCAGAGTTCTGATGTGGTGTAGAGGATGGGGGGGTGTAGTTCCATACAGGGCAGCATTCAGGACGGCTCATCAAAGAGTTCTGATGTGGTGTAGAGGATGGGGGGGGGGTGTAGTTCCATACAGGGCAGCATTCAGGACGGCTCATCAAAGAGTTCTGATGTGGTGTAGAGGATGGGGGTGTAGTTCCATACAGGGCAGCATTCAGGACGGCTCATCAGAGTTCTGATGTGGTGTAGAGGATGGGGGTGTAGTTCCATACAGGGCAGCATTCAGGACGGCTCATCAGAGTTCTGATGTGGTGTAGAGGATGGGGGTGTAGTTCCATACAGGGCAGCATTCAGGACGGCTCATCAGAGTTCTGATGTGGTGTAGAGGATGGGGGTGTAGTTCCATACAGGGCAGCATTCAGGACGGCTCATCAGAGTTCTGATGTGGTGTAGAGGATGGGGGTGTAGTTCCATACAGGGCAGCATTCAGGACGGCTCATCAGAGTTCTGATGTGGTGTAGAGGATGGGGGTGTAGTTCCATACAGGGCAGCATTCAGGACGGCTCATCAGAGTTCTGATGTGGTGTAGAGGATGGGGGTGTAGTTCCATACAGGGCAGCATTCAGGACGGCTCATCAGAGTTCTGATGTGGTGTAGAGGATGGGGGTGTAGTTCCATACAGGGCAGCATTCAGGACGGCTCATCAGAGTTCTGATGTGGTGTAGAGGATGGGGGTGTAGTTCCATACAGGGCAGCATTCAGGACGGCTCATCAGAGTTCTGATGTGGTGTAGAGGATGGGGGTGTAGTTCCATACAGGGCAGCATTCAGGACGGCTCATCAGAGTTCTGATGTGGTGTAGAGGATGGGGGTGTAGTTCCATACAGGGCAGCATTCAGGACGGCTCATCAGAGTTCTGATGTGGTGTAGAGGATGGGGGTGTAGTTCCATACAGGGCAGCATTCAGGACGGCTCATCAGAGTTCTGATGTGGTGTAGAGGATGGGGGGTAGTTCCATACAGGGCAGCATTCAGGACGGCTCATCAGAGTTCTGATGTGGTGTAGAGGATGGGGGTGTAGTTCCATACAGGGCAGCATTCAGGACGGCTCATCAGAGTTCTGATGTGGTGTAGAGGATGGGGGTGTAGTTCCATACAGGGCAGCATTCAGGACGGCTCATCAGAGTTCTGATGTGGTGTAGAGGATGGGGGTGTAGTTCCATACAGGGCAGCATTCAGGACGGCTCATCAGAGTTCTGATGTGGTGTAGAGGATGGGGGTGTAGTTCCATACAGGGCAGCATTCAGGACGGCTCATCAGAGTTCTGATGTGGTGTAGAGGATGGGGGGGTGTAGTTCCATACAGGGCAGCATTCAGAAAAGTATGTTTTAGTGTATTTTTATTATTTGGCCAACTAAGAGATGACCTGTGCCTTGTAGAGCGAGACAACGCTGGTGGTTGAATCCCAAATGGCTCCCTGTATAGTGCACTTTTTTGGACCTGAGCCCTATTGACCATGGTCTAAAGTAGTGTACTACATAGGGACTAGGGTGCCATTTCAAAGACAACCTGTGTTTTAAATTAGATCTGATTAATAAAGTTTCTAAACCTGTGACATTTGTTCCTCACTCTTTGGTATTATGTAGTGTCATAAGAGAGGGCAGCCATAATGCATCCTGTTTCTATCCCATTCATTTGTTCCTCCATCGTCATGCTTCCACACACAACAGTAAAGTCATATCCCACCAGCAGGATACAGACCTTCAGAAACATCTCTAATCTGTGATTGGACAACAAGGTCAGAAGTCACATGCAACGTTGTATCCATGGCAACCGTAACTGCCAGCTCGTAGAATCAGCAAAAAGTCAGAACAGATCAGTGAATGTGTATTTGAAATGTTACTTTAGTGACTATCATATTTATTAAACCATTATGGCCTTATTTCAACAGTATGTGCAGCATATTGATGTACTATCCAGAGTATTTAGCTACTATATTACTATTGTACAATCACAAGATACCTAGTATATGTTTTGTAGACCTTTGTATTGAATCTCTGTGACTAGAGTTTGTAGTTTATCAGTCGTTGCCATATAAAGATGTGATACCAGCCCATCTTCAGCCATTAAATACTTTACCAGTGTTTCCCCTCTTCAGTCTCTTAAAACCTAACTTTGTGTTTCTCCTTCACACACACAGGAAACAGCCACACGCAAGGTGAATCTTTCAATTTATTTTTATCAAAAAATAATCAAGTGAACCATGCTCTCTCCTTCCAATCTTAAAATACAGCCAGATAATGACAGGCTTGCTTAAACTCCATTTCCCATAAGCCTCTGCTCCATCTAGGGTTGTAACTTTCCGGGATGAAGGACTAGGCAGTAAATCTGGGAAAGTTAACTCCATCACATACAAATACATTTATAAAGGGGATAATCTGAACTGAAACCTATTCCCTATGTAGTGCACTACTTTTGACCAAAGCCCTATGAGAGCTTATGAGGCTCTGGACAAAACGTAGTGCACTACATAGGAGCCATTTTGGACTCAACCAAGAAGAAATCTGTCGATGGTAAAATGAGAGACATGATGGTGAAGTTGCCCTTAGACACTGATCTGCGGTCAGTTTAACATTTCCCCCCACTAATGGTTAAGGTTAGGATTGGGGGAGGGGAAGCTGATCCTAGATCTGTACCTAGGGGGAACGTCAGTCCCTCCAGAGCGACAAATAACAGGATTGGTTCCGGTTCATGTGTAGGCCCTATTGCAGTCAGACAGACCTGGACAAAGCTGGAGTGGCCTTTAGGTTGCGAGAACAGCAGCAGAATCAGAGGCATGAGGACCACACAACATCTCTCACACACAGTCATAAAACGGAAAATTACATCAAACAAACCAAACTAAAAACCCACAGTAAAATCATCTTTGTTCAATCCAGCTCTGGATCCATGGGTGCAAATTATGTTACATTATATCGTCAAACAAAAACAGAACGCCTCGTTTCTTCCATCCTACAACATCACACACAGATTCACGTTGGCGACATGTCGTAACTGAGTCATGACAACATGGCACCCTATTCCCTAAATCAGGGGTTTTCAACTCTGACCCTAGGTCCCGAGCCTGCTTTCTGGTCTACCTGATCATTAATTGCACACCCACCTGGTGTCCCAGGTCTAAATCAGTCCCTGATTAGAGGGGAACAGTGGAACTGGTGTCCCAGGTCCAGAGTGGAGTCCTATATAGAGCACCACTTCTCACCACAGGCATAATGGAAACGTAGTGCACCACATGTGGAACAGGGAATAGGAGGGAATAGGAGGGAATAGGGTGGAATAGGAGGGAATAGGGTGGAATAGGAGGGAATAGGGTGGAATAGGGTGGAATAGGAGGGAATAGGGTGGAATAGGAGGGAATAGGGTGGAATAGGAGGGAATAGGGTGCCATTTGAGAGGGATCCTATGACTGTTACTGTAGCAGCTAAACAGGCTTGCTGTATGTGTGGATGGGTGTGTGTGACAGTCCCAGCCTCTGGTGTCAGGACACCCCTCTGTTGTCCCTCATAGTATGATCCAGGTACTCCGGTCGCTGTCAGCCAACACCTGCAGAGAGGAACCTAGACAGAAGAGAGGGGGACAAACAGAAAAATAAACACATTTGAATAATTAATTTACATAAAGAGTGTTTCATTTAACCCTTATTTTACCAGTTCAGTTGACTGAGAAACATTCTCATTTACAGCAACGACCTGGGGAATAGTTACAGGGGAGAGGAGGCAACGACCTGGGGAATAGTTACTGGGGAGAGGAGGCAACGACCTGGGGAATAGTTACAGGGGAGAGGAGGCAACGACCTGGGGAATAGTTACAGGGGAGAGGAGACAACGACCTGGGGAATAGTTACAGGGGAGAGGAGGCAACGACCTGGGGAATAGTTACAGGGGAGAGGAGGCAACGACCTGGGGAATAGTTACAGGGGAGAGGAGACAACGACCTGGGGAATAGTTACAGGGGAGAGGAGGCAACGACCTGGGGAATAGTTACAGGGGAGAGGAGGCAACGACCTGGGGAATAGTTACAGGGGAGAGGAGGCAACGACCTGGGGAATAGTTACAGGGGAGAGGAGGCAACGACCTGGGGAATAGTTACAGGGGAGATGAGGGACCTGGGGAATAGTTACCTGGGGAATAGTTACAGGGGAGAGGAGGCAACGACCTGGGGAATAGTTACAGGGAGAGGAGGCAAACGACCTGGGGAATAGTTACAGGGGAGAGGAGACAACGACCTGGGGAATAGTTACAGGGGAGAGGAGGCAACGACCTGGGGAATAGTTACAGGGTACAGGGAGAGGAGGCAACGACCTGGGGAATAGTTACAGGGAGGCAACGACCTGGGGAATAGTTACAGGGGAGAGGAGGGGGGATGAATTAGCCAACTGTAAACTGGGGATGATTAGGTGACTGTGATGGTATGAGGGCCAGATTGGGATTTTAGACAGGACACCGGGGTTAACACCCCTACTCTTACGATAAGTGCCATGGGATCTTTAGTGACCACATATGTCCCATCGGAAAGACGGCATCCTACACAGGGCAATGTCCCCAATCACTGCCCTGGGGAATTTGGATATCGTTTTTTAAACCAGAGGAAAGAGAGGCTCCTATTGGTCCTCCAACACCACTTCCGAAAGCATCTGGTAGGGGGTATGGGATATGGTAGTGGGTATGTGGTGGATTTGATCGTGGTATGGTAGTGGGTATGTGGTGTGCAGGGCCTCGTTGGTCATGCGGTTGATGTTTTGTCCACTGTGTGTGTGTATATATATATATATATATAGCATGTGTACTTTTGTGCAGGGCCTCATTGGTCATGCGGTTGATGTAAGAGCTGCTCTCCGGAACCAGCCACTTCATCACTGTGTTCACACAAGACTTCCTGTACGAACTCCATACACTGCCACTACAGGACGGGAGAGAAGAGGGAGAGATATGAAGAGAGAAAGAAATGAGGGAGAGATATGAAGAGAGGAGAGATCGTCTCACCTGGTCTGACCCTTGACCTCAGTGAGGTCACCGAAGACGGTGTGACACACTCCTGTGTTGAGGTCCCAGCTCACCTGCAGACTGGAGTGGTAGGTGTTGGGCCTGGAAGACAACTACCGGTTAGTGTGAGTGACAGTTAGAGGCAATTAAAACAGCCCTCAGACCCCAGAACACCTCACCAGGTGACTAGAGAGGAAAACAGCCCTCCAGACCCCAGAACGCCTCACCAGGTGACTAGAGAGGAAAACAGCCCTCCAGACCCCAGACCGCCTCACCAGGTGACTAGAGAGGAAAACAGCCCTCCAGACCCCGCCTCACCAGGTGACTAGAGGAAACATCCTCCAGACCCCAGAACACACCTAGAGAGAAAACATCCCTCACCAGGTGACTAGAGAGGAAAACAGCCCTCCAGACCCCAGAACACCTCACCAGGTGACTAGAGAGGAAAACAGCCCTCCAGACCCCAGAACACCTCACCAGGTGACTAGAGAGGAAAACAGCCCTCCAGACCCCAGAACACCTCACCAGGTGACTAGAGAGGAAAACAGAAAACATCCCTCCAGACCCCAGAACACCTCACCAGGTGACTAGAGAGGAAAACAGCCCCCAGACCCCAGAACGCCTCACCAGGTGACTAGAGAGGAAAACAGCCCTCCAGACCCCAGAACACCTCACCAGGTGACTAGAGGAAAACAGCCCTCCAGACCCCAGAACACCTCACCAGGTGACTAGAGAGGAAAACAGCCCCTCCAGACCCCAGAACACCTCACCAGGTGACTAGAGAGGAAAACATCCTCCAGACCCCAGAACGCCTCACCAGGTGACTAGAGAGGAAAACAGCCCTCCAGACCAGAACACCTCACCAGGTGACTAGGAAAACAGAGGAAAACATCCCTCCAGACCCCAGAACACCTCACCAGGTGACTAGAGAGGAAAACAGCCCTCCAGACCCCAGAACACCTCACCAGGTGACTAGAGAGGAAAACAGCCCTCCAGACCCCAGAACACCTCACCAGGTGACTAGAGAGGAAAACAGCCCTCCAGACCCCAGAACACCTCACCAGGTGACTAGAGAGGAAAACATCCTCCAGACCCCAGAACACCTCACCAGGTGACTAGAGAGGAAAACAGCCCTCCAGACCCCAGAACACCTCACCAGGTGACTAGAGAGGAAAACATCCCTCCAGACCCCAGAACACCTCACCAGGTGACTAGAGAGGAAAACAGCCCTCCAGACCCAGAACACCTCACCAGGTGACTAGAGAGGAAAAACAGCCCTCCAGACCCCAGAACACCTCACCAGGTGACTAGAGGAAAACAGCCCTCAGACCCCAGAAAACAGGAAAACATCCTCCAGACCCCAGAACACCTCACCAGGTGACTAGAGAGGAAAACAGCCCTCCAGACCCCAGAACACCTCACCAGGTGACTAGAGAGGAAAACAGCCCTCCAGACCCCAGAACACCTCACCAGGTGACTAGAGGAAAACAGCCCTCCAGACCCCAGAACACCTCACCAGGTGACTAGAGAGGAAAACAGCCCTCCAGACCCCAGAACACCTCACCAGGTGACTAGAGAGGAAAACATCTCACCAGACCCCAGAACACCTCACCCAGATGACTAGAGAGGAAAACAGCCCTCCAGACCCCAGAACACCTCACCAGGTGACTAGAGAGGAAAACAGCCCTCCAGACCCCAGAACACCTCACCAGGTGACTAGAGGAAAACAGCCCTCCAGACCCCCAGAACACCTCACCAGGTGACTAGAGAGAGGAAAACAGCCCCCAGACCCCAGAACACCTCACCAGGTGACTAGAGAGAAAACAGCCCTCCAGACCCCAGAACACCTCACCAGGTGACTAGAGAGGAAAACAGCCCTCCAGACCCCAGAACACCTCACCAGGTGACTAGAGAGGAAAACAGCCCTCCAGACCCCAGAACACCTCACCAGGTGACTAGAGGAAACAGCCCTCCAGAGAAAACCAGATGACTAGAGAGGAAAACAGCCCTCCAGACCCCAGAACACCTCACCAGGTGACTAGAGAGGAAAACAGCCCTCCAGACCCCAGAACACCTCACCAGGTGACTAGAGAGGAAAACAGCCCTCCAGACCCCAGAACACCTCACCAGGTGACTAGAGAGGAAAACAGCCCTCCAGACCCCAGAACGCCTCACCAGGTGACTAGAGAGGAAAACATCCCTCCAGACCCCAGAACACCTCACCAGGTGACTAGAGAGGAAAACAGCCCTCCAGACCCCAGAACACCTCACCAGGTGACTAGAGAGGAAAACAGCCCTCCAGACCCCAGAACACCTCACCAGGTGACTAGAGAGGAAAACAGCCCTCCAGACCCCAGAACACCTCACCAGGTGACTAGAGAGGAAAACATCCCTCCAGACCCCAGAAATACCTCACCAGGTGACTAGAGAGGAAAACAGCCCTCCAGACCCCCAGAACACCTCACCAGGTGACTAGAGAGGAAAACATCCTCCAGACCCCCAGAACACCTCACCAGGTGACTAGAGAGGAAAACAGCCCTCCAGACCCCAGAACACCTCACCAGGTGACTAGAGAGGAAAACAGCCCTCCAGACCCCAGAACACCTCACCAGATGACTAGAGAGGAAAACAGCCCTCCAGACCCCAGAACACCTCACCAGATGACTAGAGAGGAAAACAGCCCTCCAGACCCCAGAACACCTCACCAGGTGACTAGAGGAAAACATCCCTCCAGACCCAGAACACCTCACCAGGTGACGAGAGAAACAGCCCTCCAGACCCCAGAACACCTCACCAGGTGACTAGAGAGGAAAACAGCCCTCCAGACCCCAGAACACCTCACTCAGATGACTAGAGGAAAACAGCCCTCCAGACCCCAGAACACCTCACCAGGTGACTAGAGAGGAAAACAGCCCTCCAGACCCCAGAACGCCTCACCAGGTGACTAGAGAGGAAAACAGCCCTCCAGACCCCCAGAACACTCCTACCAGGTGACTAGAGAGGAAAACATCCCTCCAGACCTCCCAGAACACCTCACCAGATGACTAGAGAGGAAAACAGAGGAAACACCAGGTGACTAGAGAGGAAAACAGCCCTCCAGACCCCAGAACACCTCACCAGGTGACTAGAGGAAAACAGCCCTCCAGACCCCAGAACACCTCACCAGGTGACTAGAGAGGAAAACAGCCCTCCAGACCCCAGAACACCTCACCAGGTGACTAGAGAGGAAAACAG
>NC_068430.1:79686733-79738227 GCF_023373465.1 Oncorhynchus keta
CTATACACACATCTATATAACACACGGTATGTACACTATACACACATCTACATAACACACGGTATGTACACTATACACACATCTATATAACACACGGGTATATACACATCTATATAACACACGGTATGTACACTATACACACATCTATATACACACGGTATGTACACTATACACATCTATATAACACACGGTATGTACACTATACACACATCTATATAACACACGGTATGTACACTATACACACATCTATATAACACACGGTATGTACACTATACACACATCTATATAACACACGGTATGTACACTATACACACATCTATATAACACACGGTATGTACACTATACACACATCTATATAACACACATGTACACTATACACACATCTATATAACACACGGTATGTACACTATACACACATCTATATAACACACGGTATGTACACTATACACACATCTATATAACACACGGTATGTACACTATACACACATCTATATAACACACGGTATGTACACTATACACACATCTATATAACACACGGTATGTACACTATACACACATCTATATAACACACGGTATGTACACACTATACACATCTATATAACACACGGTATGTACACTATACACACATCTATATAACACACGGTATGTACACATCATCATATAACACACGGTATGTACACTATACACACATCTATATAACACACGGTATGTACACTATACACACATCTATATAACACACGGTATGTACACTATACACACATCTATATAACACACGGTATGTACACTATACACACATCTATATAACACACGGTATGTACACTATACACACATCTATATAACACACGGTATGTACACTATACACACATCTATATAACACACGGTATGTACACTATACACACATCTATATAACACACGGTATGTACACTATACACACATCTATATAACACACGGTATGTACACTATACACACATATAACACACGGTATGTACACTATACACACTATATAACACACGGTATGTACACTATACACACATCTATAACACACGGTATGTACACTATACACACATCTATATAACACACGGTATGTACACTATACACACATCTATAAATAACACACGGTATGTACACTATACACACATCTATATAACACACAGTATGTATGGTATGTACACTATACACACATCTATATAACACACGGTATGTACACTATACACACATCTATATAACACACGGTATGTACACTATACACACATCTATATAACACACGGTATGTACACTATACACACATCTACATCTATATAACACACGGTATGTACACTATACACACATCTATATAACACACGGTATGTACACTATACACACATCTATATAACACACGGTATGTACACTATACACACATCTATATAACACACGGTATGTACACTATACACACATCTATATAACACACGGTATGTACACTATACACACATCTATATAACACACGGTATGTACACTATACACACATCTATATAACACACGGTATGTACACTATACTATATATAACACACGGTATGTACACTATACACACACATCTATATAACACACGGTATGTACACTATACACACATCTATAACACACGGTCTCTATATAACACACGGTATGTACACTATACACACATCTATATAACACACGGTATGTACACTATACACACATCTATATAACACACGGTATGTACACTATACACACATCTATATAACACACGGTATGTACACTATACACACATCTATATAACACACGGTATGTACACTATACACACATCTATATAACACACGGTGTACACTATACACACATCTATATAACACACGGTACACTATACACACATCTATATAACACACGGTATGTACACTATACACACATCTATATAACACACGGTATGTACACACTATACACACATCTATATAACACACGGTATGTATACACACATCTATATAACACACGGTATGTACACTATACACACATCTATATAACACACGGTATGTACACTATACACACATCTATATAACATACGGTATGTACACTATACACACATCTATATAACACACGGTATGTACACTATACACACATCTATATAACACACGGTATGTACACTATACACACATCTATATAACAACATGTACACTATACACATCTATATAACACACGGTATGTACACTATACACACATCGGTATGTACACTATACACACATCTATATAACACACGGTATGTACACTATACACACATCTATATAACACACGGTATGTACACTATACACACATCTATATAACACACGGTATGTACACATCTAACACACGGTATGTACACTATACACACATCTATATAACACACGGTATGTACACTATACACACATCTATATAACACACGGTATGTACACTATACACACATCTATATAACACACGGTACACTATACACACATCTATATAACACACGGTATGTACACTATACACACATCTATATAACACACGGTATGTACACTATACACACATCTATATAACACACGGTATGTACACTATACACACATCTATATAACACACGGTATGTACACTATACACACATCTATATAACACACGGTATGTACACTATACACACATCTATATAACACACGGTATGTACACTATACACACATCTATAACACACGGTATGTACACTATACACACATCTATATAACACACGGTATACACTATACACACATCTATATAACACACGGTATGTACACTATACACACATCTATATAACACATGGTATGTACACACTATACAACACACGGTCACTATATATAACACACGGTATGTACACTATACACACATCTATATAACACACGGTACACTGTACACTATACACACATCTATATAACACACGGTATGTACACTATACACACATCTATATAAACACACGGTATGTACACTATACACACATCTATATAACACACGGTATGTACACTATACACACATCTATATAACACACGGTATGTACACTATACACACATCTATATAACACACGGTATGTACACTATACACACATCTATATAACACACGGTATGTACACTATACACACATCTATATAACACACGGTATGTACACTATACACACATCTATAACACACGGTAACACACACACATCTATATAACACACGGTATGTACACATCTATATAACACACGGTATGTACACACACATCTATATAACACACGGTATGTACACTATACACACATCTATATAACACACGGTATGTACACTATACACACATCTATATAACACACGGTATGTACACTATACACACATCTATATAACACACGGTATGTACACTATACACACATCTATATAACACACGGTATGTACACTATACACACATCTATATAACACACGGTATGTACACTATACACACATCTATATAACACACGGTATGTACACTATACACACATCTATATAACACACGGTATGTACACTATACACACATCTATATAACACACGGTATGTACACTATACACACATCTATATAACACACGGTATGTACACTATACACACATCTATATAACACACGGTATGTACACTATACACACATCTATATAACACACGGTATGTACACTATACACACATCTATATAACACACGGTATGTACACTATACACACATCTATATAACACACGGTATGTACACTATACACACATCTATATAACACACGGTATGTACACTATACACATCTATATAACACACGGTATGTACACTATACACATCTATATAACACACGGTATGTACACTATACACACATCTATATAACACACGGTATGTACACTATACACACATCTATATAACACACGGTATGTACACTATACACACACATCTATATAACACACGGTATGTACACTATACACACACATCTATATAACACACGGTATGTACACTATACACACACATCTATATAACACACGGTATGTACACTATACACACATCTATATAACACACGGTATGTACACTATACACACATCTATATAACACACGGTATGTACACTATACACACATCTATATAACACACGGTATGTACACTATACACACATCTATATAACACACGGTATGTACACTATACACACATCTATAAACACACGGTATGTACTATACACACATCTATATAACACACGGTATGTACACTATACACACATCTATATAACACACGGTATGTACACTATACACACATCTATATAACACACGGTATGTACACTATACACACATCTATAACACACGGTATGTACACTATACACACATCTATATAACACACGGTATGTACACTATACACACATCTATATAACACACGGTATGTACACTATACACACATCTATATAACACACGGTATGTACACTATACACACATCTATATAATAACACACGGTATGTACACTATACACACATCTATATAACACACACTTCTACATGCCTACAGTTGAAGTCGTAAGTTTACATACACCTTAGTCAAATACATTTAAACTCAGTTTTTTCACAATTCCTGACATTTAATCCTAGTAAAATTCCCTGTCGAGGTCAGTTAGGATCACCACTTTATTTTAAGAATGTGAAATGTCAGAGTAATAGTAGAGAGATGATTTATTTCAGATTTTATTTCTTTCATCACATTCCCAGTGGGTCAGAAGTTTACATACACTCAATTAGTATTTGGCAGCATTACCTTACAAATTGTTTAACTTGGGTCAAACATTTCGGCCCATTCCTCCTGACAAAAGCTGGTGTAAATGAGTCAGGTTTGTAGATCTCCTTGCTCGCACACGCTTTTCCAGTTCTGCCCACACATTTTCTATAGGATTGAGGTTAGGTCTTTGTGATGGCCACTCCAATACCTTGACTTTGTTGTCCTTAAGCCATTTTGCCACAACTTTGGAAGTATACTTGGGTTCATTGTCCATTTGGAAGACCCATTTGTGACCAAGCTTTAACTTCCTGACTGATTTCTTGAGATGTTGCTTCAAAATATCCACATAATTTTCCAACATCATGATGTCATCTATTTTGTGAAGTGCACCAGTCCCTCCTGCAGCAAAGCACGGTTGGGATGGTGTTCTTCTTCCACAACATAATGCTGCCACCCCCGGGCTTCACGGTTGGGATGGTGTTCTTCTTCCACAACATAATGCTGCCACCCCCGGGCTTCACGGTTGGGATGGTGTTCTTCTTCCACAACATAATGCTGCCACCCCCGGGCTTCACGGTTGGGATGGTGTTCTTCTTCCACAACATAATGCTGCCACCCCCGGGCTTCACGGTTGGGATGGTGTTCTTCTTCCACAACATAATGCTGCCACCCCCGGGCTTCACGGTTGGGATGGTGTTCTTCTTCCACAACATAATGCTGCCACCCCCGGGCTTCACGGTTGGGATGGTGTTCTTCTTCCACAATATAATGCTGTCACCACCGTGCTTCACGGTTGGGACGGTGTTCTTCGGCTTGCAAGCCTCCCCCTTTTTCCTCCAAACATAACAATGGTCATTATGGCCAAACAGTTCTATTTTTGTTTCATCAGACCAGAGGACATTTCTCCAAAAAGTATCTTTGTCCCCATGTGCAGTTGTAAACCGTAGTCTGGCTTTTTTATTGCGGTTTTGGAGCAGTGGCTTCTTCCTTGCTGAGCGGCCTTTCAGGTTATGTCGATATAAGACTTGTTTTACTGTGGATATAGATACTTTTGTACCTGTTTCCTCCAGTATCGTCACAAGGTCCTTTGCTGTTGTTCTGGGATTGATTTGCACTTTTCGCACCAAAGTACGTTCATCTCTAGGAGACAGAACGAGTCTCCTTCCTGAGCGGTATGACGGCTGCGTGGTCCCATGGTGTTTACTTGCATACTATTGTTTGTACAGATGAACCTGGTACCTTCAGGCATTTGGAAATTGCTCCCAAGGATGAACCAGACTTGTGGAGGTCTACAATTTTTTTTTCTTTCTGAGGTCTTGATGGTCTTTGATTTCCCCATGATGTCAAGCAAAGAGGCACTGAGTTTGAAGGTAGGCCCTGGAATACATCCACATGTACACCTCCAATTGACTCAAATGATGTCAATTAGCCTATCAGAGGCTTCTAAAGCCATGACATCATTTTCTGGTATTTTCCAAGCTGTTTAAAGGCAAAGTCAACTTAGTGTATGTAAACTTCTGACCCACTGGAATTGTAATAGAGTGAATTATAAGTGAAATAATCTGTCTGTAAACCATTGTTGTAAAAATGACTTGTGTCATGCGCAAAGTATATGTCCTAACCGACTTGCCAAAACTATAGTTTGTTAACAGTCAACCTCAATCTACCTCATCCCATATTGTTTTTATTTACTTTTCTGCTCTTTTGCACCTCAGTATCTCTACTTACACACCATCATCTCTACTTACACACCAGTATCTCTACTTACACACCAGTATCTCTACTTACACACCAGTATCTCTACTTACACACCAGTATCTCTACTTACACACCAGTATCTCTACTTACACACCAGTATCTCTACTTACACACCAGTATCTCTACTTACACACCAGTATCTCTACTTACACACCAGTATCACTACTTACACACCAGTATCACTGCTTACACACCAGTATCACTACTTACACACCAGTATCTCTACTTACACACCAGTATCACTACTTACACACCAGTATCACTACTTACACACCAGTATCTCTACTTACACACCAGTATCACTACTTACACACCAGTATCACTACTTACACACCAGTACACTACCACACCAGTATCACTACTTACACACCAGTATCTCTTACTTACACACCAGTATCACTACTTACACACCAGTATCACTACTTACACACCAGTATCTCTACCAGTTACACACCAGTATCACTACTTACACACCAGTATCACTACTTACACACCAGTATCACTACTTACACACCAGTATCACTGCTTACACACCAGTATCTCTACTTACACACCAGTATCACTACTTACACACCAGTATCACTACTTACACACCAGTATCTCTACTTACACACCAGTATCTCTACTTACACACCAGTATCACTGCTTACACACCAGTCATCTGCTTATGCTTACACACCAGTATCACTACTTACACACCAGTATCTCTACTTACACACCAGTATCTCTACTTACACACCAGTATCTCTACTTACACACAGTATCACTACTTACACACCAGTATCTCTACTTACACACCAGTATCACTACTTACACACCAGTATCTCTACTTACACACAGTATCTCTACTTACACACCAGTATCACTACTTACACACCAGTATCACTACTTACACACCAGTATCTCTACACACACCAGTATCTCTACTTACACACCAGTATCTCTACTTACACACCAGTATCACTACTTACACACCAGTATCACTACTTACACACCAGTATCTCTACTTACACACCAGTATCACTACTTACACACCAGTATCTCTACTTACACACCAGTATCACTACTTACACACCAGTATCACTACTTACACACCAGTATCTCTACTTACACACCAGTATCTCTACTTACACACCAGTATCTCTACTTACACACCAGTATCTCTACTTACACACCAGTATCTCTACTTACACACCAGTATCTCTACTTACACACCAGTATCTCTACTTACACACCAGTATCTCTACTTACACACCAGTATCTCTACTTACACACCAGTCATCTCTACTTACACACCAGTATCTCTACTTACACACCAGTATCTCTACTTACACACAGTATCACTACTTACACCAGTATCACTACTTACACACCAGTATCTCTGCTTACACACCAGTATCTCTACTTACACACCAGTATCTCTGCTTACACACCAGTATCTCTACTTACACTCCAGTATCACTACTTACACACCAGTATCTCTACTTACACCAGCATCACTACAGTATCACTACTTACACACCAGTATCTCTGCTTACACACCAGTATCACTACTTACACACCAGTATCACTACTTACACAGTGTCACTACTTACACACCAGTATCACTGCTTTACACACCAGTATCACTACTTACACACCAGTATCACTACTTACACCAGTATCACTACTTACACACCAGTATCACTACTTACACACCAGTATCACTGCTTACACCCAGTATCACTACTTACACACCAGTATCACTACTTACACACCAGTATCACTACTTACACACCAGTATCTCTACTTACACACCAGTGTCTCTACTTACACACCAGTATCACTACTTACACACCAGTATCACTACTTACACACCAGTATCACTACTTACACACCAGTATCACTACTTACACACCAGTATCACTACTTACACACCAGTATCACTACTTACACACCAGTATCTCTACTTACACACCAGTATCACTACTTACACACCAGTATCACTACTTACACACCAGTATCTCTAATTACACACCAGTATCTCTACTTACACACCAGTATCTCTACTTACACACCAGTATCACTACTTACACACCAGTATCTCTACTTACACACCAGTATCACTACTTACACACCAGTATCTACTTACACACCAGTATCACTACTTACACACCAGTATCTCTACTTACACACCAGTATCACTACTTACACACCAGTATCACTACTTACACACCAGTATCACTACTTACACACCAGTATCACTACTTACACACCAGTATCACTACTTACACACCAGTATCTCTGCTTGCACACCAGTATCTTACACACCAGTATCACTACTTACACACCAGTATCTCTACTTACACACCAGTATCACTACTTACACACCAGTATCACTACTTACACACCAGTATCACTACTTACACACCAGTATCTCTACTTACACACCAGTATCTCTACTTACACCCAGTATCTCTACTTACACACCAGTATCTCTACTTACACACCAGTATCTCTACTTACACCAGTATCACTACTTACACACCAGTATCACTACTTACACACCAGCATCACTACTTACACACCAGCATCACTACTTACACACCAGTATCACTACTTACACACCAGCATCACTACTTACACACCAGTATCTCTACTTACACACCAGTATCTCTACTTACACACCAGTATCACTACTTACACACCAGTATCTCTACTTACACACCAGTATCTCTACTTACACACCAGTATCACTACTTACACACCAGTATCTCTACTTACACACCAGTATCTCTACTTACACACCAGTATCACTACTTACACACCAGTATCACTACTTACACACCAGTATCTCTACTTACACACCAGTATCACTACTTACACACCAGTATCTCTACTTACACACCAGTATCACTACTTACACACCAGTATCACTACTTACACACCAGTATCTCTACTTACACACCAGTATCACTACTTACACACCAGTATCTCTACTTACACACCAGTATCACTACTTACACACCAGCATCACTACTTACACACCAGTATCACTACTTACACACCAGTATCACTACTTACACACCAGTATCTCTACTTACACACCAGTATCACTACTTACACACCAGTATCACTACTTACACACCAGTATCTCTACTTACACACCAGTATCACTACTTACACACCAGTATCACTACTTACACACCAGTATCACTACTTACACACCAGTATCACTACTTACACACCAGTATCACTACTTACACACCAGTATCACTACTTACACACCAGCATCACTACTTACACACCAGCATCACTACTTACACACAGTATCACTACTTACACCAGTCATCTCTACTTACACACCAGTATCACTACTTACACACCAGTATCACTACTTACACACCAGTATCACTACTTACACACCAGTATCACTACTTACACACCAGTATCACTACTTACACACCAGTATCTCTACTTAGTATCACTACTTACACACCAGTATCACTACTTACACACCAGTATCACTACTTACACACCAGTATCACTACTTACACACCAGTATCACTACTTACACACCAGTATCACTACTTACACACCAGTATCTCTACTTACACACCAGTATCACTACACACACCAGTATCTCTACTTACACACCAGTATCTCTACTTACACACCAGTATCTCTACTTACACACCAGTATCACTACTTACACACCAGTATCTCTACTTACACACCAGTATCTCTACTTACACACCAGTATCACTACTTACACACCAGTATCTCTACTTACACACCAGTATCTCTACTTGTACACCAGTATCACTACTTACACACCAGTATCTGCTTGCACCAGTATCACTACTTACACACCAGTGTCACTGCTTACACACCAGTATCACTACTTACACACCAGTATCACTACTTACACACCAGTATCACTACTTACACACCAGTATCTCTACTTACACACCAGTATCACTACTTACACACCAGTATCTCTACTTACACACCAGTATCTCTACTTACACACCAGTATCACTACTTACACACCAGTATCACTGCTTACACACCAGTATCTCTACTTACACACAGTATCACTACTTACACACCAGTATCACTACTTACACACCAGTATCACTACTTACACACCAGTATCACTCTTCTTACACACCAGTATCACTACTTACACACCAGTATCTCTGCTTACATGTATCACTGTTACACACCAGTATCACTACTTACACACCAGTATCACTACTTACACACCAGTATCACTGCTTACACACCAGTGTCGCTACTTACACACCAGTGTCACTGCTTACACACCAGTTATCACTACTTACACCAGTATCACTGCTTACACACCAGTATCACTGCTTACACACCAGTATCTCTACTTACACAGTGTCACTGCTTACACACCAGTGTCGCTCACTACTTACACACCAGTGTCTCTACTTACACCAGTATCTCTACTTACACCAGTATCACTACTTACACCAGTATCACTACTTACACACCAGTATCTCTGCTTACACACCAGTATCACTACTTACACACCAGTATCTCTGCTTACACACCAGTATCTCTACTTACACACCAGTATCACTTTACACACCAGTATCTCTACTTACACACCAGTATCACTACTTACACACCAGTATCACTACTTACACACCAGTATCTCTACTTACACACCAGTATCACTACTTACACACCAGTATCAATACTTACACACCAGTATCTCTACTTACACACCAGTATCACTACTTACACACCAGTATCACTACTTACACACCAGTATCACTACTTACACACCAGTGTCTCTACTTACACACCAGTATCTCTGCACACCAGTATCACTGCTTACACACCAGTATCTCACACCCAGTATCTCTCTGCCAGTATCACTACTTACACACCAGCATCTCTGCTTACACCAGTATCACTACTTACACACCAGTATCTCTACTTACACACCAGTATCACTACTTACACACCAGTATCTCTACTTACACACCAGTATCACTACTTACACCCAGTATCACTGCTTACACACCAGTATCTCTACTTACACACCAGTATCTCTGCTTACACACCAGTATCTCTACTTACACACCAGTATCTCTACTTACACACCAGTATCTCTACTTACACACCAGTATCTCTACTTACACACCAGTATCACTACTTACACCCCAGTATCACTACTTACACACCAGTATCTCTACTTACACACCAGTGTCTACTTACACACCAGTATCTCTACTTACACCAGTATCACTGCTTACACACCAGTATCTCTACTTACACACCAGTATCACTACTTACACACCAGTATCACTACTTACACACCAGCATCACTACTTACACACCAGTATCACTACTTACACCAGTATCACTGCTTACACACCAGTGTCACTACTTACACACCAGCATGTCACTTACACACCAGTATCACTACTTACACACCAGTATCACTACTTACACACCAGTATCACTTTACACACCAGTATCACTACTTACACACCAGTATCACTACTTACACACCAGTATCACTACTTACACACCAGTATCACTACTTACACACCAGTATCACTACTTACACACCAGTATCTCTACTTACACACCAGTATCACTACTTACACACCAGTATCACTACTTACACACCAGTATCTTACTATCACTACTACACACCAGTATCTCTACTTACACACCAGTATCACTCTACTTACTTACACACCAGTATCACTACTTACACACCAGTATCACTACTTACACCAGTATCACTACTTACACACCAGTATCTCTACTTACACACCAGTATCACTACTCTATCACTACTTACACACCAGTATCACTACTTACACACCAGTATCACTACTTACACACCAGTATCACTACTTACACACCAGTATCTCTACTTACACACCAGTATCTCTACTTACACACCAGTATCTCTACTTACACACCAGTATCTCTACTTACACACCAGTATCTGCTACTGCACACCAGTATCACTACTTACACACCAGTATCTCTACTTACACACCAGTATCACTACTTACACACCAGTATCTCTACTTACACACCAGTATCACTACTTACACCAGTATCACTACTTACACACCAGTATCTCTACTTACACACCAGTATCACTACTTACACACCAGTATCTCTACTTACACACCAGTATCACTACTTACACACCAGTATCACTACTTACACACCAGTATCTCTACTTACACACCAGTATCTCTACTTACACACCAGTATCTCTACTTACACACCAGTATCTCTACTTACACACCAGTATCTCTACTTACACACCAGTATCTCTACTTACACACCAGTATCACTACTTACACACCAGTATCTCTACTTACACACCAGTATCTCTACTTACACACCAGTATCTCTACTTACACACCAGTATCTCTACTTACACACCAGTATCTCTACTTACACACCAGTATCTCTACTTACACACCATCATCTGCTCATCCATCACTCCAGTGTTAATCTGATAGATTTTAATTACTTCGCTACTGTGGCCTATTTATTGCCTTACCTCCTCACACCATTTGCACACACTGTATATAGACTGTCTTTTTGTTCTACTGTATTATTGACTGTACACTTGTTTATTCCATGTGTAACTCTGTGTTGTTGTTTGTGTCGCACTGTTTTGCTTTATCTTGGCCAGGTCACAGTTGTAAATGAGAACTTGTTCTCAACTAGCCTACCTGGTTAAATAAAGGTGAAAACATTTTTTTTAAATAATAAAAACGAACAAGAAATTTGTGGAGTGGTTGAAAAACGAGTTTTAATGACTCCAACCTAAGTGTATGTAAACGTCCGACTTCAACTGTATAAAACACACCTGTTCCGTAGTGGCAGAGGCTCCGGTAAATGTCATGTAATAATCAGATGCCCCTGTGTCTCAGAGGGAACTCGAAGTACCACTACTATGGTCTTCGTATCAAGGCCACCTCCTCTCTGCTCCGTCTGATAGACGACCACCAGCACCTCGCCTTGAGACAGCAACCCTTCTCTCAGAAACACAGGTAGGGGGGTGTCTCTCTCTTCCTGTCTCTCTGTCTCTTCCTGTCTCTTCCTCTCTCTCTTTCTGTCTCTCTCTCTTTCTGTCTCCCTCTCTCTTTCTGTCTGTCTCTCTTTCTGTCTCTCTTTCTGTCTCTCTCTCTGTCTCTCTCTCTGTCTCTCTCTCTCTGTCTTTCTGTCTCTCTCTCTTTCTGTCTCTCTCTCTCTCTTCTGTCTCTCTCCCTCTTTCTGTCTCTCTTTCTGTCTCTCTCTCTCTTCTCTTCCTGTCTCTCTCTCTCCTGTCTCTCTCTCTTCCTGTCTCTCTCTCTCTCTCTCTCTCTCTCTCTCTCTCTCTTCCTGTCTCTCTTTTCCTGTCTCTCTCTCGCTCTCTCTCTTTCCTGTCTCTCTCTCTCTTCCTGTCTCTCTCTCTCTCTCTTCTTGTCTCTCTCTTTTGTCTCTCTCTCTTCCTGTCTCTCTGTCTCTTTCCTGTCTCTTCCTGTCTCTCTCTCTCTTTTGACAGCAGTTCTGTCCAATAGGGTAAAGCCGGTTCTGAAGGTGGAGGGCATGTCCAATGGGATGTCTCTGGGGGCGGGGCAGCAGCAGGGGGCGGGGCTCAGTGACATCTCAGCTCAAGTGCAACAATACCAGCAGTTCCTGGGTGAGTGGACAGGGACGAGGTACACACACTCACACACACACACACACACACACACACACACACACACACACACACACACGTAGTAACAAGAATGTCTCCGTATGTAAATAATGGCATTAACATAGCTAGGAAACATACTAAACCAATGTGAATCACACAGATCAACACATTGTAAATCATGGACATGTAATTCCACACATAATAACACAGCAATGTAACCGTTGTTGTGGTCCAGACGCGTCGCGGGCGCTGCCTGAGTTCCCAGAGTTGGATCTGCAGGACAGACCTCTTCCTGATGGGATCGTTCCAGAACACATCGCAGCCTTCCAACAGCTCTACAGGGAACACTGTGAGGTAAACAGTCTACTACGCACTGCTGGCTTGTGGCAGTCTTATGAAGTGTTGTGCCTACTATGTCTGTCTTGATTCCACTAACGATAACGATGATGAGTTGAGATGTAGAATCAGGTGTTTTTAGTTCCAGGACCAGGGTTGGGAAACAGTGTGTTAGTCTATTGTAGTGTAATGAAAATGTATGACAATCTTGTGTAGTGTTTATGTCTGTCTAATGTCGTGCTTTGTCAGTCTAATGTATTGCTATCTCTGTCTAATGTAGTGCTATCTCTGTCTAATGTAGTGCTATCTCTGTCTAATGTAGTGCTATCTCTGTCTAATGTAGTGCTTTGTCCAATGTAGGTCTATGTCCAGTTATGTGGGTCAAATGTCATGTTATGACTTTCTATCTTTCATGTCTGTTAAAATACTATGTCAGACAAATGTAGTGTTTTATCATTCTTACGTAGTGCTATGTCAGTCTACAGGTGTGCTATGTCAGTCTACAGGTGTGCTATGTCAGTCTCCAGGTGTGCTATGTCAGTCTACAGGTGTGCTATGTCAGTCTCCAGGTGTGCTATGTCAGTCTAATGTAGTGTAATGTCAGACAAATGTAGTGTTTTATCATTCTTACGTAGTGTTTTATCATTCTTACGTAGTGTTTTATCATTCTTACGTAGTGCTATGTCATGTCTGTGCAGGCCATTCTGGATGTGATGGTGAACCTGCAGTTCACTCTGGTGGAGACGCTGTGGAAAACCTTCTGGAGGTTCAGCGAGAGCATCGACGCAGACACACTCAGCGTGTGAGTGAAACACACACGTTCTACATGTCACACATTACAACACACACAATCTAACTGTGTGTGTGTGTGTGTGTGTGTGTGTGTGTGTGTGTGTGTGTGTCCAGTCATGGTGAGTCAGAGGAGCGTCTACCTAAGTGGTACCTGGTGGTGCTGTGTGTGCCAGTTGTTCACTGGACCAGAGACTGTGACAACACACTGTACCAGACCCTGGTGTCCTCATCCCTGACGTGCCCATCCCCAGTGAGTTATGGTGAGCTCAGAGTTAGAGCTACACAACATGCCTAAGCTGGTACCTGGTGGTGCTGTGTAAGCTACACAACATGACGTTGGAGCTGTGACACAACATGACGTTGGAGAGCTACACAACATGACGTTAGAGCTACACAACATGGCGTTAGAGCTACACAACATGACGTTGGAGCTACACAACATGACGTTGAGCTACACAACATGACGTTGGAGCTACACAACATGACGTTGGAGCTACACAACATGACGTTAGAGCTACACAACATGACATTAGAACTACACAACATGACGTTGGAGCTACACAACATGACGTTGAGCTACACAACATGACGTTGGAGCTACACAACATGACGTTGGTGCTACACAACATGACGTTGGAGCTACACAACATGACGTTAGAGCTACACAACATGACATTAGAACTACACAACATGACGTTAGAGCTACACAACATGACGTTGGAGCTACACAACATGACGTTGAGCTACACAACATGACGTTAGAGCTACACAACATGACGTTAGAGCTACACAACATGACGTTAGAGCTACACAACATGACGTTAGAGCTACACAACATGACGTTGGAGCTACACAACATGACGTTAGAGCTACACAACATGACATTAGAACTACACAACATGACGTTGGAGCTACACAACATGACGTTGGAGCTACACAACATGACGTTGGAGCTACACAACATGACGTTAGAGCTACACAACATGACATTAGAGCTACACAACATGACGTTAGAGCTACATGACGTTAGAGCTACACAACATGACGTTAGAGCTACACAACATGACGTTAGAGCTACACAACATGACGTTAGAGCTACACAACATGACGTTGGAGCTACACAACATGACATTAGAGCTACACAACATGACGTTGGAGCTACACAACATGACGTTAGAGCTACACAACATGACGTTAGAGCTACACAACATGACGTTGGAGCTACACAACATGACGTTAGAGCTACACAACATGACGTTAGAGCTACACAACATGACGTTAGAGCTACACAACATGACGTTAGAGCTACACAACATGACGTTGGAGCTACACAACATGACGTTGGAGCTACACAACATGACGTTGGAGCTACACAACATGACGTTAGAGCTACACAACATGACGTTAGAGCTACATGACGTTAGAGCTACACAACATGACGTTGGAGCTACACAACATGACGTTGGAGCTACACAACATGACATTAGAGCTACACAACATGACGTTAGGTCTACATGCCATTAGAGCTACACAACATGACGTTAGAGCTACACAACATGACATTAGAGCTACACAACATGACGTTAGAGCTACACAACATGACGTTAGAGCTACACAACATGACATTAGAACTACACAACATGACGTTAGAGCTACACAACATGACATTAGAACTACACAACATGACGTTGAGCTACACAACATGACGTTAGAGCTACACAACATGACGTTAGAGCTACACAACATGACGTTGGAGCTACACAACATGACGTTAGAGCTACACAACATGACGTTAGAGCTACACAACATGACGTTGGAGCTACACAACATGACGTTGGAGCTACACAACATGACATTAGAGCTACACAACATGACGTTAGGTCTACATGCCATTAGAGCTACACAACATGACGTTAGAGCTACACAACATGACAGAGCTTGACAGAGCTACACAACATGACGTTAGAGCTACACAACATGATGTTAGAGCTACACAACATGACGTTAGAGCTACACAACATGACGTTAGAGCTACACAACATGACGTTAGAGCTACACAACATGACATTAGAGCTACACAACATGACATTAGAGCTACACAACATGACGTTAGAGCTACACAACATGACGTTAGAGCTACACAACATGACATTGGAGCTACACAACATGAGGTTAGAGCTACACAACATGAGGTTAGAGCTACACAACATGACGTTAGAGCTACACAACATGACGTTAGAGCTACACAACATGACGTTAGAGCTACACAACATGACGTTAGAGCTACACAACATGACATTAGAGCTACACAACATGACGTTAGAGCTACACAACATGACGTTAGGTCTACATGCCATTAGAGCTACACAACATGACGTTAGAGCTACACAACATGACATTAGAGCTACACAACATGACGTTAGAGCTACACAACATGAGCTACACAACTTGACGTTAGAGCGACACAACATGACATTAGAGCTACACAACATGACATTAGAACTACACAACATGACATTAGGTCTACACAACATGACATTAGAGCTACACAACATGACGTTAGGTCTACACAACATGACGTTAGGTCTACATGACATTAGAGCTACACAACATGACATTAGAGCTACACAACATGACATTAGAGCTACACAACATGACATTAGAGCTACACAACATGACATTAGAGCTACACAACATGACATTAGAGCTACACAACATGACATTAGAGCTACACAACATGACATTAGAGCTACACAACATGACGTTAGAGCTACACAACATGACATTAGAGCTACACAACATGACGTTAGAGCGACACAACATGACATTAGAACTACACAACATGACATTAGGTCTACACAACATGACATTAGGTCTACACAACATGACATTAGAGCTACACAACATGACGTTAGGTCTACACAACATGACATTAGGTCTACACAACATGACATTAGGTCTACACAACATGACATTAGAGCTACACAACATGACGTTAGGTCTACACAACATGACGTTAGGTCTACATGACATTAGATCTACACAACATGACGTTAGGTCTACATGACATTAGAGCTACACAACATGACATTAGATCTACACAACATGACGTTAGGTCTACATGACATTAGAGCTACACAACATGACATTAGAGCTACACAACATGACATTAGAGCTACACAACATGACATTAGAGCTACATAACATGACATTACAGCCACATAACACTAAATGACAGTACATGTAATGTCTTCTAAAACATATGACTAGCTACGTTTCTCACTCATCTCCCTCCCTCTCCATCTCTCTCTCTCTGTCAGGTGCCTTAACTCAAGCCATCCGTAACTTTGCCAAGAGTCTAGAGAGCTGGCTGACAAGCGCCATGATGAACATACCAGAGGAGATGGTTCGCATGAAGGTGTGATCACACACACACACACACACACACACACACACACACACACACACACACACACACACACACACACACACACACACACACACACACACACACACAATACAAACACTCTTCCACAAAACTACATTACCTCTCCCTCCTCCCCTCCTCTCTCCCGTCTCCCCCTCCTCCCCCCCTCTCCCCTGTCTCCCGTCTCCCCCTCCCCCCGTCCCCCCCGTCTCCCTCTCCCCCCTTCTCTCCCTCCTCTCTCCCCGTCTCACCCTCCTCTCTCCCGTCTCACCCTCCTCTCTCCTGTCTCTCCCATCTCCCTCCTCCTCTCCCGTCTCCCCCTCCTCTCTCCCTCCTCCCCTCCTCTCTCCCGTCTCCCCCTCCTCCTCCTCCTCTCCCATCTCCCCTCCTCTCTCCCTCCTCCTCCCCTCTCTCCCCCTCCCCCTCCTCTCCCTCCTCCTCCCCTCTCCCGTCTCCCCCTCCTCCCATCCTCTCTCTCCGTCTCCCCTCCTCTCTCCCGTCTCCCACTCCCCCTCCTCTCTCCCTCCTCCCCCCCTCTCTCCCGTCTCCCCCTCCTCCCCTCCTCTCTCCCGTCCTCTCTCCCGTCTCCCACTCCTCCCCCTCCTCCTCCTCTCCCGTCTCCCCCTCCTTCCCTCCTCTCCCCCTCCTTCCCTCCTCTCCCGTCTCCCCCTCCTTCCCTCCTCTCCCCCTCCTTCCCTCCTCTCTCCCCCTCTTCCTCTCCTCTCTCCCGTCTCCCTCTCCTCCCCTCCAGGTGATGTGTGCGGGGGCGTTTGCCCAGACGCTGCGTCGCTACACCAGTCTAAACCACCTGGCCCAGGCAGCCAGGGCCGTCCTCCAGAACACCGCCCAGATCAATCAGATGCTGAGTGACCTCAACAGAGTTGACTTCACTAACGTGCAGGTACGTCTGTCTGGATACCTTCTAACCACTACCTCTCTCTGTCTCTCTGTCTGGATACCTTCTAACCACTACCTCTCTCTGTCTCTCTGTCTGGATACCTTCTAACCACTACCTCTCTCTGTCTCTCTGTCTGGATACCTTCTAACCACTACCTCTCTCTGTCTGGATACCTTCTAACCACTACCGCTCTCTCTCTGTCTGGATACCTTCTAACCACTACCTCTCTCTCTCTGTCTGGATACCTTCTAACCACTACCTCTCTCTCTCTGTCTGGATACCTTCTAACCACTACCTCTCTCTCTCTGTCTGGATACCTTCTAACCACTACCTCTCTCTCTCCAGCCTATAATTCTGTCTCTCTCTTTCTCCAACCTTTACTCCTGTCTCTCTCTCTCTCCAACCTATACTCCTGTCTCTCTCTCTCTCTCTCTCTCTCTCTCTCTCTCTCTCTCTCTCTCTCTCTCTCTCTCTCTCTCTCTCTCTCTCCAACCTATAATCCTGTGTCTCTCTCTCTCTCTCAACCTATAATCCTGTGTCTCTCTCTCTCTCTCTCCAACCTATAATCCTGTCTCTCTCTCTCTCTCCAACCTATAATCCTGTCTCTCTCTCCAACCTATAATCCTGTCTCTCTCTCCAACCTATAATCCTGTCTCTCTCTCTCTCTCAACCTATAATCCTCTCTCTCTCTCTCTCTCTCTCCTCTCTCTCTCTCTCCTCTCCTATAATCCTGTCTCTCACTCTCTCTCTCTCTCTCTCTCTCCTATAATCCTGTCTCTCTCTCTCTCTCTCTCTCTCTCAACCTATAATCCTCTCTCTCTCTCTCTCTCCAACCTATAATCCTGTCTCTCTCTCTCTCTCAACCTATAATCCTGTCTCTCTCTCTCTCTCCAACCTATAATCCTGTGTCTCTCTCTCTCTCTCAACCTATAATCC
This sequence comes from Oncorhynchus keta, assembly GCF_023373465.1. NCBI lineage: Eukaryota > Metazoa > Chordata > Actinopteri > Salmoniformes > Salmonidae > Oncorhynchus > Oncorhynchus keta. The sequence goes on from NC_068430.1 coordinate 79,707,233, forward strand.
TGTGTCTCTCTCTCTCTCTCAACCTATAATCCTGTCTCTCTCTCTCTCTCCATCCTGTCTCTCTCTCTCTCTCAACCTATAATCCTGTCTCTCTCCAACCTATAATCCTGTCTCTCTCTCTCCAACCTATAATCCTCTCTCTCTCTCTCTCTCTCTCTCTCTCTCTCTCTCTCTCTCTCTCTCCAACCTATAATCCTGTCTCTCTCTCTCTCTCTCAACCTATAATCCTGTCTCTCTCTCTCTCTCTCTCTCTCTCTCAACCTATAGGCTCTCTCTCTCTCTCTCTCTCTCTCTCTCTCTCTCTGTCTCTCTCTCTCTCTCTCTCTCCTATAATCCTGTCTCTCTCTCTCTCTCTCTCTCTCTCTCTCCTATAATCCTGTCTCTCTCTCTCTCTCTCTCTCTCTCTCAACCTATAATCCTCTCTCTCTCTCTCTCTCTCTCTCTCTCTTCTCTCTAACCTATAATTCTCTCTCTCTCCAACCTATAATCCTGTCTCTCTCTCTCTCTCTCTCTCAACCTATAATCCTGTCTCTCTCTCTCTCTCTCAACCTATAATCCTGTCTCTCTCTCCAACCTATAATCCTGTCTCTCTCTCTCTCTCCGACCTAAAATCCTGTCTCTCTCTCCAACCTATAATCCTGTCTCTCTCTCTCCAACCTATAATCCTGTCTCTCTCTCTCTCTCAACCTATAATCCTGTCTCTCTCTCTCTCTCCAACCTATAATCCTGTCTCTCTCTCTCTCTCCAACCTATAATCCTGTGTCTCTCTCTCTCTCTCAACCTATAATCCTGTCTCTCTCTCTCTCTCAACCTATAATCCTGTCTCTCTCTCTCTCTCCAACCTATAATCCTGTCTCTCTCTCTCTCTCCAACCTATAATCCTGTCTCTCTCTCCAACCTATAATCCTGTCTCTCTCTCTCTCAACCTATAATCCTCTCTCTCTCTCTCTCTCTCTCTCTCCTCTCTCTCCAACCTATAATCCTGTCTCTCTCTCTCTCAACCTATAATCCTGTCTCTCTCTCTCAACCTATAATCCTGTCTCTCTCTCTCCTCTCCAACCTATAATCCTGTCTCTCTCTCTCTCTCAGCCTATAATCCTGTCTCTCTCTCCAACCTATAATCCTGTCTCTCTCTCTCTCTCCGACCTAAAATCCTGTCTCTCTCTCAACCTATAATCCTGTCTCTCTCTCTCTCCAACCTATAATCCTGTCTCTCTCTCTCTCTCAACCTATAATCCTGTCTCTCTCTCTCTCAACCTATAATCCTGTCTCTCTCTCTCTCCAACCTATAATCCTGTCTCTCTCTCTCTCTCAACCTATAATCCTGTGTCTCTCAACCTATAATCCTGTGTCTCTCTCTCTCAACCTATAATCCTGTGTCTCTCTCTCTCTCTCAACCTATAATCCTGTCTCTCTCTCTCTCAACCTATAATCCTGTCTCTCTCTCTCTCTCTCAACCTATAATCCTGTCTCTCTCTCAACCTATAATCCTGTCTCTCTCTCTCTCAACCTATAATCCTCTCTCTCTCTCTCTCTCTCTCTCTCTCTCTCTCTCTCTCTCTCCAACCTATAATCCCTGTCTCTCTCTCTCTCAACCTAAAATCCTGTCTCTCTCTCTCTCTCCAACCTAAAATCCTGTCTCTCTCTCTCTCTCTCTCAACCTATAATCCTGTCTCTCTCTCTCTCTCAACCTATAATCCTGTCTCTCTCTCTCCAACCTATAATCCTGTCTCTCTCTCTCTCTCCAACCTATAATCCTCTCTCTCTCTCTCTCCAACCTATAATCCTGTGTCTCTCTCTCTCTCTCAACCTATAATCCTGTCTCTCTCTCTCTCAACCTATAATCCTGTCTCTCTCTCTCTCTCAACCTATAATCCTGTCTCTCTCTCTCTCTCCAACCTGTAATCCTGTCTCTCTCTCTCCAACCTATAATCCTGTCTCTCTCTCTCTCTCACCTATAATCCTGTCTCTCTCTCTCTCAACCTATAATCCTGTCTCTCTCTCTCCAACCTATAATCCTGTCTCTCTCTCTCTCTCAACCTATAATCCTGTCTCTCTCTCCAACCTATAATCTGTCTCTCTCTCTCTCTCTCCAACCTATAATCCTGTGTCTCTCTCTCTCTCTCAACCTATAATCCTGTGTCTCTCTCTCTCTCTCTCAACCTATAATCCTGTGTCTCTCTCTCTCTCTTCAACCTATAATCCTGTCTCTCTCTCTCTCTCTCTCTCCAACCTGTAATCCTGTCTCTCTCTCTCTCAACCTATAATCCTGTCTCTCTCTCTCTCAACCTATAATCCTGTCTCTCTCTCTCAACCTATAATCCTGTCTCTCTCTCTCAACCTATAATCCTGTCTCTCTCTCTCTCTCAACCTATAATCCTCTCTCTCTCTCTCTCTCTCTCAACCTATAATCCTGTCTCTCTCTCTCTCTCTCAACCTATAATCCTGTCTCTCTCTCTCTCTCCACCCTATACTCCTGTCTCTCTCTCTCTCTCCACCCTATACTCCTGTCTCTCTCTCCAACCTATACTCCTGTCTCTCTCTCCCCCCTGTAGGAACAGGCGTCGTGGGTGTGTGGTTGTGAGGATGGTGTGATCCTATACTCCTGTCTCTCTCCCCTGTAGGAACAGGCGTCGTGGGTGTGTGGTTGTGAGGATGGTGTGATCCTATACTCCTGTCTCTCTCCCCCCTGTAGGAACAGGCGTCGTGGGTGTGTGGTTGTGAGGATGCTGTGATCCAGAGGTTGGAGCAGGACTTCAAGCAGACGTTACAACAACATAACTCTCTGGAGCAGTGGGCTGCCTGGCTGGACGGCGTGGTCTCCCAGGTCCTAAAGCCCTACCCACACAGCCCTGCAGCCTTCCCTCAGGCTGCCAAGCTCTTCCTGCTGCGGTGGAGCTTCTACAGGTGAGAGAAGAGGATGTTTTGAAGTCAGAGAAAGTGAGAGGCTCTTTGATTTGAATGTTTCCCTCTCTTCTTATCCCTCCCCTCCCTCTCTACCCCCAGTTCCATGGTGATTAGAGACCTGTCTCTCTCTACCCCCCAGTTCCATGGTGATTAGAGACCAGTCTCTCTCTACCCCCAGTTCCATGGTGATTAGAGACCTGTCTCTCTCTAACCCCCAGTTCCATGGTGATTAGTGACCTGTCTCTCTCTACCCTCCCAGTTCCATGGTGATTAGAGACCTGTCTCTCTCTACCCCCCAGTTCCATGGTGATTAGAGACCTGTCTCTCTCTACCCCCAGTTCCATGGTGATTAGAGACCTGTCTCTCTCTACCCCCAGTTCCATGGTGATTAGAGACCTGTCTCTCTCTACCCCCTCAGTTCCATGGTGATTAGAGACCTGTCTCTCTCTACCCCCTCAGTTCCATGGTGATTAGAGACCTGTCTCTCTCTACCCCCCCCAGTTCCATGGTGATTAGAGACCTGTCTCTCTCTACCCCCTCAGTTCCATGGTGATTAGAGACCTGACTCTGCGTAGTGCTGCCAGCTTCGGATCCTTCCACCTGATCAGACTGCTGTATGATGAGTACATGTACTACCTGGTAGAACACAGAGTGGCCCAGGCTAAAGGAGAGACGCCCATCGCTGTCATGGGAGAGGTACACACACACACACACACACACACACACACACACACACACACACACACACACACACACACACACACACACACACACACACACACACACACACACACACACACACACACACACACACACACACACACACACACACACACACACACCTGGTAGAACACAGAGTGGCCCAGGCTAAAGGAGAGACACCCATCACTGTCATGGCAGAGGTACACACACACACGATGCACTGCTGATTGTCTCTCTCTCTCAGTTTGCCAGTGTGGGCAGGAGTCTGAACTGTCAGGACCCTGATAAAGGTAATGTCTCACCCTGCAACCCTTCATCTCTAATAATGTGGCCACAATAAACCTGTAAACGGTTAATATATCTGTGTGTGTGTCTCAGATGAGGAAGAGGATGAGGAGGAGAGTGATGAAGAGGGGGTAGAGATGACCGTGCCGTCTAACTCCGCTGGTCTGGGAGAGGGGGAGGAGTCCCTGGAGCCGCCCGTCAAGCTAGCCAGGACTGACCCCAGGACTGACCCCAGGACTGACCCCAGGACTGACCCCAGGACTGACCCCAGGACTGACCCCAGGACTGACCCCCGGGGACTGTTCAATACCACACACACAGAGTGACTCACACACACCCAACACGCACGCACACTGACAACTGAACCACACGCTCTCGACTTAGCCGTTGGCTAACATCACACACACACACACACACCCAACACGCACGCACACTGAACCACACGCTCTCGACTTAGCCGTTGGCTAACATCACACACACACACACACCCAACACGCACGCACTGACAACTGAACCACACGCTCTCGACTTAGCCGTTGGCTAACATCACACACACACACACCCAACACGCACGCACACTGACAACTGAACCACACGCTCTCGACTTAGCCGTTGGCTAACATCACACACACACACACACCCAACACGCACGCACACACACTGAACCACACGCTCTCGACTTAGCCGTTGGCTAACATCACACACACACACACACCCAACACGCACGCACACTGACAACTGAACCACACGCTCTCGACTTAGCCGTTGGCTAACATCACACACACACACACCCAACACGCACGCACACTGACAACTGAACCACACGCTCTCGAGCCGTTGGCTAACATCACAAACACACACACAGACACACACACACACACACACCCCTCAACAACACACTCATCCTTTGCCTTAATGATAGTTTGCTATGAGCCCGTTTGTGATCCCAATGCCATTAAGTTCCTTATCTGTTCCTGCAACCTCACACACCCTGTCTGTCTGCACCTTGATCTCTCGTGTGTGTGTGTGTGTGTGTGTGTGTGTGTGTGTGTGTGTGTGTGTGTGTGTGTGTGTGTGTGTGTGTGCGAAGGAGAGGTTTCACAGCTTACCTTTTCATCTTTTAGTTATCATGGTTCCTCATTGTTCCTCATCACTTTCATTGTGACATAAGAGACGGTAACCTCTTCATTGTGACATAAGAGACGGTAACCTCTTCATTGTGACATAAGAGATGGTGACCTCTTCATTGTGACATAAGAGACGGTAACCTCTTCATTGTGACATAAGAGATGGTGACCTCTTCATTGTGACATAAGAGACAGTAACCTCTTCACTAGACACACTGGTCCTTCATTGTGACATAAGAGACAGTGACCTCTTCACTAGACAGGGTAACAGTCTGTTCCAGATTTGACCAACTTATCCCACTAATTAACATTACTACTAGCTTGGCAACTTGTTGTTGGATGCAGAAACAGTCTTGTACGAATACAGTGTCTGAGATTCAATCTGAGGTGTGTTGTAGCACCCTGAACATTTAAAGGTGATATCTGACTGAGCTGACATAGGCAACATTTACCATGAACACGCTGAGGAACACTGCCTTTAAATGGGGCACTGTCAACAGAGGTCTACAACGTACCTCTGACTGAATCCCTTCCTATATGTCCCTGTCAACAGAGGTCTACAACGTACCTCTGACTGAATCCCTTCCTATATGTCCCTGTCAACAGAGGTCTACAACGTACCTCTGACTGAATCCCTTCCTATATGTCCCTGTCAACAGAGGTCTACAACGTACCTCTGACTGAATCCCTTCCTATATGTCCCTGTCAGAGGTCTACAACGTACCTCTGACTGAATCCCTTCCTATATGTCCCTGTCAACAGAGGTCTACAACGTACCTCTGACTGAATCCCTTCCTATATGTCCCTGTCAGAGGTCTACAACGTACCTCTGACTGAATCCCTTCCTATAGGTCCCTGTCAGAGGTCTACAACGTACCTCTGACTGAATCCCTTCCTATATGTCCCTGTCAGAGGTCTACAACGTACCTCTGACTGAATCCCTTCCTATATGTCCCTGTCAACAGAGGTCTACAACGTACCTCTGACTGAATCCCTTCCTATATGTCCCTGTCAACAGAGGTCTACAACGTACCTCTGACTGAATCCCTTCCTATATGTCCCTGTCAACAGAGGTCTACAACGTACCTCTGACTGAATCCCTTCCTATATGTCCCTGTCAGAGGTCTACAACGTACCTCTGACTGAATCCAGACCTATATGTCCCTGTCAACAGAGGTCTACAACGTACCTCTGACTGAATCCCTTCCTATATGTCCCTGTCAGAGGTCTACAACGTACCTCTGACTGAATCCCTTCCTATATGTCCCTGTCAGAGGTCTACAACGTACCTCTGACTGAATCCCTTCCTATATGTCCCTGTCAGAGGTCTACAACGTACCTCTGACTGAATCCCTTCCTATATGTCCCTGTCAGAGGTCTACAACGTACCTCTGACTGAATCCCTTCCTATATGTCCCTGTCAACAGAGGTCTACAACGTACCTCTGACTGAATCCCTTCCTATAGGTCCCTGTCAGAGGTCTACAACGTACCTCTGACTGAATCCAGACCTATATGTCCCTGTCAACAGAGGTCTACAACGTACCTCTGACTGAATCCCTTCCTATACTGAATCCCTTCCTATATGTCCCTGTCAGAGGTCTACAACGTACTCTCTGACTGTCCCTGTCAGAGGTCTACAACGTACCTCTGACTGAATCCCTTCCTATATGTCCCTGTCAGAGGTCTACAACGTACCTCTGACTGAATCCAGACCTATATGTCCCTGTCAGAGGTCTACAACGTACCTCTGACTGAATCCCTTCCTATATGTCCCTGTCAACAGAGGTCTACAACGTACCTCTGACTGAATCCCTTCCTATATGTCCCTGTCAGAGGTCTACAACGTACCTCTGACTGAATCCCTTCCTATATGTCCCTGTCAGAGGTCTACAACGTACATCTGACTGAATCCCTTCCTATATGTCCCTGTCAACAGAGGTCTACAACGTACCTCTGACTGAATCCTTACCTATATGTCCCTGTCAACAGAGGTCTACAACGTACCTCTGACTGAATCCCTTCCTATATGTCCCTGTCAACAGAGGTCTACAACGTACCTCTGACTGAATCCCTTCCTATATGTCCCTGTCAGAGGTCTACAACGTACCTCTGACTGAATCCCTTCCTATATGTCCCTGTCAGAGGTCTACAACGTACCTCTGACTGAATCCCTTCCTATATGTCCCTGTCAACAGAGGTCTACAACGTACCTCTGACTGAATCCCTTCCTATATGTCCCTGTCAAAAGTTTGGACACACTCATTCCAGGGTTTTACTTTATTTTTACTATTTTCTACATTGTATAATAATAGTGAAGACATCAAACTATGAAATAATATATGGAATCATGTAGTAACCCTTTTTCTTCATTATTATTCTACAATGTAGAAAATAGTATAAATTAAGAAACACCCTGGAATGAGTAGGCGTGTCCAAACTTTTGATTGGTTCTGTGTGAGTCAGTCAACCTGCATGGCTCCAACCTTCTGTCCTCACCTTACCCTCCCACTGTCCTGACTGCCATAGAGATTTACTGCGTTTGCCCGAGCCAGGTGTAGAGTTGTTACAGCTGTCGGTCTTCAGTCCTGATGATGTTCACTGACCTCTTAGACAACCACTTAGTGTGTCCCAAACGGCATCCCATCGGTACTTCAACAGGGCAGCATTCAGGACGGCTCATCAGAGTTCTGATGTGGTGTAGAGGATGGGGGGTGTAGTTCCATACAGGGCAGCATTCAGGACGGCTCATCAAAGAGTTCTGATGTGGTGTAGAGGATGGGGGGTGTAGTTCCATACAGGGCAGCATTCAGGACGGCTCATCAGAGTTCTGATGTGGTGTAGAGGATGGGGGTGTAGTTCCATACAGGGCAGCATTCAGGACGGCTCATCAGAGTTCTGATGTGGTGTAGAGGATGGGGGTGTAGTTCCATACAGGGCAGCATTCAGGACGGCTCATCAGAGTTCTGATGTGGTGTAGAGGATGGGGGTGTAGTTCCATACAGGGCAGCATTCATCAGAGTTCTGATGTGGTGTAGAGGATGGGGGTGTAGTTCCATACAGGGCAGCATCATCAGAGTTCTGATGTGGTGTAGAGGATGGGATGTGGTGTAGTTCCATACAGGGCAGCATTCAGAAAAGTATGTTTTAGTGTATTTTTATTATTTGGCCAACTAAGAGATGACCTGTGCCTTGTAGAGCGAGACAACGCTGGTGGTTGAATCCCAAATGGCTCCCTGTATAGTGCACTTTTTTTGGACCTGAGCCATATTGACCATGGTCTAAAGTAGTGTACTACATAGGGACTAGGGTTCTGGTCTAAAGTAGTGTAATACATAGGGACTATGCCATTTCAAAGACAACCTGTGTTTTAAATTAGATCTGATTAATAAAATTTCTAAACCTGTGACATTTGTTCCTCACTCTTTGGTATTATGTAGTGTCATAAGAGAGAGGGCAGCCATAATGCATCCTGTTTCTATCCCATTCATTTGTTCCTCCATCGTCATGCTTCCACACACAACAGTAAAGTCATATCCCACCAGCAGGATACAGACCTTCAGAAACATCTCTAATCTGTGATTGGACAACAAGGTCAGAAGTCACATGCAACGTTGTATCCATGGCAACCGTAACTGCCAGCTCGTAGAATCAGCAAAAAGTCAGAACAGATCAGTGAATGTGTATTTGAAATGTTACTTTAGTGACTATCATATTTATTCAACCATTATGGCCTTATTTCAACAGTATGTGCAGCATATTGATGTACTATCCAGAGTATTTAGCTACTATATTACTATTGTACAATCACAAGATACCTAGTATATGTTTTGTAGACCTTTGTATTGAATCTCTGTGACTAGAGTTTGTAGTTTATCAGTCGTTGCCATATAAAGATGTGATACCAGCCCATCTTCAGCCATTAAATACTTTACCAGTGTTTCCCCTCTTCAGTCTCTTAAAACCTAACTTTGTGTTTCTCCTTCACACACACAGGAAACAGCCACACGCAAGGTGAATCTTTCAATTTATTTTTATCAAAAATAATCAAGTGAACCACGCTCTCTCCTTCCAATCTTAAAATACAGCCAGATAATGACTTTGCTTAAACTCCATTTCCCATAAGCCTCTGCTCCATCACAAAAAAGATTTCTGGGATGAAGGACTAGGCAGTAAATCTGGGACAAATACATTTATAAAGGGGATAATCTGAACTGAAATCCTATTCCCTATGTAGTGCACTACTTTTGACCAAAGCCCTATGAGAGCTTATGAGGCTCTGGACAAAACGTAGTGCACTACATAGGGAGCCATTTTGGACTCAACCAAGAAGAAATCTGTCGATGGTAAAATGAGAGACATGATGGTGAAGTTGCCCTTAGACACTGATCTGCGGTCAGTTTAACATTTCCCCCCACTAATGGTTAAGGTTAGGATTGGGGGAGGGGAAGCTGATCCTAGATCTGTACCTAGGGGGAACGTCAGTCCCTCCAGAGCGACAAATAACAGGATTGGTTCCGGTTCATGTGTAGGCCCTATTGCAGTCAGACAGACCTGGACAAAGCTGGAGTGGCCTTTAGGTTGCGAGAACAGCAGCAGAATCAGAGGCATGAGGACCACACAACATCTCTCACACACAGTCATAAAACGGAAAATTACATCAAACAAACCAAACTAAAAACCCACAGTAAAATCATCTTTGTTCAATCCAGCTCTGGATCCATATTATGTTACATTATGTCGTCAAACAAAAACACGTGGAAAACACAATGCCTCGTTTCTTCCATCCTACAACATCACACACAGATTCACGTTGGCGACATGTCGTAACTGAGTCATGACAACATGGCACCCTATTCCCTAAATCAGGGGTTTTCAACTCTGACCCTAGGTCCCGAGCCTGCTTTCTGGTCTACCTGATCATTAATTGCACACCCACCTGGTGTCCCAGGTCTAAATCAGTCCCTGATTAGAGGGGAACAGTGGAACTGGTGTCCCAGGTCCAGAGTGGAGTCCTATATAGAGCACCACTTCTCACCACAGGCATAATGGAAACGTAGTGCACCACATGTGGAACAGGGAATAGGAGGGAATAGGAGGGAATAGGGTGGAATAGGAGGGAATAGGGTGGAATAGGAGGGAATAGGGTGGAATAGGGTGGAATAGGAGGGAATAGGGTGGAATAGGGTGGAATAGGAGGAATAGGAAATAGGGTGGAATAGGAGGGAATAGGGTGCCATTTGAGAGGGATCCTATGACTGTTACTGTAGCAGCTAAACAGGCTTGCTGTATGTGTGGATGGGTGTGTGTGACAGTCCCAGCCTCTGGTGTCAGGACACCCCTCTGTTGTCCCTCATAGTATGATCCAGGTACTCCGGTCGCTGTCAGCCAACACCTGCAGAGAGGAACCTAGACAGAAGAGAGGGGGACAAACAGAAAAAACACAATTGAATAATTAATTTACATAAAGAGTGTTTCATTTAACCCTTATTTTACCAGTTCAGTTGACTGAGAAACATTCTCATTTACAGCAACGACCTGGGGAATAGTTAGAGGGGAGAGGCAAGTTACGACCTGGGGAATAGTTAGAGGGGAGGAGGAGGCCTGGGGAATAGTTACAGGGAGAGGAGGCGACTGGGGAATAGTTACAGGGGAGAGGAGGGGGATGAATTAGCCAACTGTAAACTGGGGATGATTAGGTGACTGTGATGGTATGAGGGCCAGATTGGGATTTTAGACAGGACACCGGGGTTAACACCCCTACTCTTACGATAAGTGCCATGGGATCTTTAGTGACCACATATGTCCCATCGGAAAGACGGCATCCTACACAGGGCAATGTCCCCAATCACTGCCCTGGGGAATTTGGATATCGTTTTTAAACCAGAGGAAAGAGAGGCTCCTATTGGTCCTCCAACACCACTTCCGAAAGCATCTGGTAGGGGTATGGGATATGGTAGTGGGTATGTGGTGGATTTGATCGTGGTATGGTAGTGGGTATGTGGTGTGCAGGGCCTCGTTGGTCATGCGGTTGATGTTTTGTCCACTGTGTGTGTGTATATATATATATATATATAGCATGTGTACCTTTGTGCAGGGCCTCATTGGTCATGCGGTTGATGTAACGAGAGCTGCTCTCCGGAACCAGCCACTTCATCACTGTGTTCACACAAGACTTCCTGTACGAACTCCATACACTGCCACTACAGGACGGGAGAGAAGAGGGAGAGATATGAAGAGAGGGAGAGATCGTCTCACCTGGTCTGACCCTTGACCTCAGTGAGGTCACCGACCCCGACGGTGTGACACACTCCTGTGTTGAGGTCCCAGCTCACCTGCAGACTGGAGTGGTAGGTGTTGGGCCTGGAAGACAACTACCGGTTAGTGTGAGTGACAGTTAGAGGCAATTAAAACAGCCCTCCAGACCCCAGAACACCTCACCAGGTGACTAGAGAGGAAAACAGCCCTCCAGACCCCAGAACACCTCACCAGGTGACTAGAGAGGAAAACATCCTCCAGACCGCCTCACCAGGTGACTAGAGAGGGAAAACAGCCCTCCAGACCCCAGAACGCCTCACCAGGTGACTAGAAAAACAGTCCCTCCAGACCCCAGAACACCTCACCAGGTGACTAGAGAGGAAAACAGCCCTCCAGACCCCAGAACACCTCACCAGATGACTAGAGGAAAACAGCCCTCCAGACCCCAGAACACCTCACCAGGTGACTAGAGAGGAAAACAGAGGAAAACAGCCCCCCAGACCCCAGAACACCTCACCAGGTGACTAGAGAGGAAAACAGCCCTCCAGACCCCAGAACACCTCACCAGGTGACTAGAGAGGAAAACAGCCCTCCAGACCCCAGAAAACCAGGTGACTAGAGAGGAAAACAGCCCTCCAGACCCCAGAACACCTCACCAGGTGACTAGAGAGGAAAACAGCCCTCCAGACCCCAGAACGCCTCACCAGGTGACTAGAGAGGAAAACAGCCCTCCAGACCCCAGAACACCTCACCAGGTGACTAGAGAGGAAAACAGCCCTCCAGACCCCAGAACACCTCACCAGGTGACTAGAGAGGAAAACAGCCCTCCAGACCCCAGAACACCTCACCAGGTGACTAGAGAGGAAAACAGCCCTCCAGACCCCAGAACACCTCACCAGGTGACTAGAGGGAAAACAGCCCTCCAGACCCCAGAACACCTCACCAGGTGACTAGAGAGGAAAACAGCCCTCCAGACCCCAGAACACCTCACCAGGTGACTAGAGGAGGAAAACAGCCCTCCAGACCCCAGAACACCTCACCAGGTGACTAGAGAGAGGAAAACAGCCCTCCAGACCCCAGAACACCTCACCAGGTGACTAGAGAGGAAAACAGCCCTCCAGACCCCAGAACACCTCACCAGGTGACTAGAGAGGAAAACAGCCCTCCAGACCCCAGAACAGGTGACTAGAGAGGAAAACAGCCCTCCAGACCCCAGAACACCTCACCAGGTGACTAGAGAGGAAAACAGCCCTCCAGACCCCAGAACACCTCACCAGGTGACTAGAGAGGAAAACAGCCCTCCAGACCCCAGAACACCTCACCAGGTGACTAGAGAGGAAAACAGCCCTCCAGACCCCAGAACACCTCACCAGGTGACTAGAGAGAAAACAGCCCTCCAGACCCCAGAACACCTCACCAGGTGACTAGAGAGGAAAACAGCCCTCCAGACCCCAGAACACCTCACCAGGTGACTAGAGAGGAAAACAGCCCTCCAGACCCCAGAACACCTCACCAGGTGACTAGAGAGGAAAACAGCCCTCCAGACCCCAGAACACCTCACCAGGTGACTAGAGAGGAAAACAGCCCTCCAGACCCCAGAACACCTCACCAGGTGACTAGAGGAAAACAGCCCTCCAGACCCCAGAACACCTCACCAGGTGACTAGAGAGGAAAACAGCCCTCCAGACCCCAGAACACCTCACCAGGTGACTAGAGGAAAACAGCCCCCCAGACCCCAGAACACCTCACCAGGTGACTAGAGAGGAAAACAGAGGAAAACAGCCCTCCAGACCCCAGAACACCTCACCAGGTGACTAGAGAGGAAAACAGCCCTCCAGACCCCAGAACACCTCACCAGGTGACTAGAGAGGAAAACAGCCCTCCAGACCCCAGAACACCTCACCAGGTGACTAGAGAGGAAAACAGCCCTCCAGACCCCAGAACACCTCACCAGGTGACTAGAGAGGAAAACAGCCCCCAGACCCCAGAACACCTCACCAGGTGACTAGAGAGGAAAACAGCCCTCCAGACCCCAGAACACCTCACCAGGTGACTAGAGAGGAAAACAGAGGAAAACCCCCTCCAGACCCCAGAACACCTCACCAGGTGACTAGAGAGGAAAACAGAGGAAAACAGCCCTCCAGACCCCAGAACACCTCACCAGGTGACTAGAGAGGAAAACAGCCCTCCAGACCCCAGAACACCTCACCAGGTGACTAGAGGAAAACAGCCCTCCAGACCCCAGAACACCTCACCAGGTGACTAGAGAGGAAAACAGCCCTCCAGACCCCAGAACACCTCACCAGGTGACTAGAGAGGAAAACAGAGGAAAACAGCCCCCAGACCCCAGAACACCTCACCAGGTGACTAGAGAGGAAAACAGCCCCCCAGACCCCAGAACACCTCACCAGGTGACTAGAGAGGAAAACAGCCCTCCAGACCCCAGAACACCTCACCAGGTGACTAGAGAGGAAAACAGCCCCCTCCAGACCCCAGAACACCTCACCAGGTGACTAGAGAGGAAAACAGCCCTCCAGACCCCAGAACACCTCACCAGGTGACTAGAGGAAAACAGCCCCCCAGACCCCAGAACACCTCACCAGGTGACTAGAGAGGAAAACAGCCCTCCAGACCCCAGAACACCTCACCAGGTGACTAGAGAGGAAAACAGCCCTCCAGACCCCAGAACACCTCACCAGGTGACTAGAGAGGGAAAACAGCCCTCCAGACCCCAGAACACCTCACCAGGTGACTAGAGAGGAAAACAGCCCTCCAGACCCCAGAACACCTCACCAGGTGACTAGAGAGGAAAACAGCCCTCCAGACCCCAGAACACCTCACCAGGTGACTAGAGAGAAAACAGCCCTCCAGACCCCAGAACACCTCACCAGGTGACTAGAGAGGAAAACAGCCCTCCAGACCCCAGAACACCTCACCAGGTGACTAGAGAGGAAAACAGCCCGCCAGACCCCAGTACACCTCACCAGGTGACTAGAGAGAAAACAGAGACCCCAGAAAACAGCCCTCCAGACCCCAGAACACCTCACCAGGTGACTAGAGGAAAACAGCCCTCCAGACCCCAGAACACCTCACCAGGTGACTAGAGAGGAAAACAGCCCTCCAGACCCCAGAACACCTCACCAGGTGACTAGAGAGAAAACAGCCCTCCAGACCCCAGAACACCTCACCAGGTGACTAGAGAGGAAAACAGCCCTCCAGACCCCAGAACACCTCACCAGGTGACTAGAGAGGAAAACAGCCCTCCAGACCCCAGAACACCTCACCAGGTGACTAGAGAGGAAAACAGCCCTCCAGACCCCAGAACACCTCACCAGGTGACTAGAGAGGAAAACAGCCCTCCAGACCCCAGAACACCTCACCAGGTGACTAGAGAGGAAAACAGCCCCCCAGACCCCAGAACACCTCACCAGGTGACTAGAGAGGAAAACAGCCCTCCAGACCCCAGAACACCTCACCAGGTGACTAGAGAGGAAAACAGCCCTCCAGACCCCAGAACACCTCACCAGGTGACTAGAGAGGAAAACAGCCCTCCAGACCCCAGAACACCTCACCAGGTGACTAGAGAGGAAAACAGCCCTCCAGACCCCAGAACACCTCACCAGGTGACTAGAGAGGAAAACAGCCCCCAGACCCCAGAACACCTCACCAGGTGACTAGAGAGAAAACAGCCCTCCAGACCCCAGAACACCTCACCAGGTGACTAGAGAGGAAAACAGCCCTCCAGACCCCAGAACACCTCACCAGGTGACTAGAGAGGAAAACAGCCCTCCAGACCCCAGAACACCTCACCAGGTGACTAGAGAGGAAAACAGCCCTCCAGACCCCAGAACACCTCACCAGGTGACTAGAGAGGAAAACAGCCCTCCAGACCCCAGAACACCTCACCAGGTGACTAGAGAGGAAAACAGCCCTCCAGACCCCAGAACACCTCACCAGGTGACTAGAGAGGAAAACAGCCCTCCAGACCCCAGAACACCTCACCAGGTGACTAGAGGGAAAACAGCCCTCCAGACCCCAGAACACCTCACCAGGTGACTAGAGAAAACAGGAAAACAGCTCACCAGGTGACTAGAGAGGAAAACAGAGACCCCAGAACACCTCACCAGGTGACTAGAGGAAAACAGCCCTCCAGACCCCAGAACACCTCACCAGGTGACTAGAGAGGAAAACAGCCCTCCAGACCCCAGAACACCTCACCAGGTGACTAGAGAGGAAAACAGCCCTCCAGACCCCAGAACACCTCACCAGGTGACTAGAGAGGAAAACAGCCCTCCAGACCCCAGAACACCTCACCAGGTGACTAGAGAGGAAAACAGCCCTCCAGACCCCAGAACACCTCACCAGGTGACTAGAGAGGAAAACAGCCCTCAGACCCCAGAACACCTCACCAGGTGACTAGAGAGGAAAACAGCCCTCCAGACCCCAGAACACCTCACCAGGTGACTAGAGAGGAAAACAGCCCTCCAGACCCCAGAACACCTCACCAGGTGACTAGAGAGGAAAACAGCCCTCCAGACCCCAGAACACCTCACCAGGTGACTAGAGAGGAAAACAGCCCTCCAGACCCCAGAACACCTCACCAGGTGACTAGAGAGGAAAACAGCCCTCCAGACCCCAGAACACCTCACCAGGTGACTAGAGAGGAAAACAGAGGAAAACAGCCCTCCAGACCCCAGAACACCTCACCAGGTGACTAGAGAGGAAAACAGCCCTCCAGACCCCAGAACACCTCACCAGGTGACTAGAGAGGAAAACAGCCCTCCAGACCCCAGAACACCTCACCAGGTGACTAGAGAGGAAAACAGCCCTCCAGACCCCAGAACACCTCACCAGGTGACTAGAGAGGAAAACAGCCCTCCAGACCCCAGAACACCTCACCAGGTGACTAGAGAGGAAAACAGCCCTCCAGACCCCAGAACACCTCACCAGGTGACTAGAGAGGAAAACAGCCCCCTCCAGACCCCAGAACACCTCACCAGGTGACTAGAGAGGAAAACAGCCCTCCAGACCCCAGAACACCTCACCAGGTGACTAGAGAGGAAAACAGCCCTCCAGACCCCAGAACACCTCACCAGGTGACTAGAGAGGAAAACAGCCCTCCAGACCCCAGAACACCTCACCAGGTGACTAGAGAGGAAAACAGCCCTCCAGACCCCAGAACACCTCACCAGGTGACTAGAGAGGAAAACAGCCCTCCAGACCCCAGAACACCTCACCAGGTGACTAGAGAGGAAAACAGCCCTCCAGACCCCAGAACACCTCACCAGGTGACTAGAGAGGAAAACAGCCCTCCAGACCCCAGAACACCTCACCAGGTGACTAGAGAGGAAAACAGCCCTCCAGACCCCAGAACACCTCACCAGGTGACTAGAGAGGAAAACAGCCCTCCAGACCCCAGAACACCTCACCAGGTGACTAGAGAGGAAAACAGCCCTCCAGACCCCAGAACACCTCACCAGGTGACTAGAGAGGAAAACAGCCCTCCAGACCCCAGAACACCTCACCAGGTGACTAGAGAGGAAAACAGCCCTCCAGACCCCAGAACACCTCACCAGGTGACTAGAGAGGAAAACAGCCCTCCAGACCCCAGAACACCTCACCAGGTGACTAGAGAGGAAAACAGCCCTCCAGACCCCAGAACACCTCACCAGGTGACTAGAGAGGAAAACAGCCCTCCAGACCCCAGAACACCTCACCAGGTGACTAGAGAGGAAAACAGCCCTCCAGACCCCAGAACACCTCACCAGGTGACTAGAGAGGAAAACAGCCCTCCAGACCCCAGAACACCTCACCAGGTGACTAGAGAGGAAAACAGCCCTCCAGACCCCAGAACACCTCACCAGGTGACTAGAGAGGAAAACAGCCTCCAGACCCCAGAACACCTCACCAGGTGACTAGAGAGGAAAACAGCCCTCCAGACCCCAGAACACCTCACCAGGTGACTAGAGGAAAACAGCCCTCCAGACCCCAGAACACCTCACCAGGTGACTAGAGAGGAAAACAGCCCTCCAGACCCCAGAACACCTCACCAGGTGACTAGAGAGGAAAACAGCCCTCCAGACCCCAGAACACCTCACCAGGTGACTAGAGAGGAAAACAGCCCTCCAGACCCCAGAACGCCTCACCAGGTGACTAGAGAGGAAAACAGCCCTCCAGACCCCAGAACACCTCACCAGGTGACTAGAGAGGAAAACAGCCCTCCAGACCCCAGAACACCTCACCAGGTGACTAGAGAGAAAACAGCCCTCCAGACCCCCAGAACACCTCCAGACCCCCCCCAGACCCCACACCTCACCAGGTGACTAGAGAGGGAAAACAGCCCTCCAGACCCCAGAACACCTCACCAGGTGACTAGAGAGGAAAACAGCCCCCAGACCCCAGAACACCTCACCAGGTGACTAGAGAGGAAAACAGCCCCTCCAGACCCCAGAACACCTCACCAGGTGACTAGAGAGGAAAACAGCCCTCCAGACCCCAGAACGCCTCACCAGGTGACTAGAGAGGAAAACAGCCCCCCTCCAGACCCCAGAACACCTCACCAGGTGACTAGAGAGGAAAACAGCCCTCCAGACCCCAGAACACCTCACCAGGTGACTAGAGAGGAAAACAGCCCTCCAGACCCCAGAACACCTCACCAGGTGACTAGAGAGGAAAACAGCCCTCCAGACCCCAGAACACCTCACCAGGTGACTAGAGAGGAAAACAGCCCTCCAGACCCCAGAACACCTCACCAGGCCACAATTGTCTTTTTTGTTCAAGCTGGGATGAAGCATGGCTATGCCTTTACTAAAAAATAGATGTGTGTGTGTGTGTGTGTGTGTGTGTGTGTGTGTGTGTGTGTGTGTGTGTGTGTGTGTGTGTGTGTGTGTGTGTGTGTGTGTGTGCGTGTGTGTGTGTAGTTACCTGCAGTGTTCCTCTTCAGGGTTGGAGAACGCCAGAAGCAGCAGCCCAATGTTGATCACCACTGTGTTAGTCTCTGGACACACCTGATACACACAAATACACACCATTACCGTCTGACCAGATGTGAGTGTGTGTGTGTATATATATATATATACACACACACAGTGTGTAAGTGTAGACTGTGTAAGTGTGTAGACTGCATTAGTGTGTAGACTGCGTAAGTGTGTAGACTGCGTAAGTGTGTAGACTGCGTAAGTGTGTAGACTGCGTAAGTGTGTAGACTGCGTAAGTGTGTAGACTGCGTAAGTGTGTAGACTGCGTAAGTGTATAGTGTAGACTGCTGCGCGTAAGTGTAGACTGCGTAAGTGTGTAGACTGCGTAAGTGTGTAGACTGCGTAAGTGTGTAGACTGCGTAAGTGTGTAGACTGTGTAAGTGTGTAGACTGCGTAAGTGTAGACTGCGTAAGTGTGTAGACTGCGTAAGTGTGTAGACTGCGTAACTGTGTGTAGACTGCGTAAGTGTGTAGACTGCGTAAGTGTGTAGACTGCGTAAGTGTAGACTGCGTAAGTGTGTAGACTGTGTAAGTGTAGACTGCGTAAGTGTGTAGACTGCGTAAGTGTGTAGACTGCGTAAGTGTGTAGACTGCGTAAGTGTGTAGACTGCGTAAGTGTAGACTGCGTAAGTGTGTAGACTGCGTAAGTGTGTAGACTGCGTAAGTGTGTAGACTGCGTAAGTGTAGACTGCGTAAGTGTAGACTGCGTAAGTGTAGACTGCGTAAGTGTAGACTGCGTAAGTGTAGACTGCGTAAGTGTAGACTGTGTAAGTGTAGACTGCGTAAGTGTAGACTGCGTAAGTGTGTAGACTGCGTAAGTGTGTAGACTGTGTAAGTGTAGACTGTGTAAGTGTAGACTGTGTAAGTGTAGACTGTGTAAGTGTAGACTGCGTAAGTGTGTAGACTGCGTAAGTGTAGACTGCGTAAGTGTAGACTGCGTAAGTGTAGACTGCGTAAGTGTAGACTGCGTAAGTGTAGACTGTGTAAGTGTAGACTGTGTAAGTGTAGACTGTGTAAGTGTAGACTGCGTAAGTGTAGACTGTGTAAGTGTAGACTGTGTAAGTGTAGACTGTGTAGTGTGTAGACTGTAAGTGTAGACTGTGTAGACTGTATGTAAGTGTAGACTGTGTAAGTGTTTGACTGCGTAAGTGTAGACTGCGTAAGTGTAGACTGCGTAATTGTAGACTGTGTAAGTGTTCACAAAAATAAGTTTTTGATTTGTTATGTTTGAAATATCCTAAATGTAGAAAAGCGTAAAGTGTCAAGACTGCGTGATTAGTGTGTAAGACTGTATAAGTGTGAGACTGTGTAAGTGTATATATAGTGTAAGGTGATGTGTATAGTATAGAGGTGTATGTAGTGTGTATGTATAGTAGACTGTATATAGTGTATATATGGTGTATAGTGTAGACTGTATATATAGTGTAGATATGTGTATAGTGTAGATATAGGTAGACTGTGTATAGTGTATACTAGTGTAAGTATAGATGTGTAAGTGTAGAGTGTGTATAGTGTAGATTAGCGTAAGTGTATATATGGTAAGTGTATACTGCGTAAGTGTATACTGTAAGTGTATATATGTCAAGTGTATAGTGTATATATAGTGTGTAGACTGTGTAAGTGTATACTGTGTATAGTGTAGACTATAGTGTATAGTGTAGACTGTGTATATATAGACTGTGTATAGTGTAGACTGCGTAAGTGTAGACTATATATGTAGACTGTGTAGTGTAGACTGTGTATAGTGTAGACTGTGTAAGTGTATGTATATAGTGATTAGTGTATATATAGCATGAATGTATATTTACGCCCAATTTTTCAGTTTTGATTTGTTAAAAAAGTTTGTGTAAATATCCAATAAATGTCGTTCCACTTCATGATTGTGTATATTTGTTGTTGATTCTTCACAAAAATACAGTTTTATATCTTTATGTTTGAAGCCTGAAATGTGGCAAAAGGTGCAAAGTTCAAGGGGTTATATATTTAGTGTATACTGTATATAGGTGATTAGTGTATAGTGTATATATAGGTGTATAGTGTATATATAGGTCTATAGTGATATAGTGTATATATAGAGGTGATTAGTGTATATATAGGTGTATAGTGTATATATAGGTGATTAGTGTATATATAGGTGATTAGTGTATATATAGGTGTATAGTGTATATATAGGTGATTAGTGTATATATAGGTGATTAGTGTATATATAGGTGTATAGTGTATATATAGGTGATTAGTGTATATATAGGTGAATAGTGTATATATAGGTGTATAGTGTATATATAGGTGATATGTATATATAGAGGTGTATAGTGTATATATAGGTGTATAGTGTATATATAGGTGATTAGTGTATATAGGTGTATAGTGTATATATAGGTGTATAGTGTATATATATAGGTGTATAGTGTATATATAGGTGTATATATAGGTGTATAGTGTATATATAGGTGTATAGTGTATATATAGTGTATATATAGGTGTATAGTGTATATATAGGTGTTTAGTGTATATATAGAGGTGATTAGTGTATATATAGAGGTGATTAGTGTATATATAGTGTATATATAGAGGTGATTAGTGTATATATAGAGGTGATTAGTGTATATATGATTAGTGTATATATAGTGATTAGTGTATATAGGGTGATTAGTATATATGTGATTAGTGTATATATAGGTGATTAGTGTATATATAGAGGTGATAGTGTATATATAGGTGAGTGTATATATAGGGTGTGTATATAGTGATTATGTATATATAGAGGTGATTAGTGTATATATAGGTGAATAGTGTATATATAGAGGTGTATAGTGTATATATAGAGGTGATTAGTGTATATATAGAGGTGATTAGTGTATATATAGGTGATTAGTGTATATATAGAGGTGAATAGTGTATATATAGAGGTGATTAGTGTATATATAGGTGTATAGTGTATATATAGGTATATAGTGTATATATATAGGTGATTAGTGTATATATAGAGGTGTATAGTGTATATATAGGTGTATAGTGTATATATAGGTGATTAGTGTATATATAGAGGTGATTAGTGTATATATAGAGGTGATTAGTGTATATATAGAGGTGTATAGTGTATATATATGTGTATAGTGTATATATAGTGTATAGTGTATATATAGAGGTGATTAGTGTATATATAGAGGTGTATAGTGTATATATAGGTGTATAGTGTATATATAGAGGTGTATAGTGTATATATAGGTGATTAGTGTATATATAGAGGTGATTAGTGTATATATAGAGGTGATTAGTGTATATATAGAGGTGTATAGTGTATATATAGAGGTGAATAGTGTATATATAGAGGTGTATAGTGTATATATATTAGTATATATAGGTGATTAGTGTATATATATAGTATAGGTGATTAGTGTATATATAGAGGTGATTAGTGTATATATAGAGTGATTAGTGTATATATAGATGATAGTGTATATATAGGTGATATATATATAGGTGATTAGTGTATATATAGAGGTGATTAGTGTATATATAGAGTATAGGTGATTAGTGTATATATATATATAGGTGATTAGTGTATATATAGAGGTGATTAGTGTATATATAGAGGTGATTAGTGTATATATAGAGGTGATTAGTGTATATATAGAGGTGATTAGTGTATATATAGAGGTGATTAGTGTATATATAGAGGTGATTAGTGTATATATAGAGGTGATTAGTGTATATATAGAGGTGATTAGTGTATATATAGAGGTGATTAGTGTATATATAGAGGTGATTAGTGTATATATAGAGGTGATTAGTGTATATATAGAGGTGATTAGTGTATATATAGAGGTGATTAGTGTATATATAGAGGTGATTAGTGTATATATAGAGGTGATTAGTGTATACATAGAGGTGATTAGTGTATATATATAGAGGTGATTAGTGTATATATAGAGGTGATTAGTGTATATATAGAGGTGATTAGTGTATATATAGAGGTGATTAGTGTATATATAGAGGTGATTAGTGTATATATATAGAGGTGATTAGTGTATATATAGAGGTGATTAGTGTATATATAGAGGTGATTAGTGTATATATATAGAGGTGATTAGTGTATATATATAGAGGTGATTAGTGTATATATAGAGGTGATTAGTGTATATATAGAGGTGATTAGTGTATATATAGAGGTGATTAGTGTATATATAGAGGTGATTAGTGTATATATAGAGGTGATTAGTGTATATATAGAGGTGATTAGTGTATATAGAGGTGATTAGTGTATATATAGAGGTGATTAGTGTATATATAGAGGTGATATATAGAGTGTTATATATATATAGAGGTGATTAGTGTATATATAGAGGTGATTAGTGTATATATAGAGGTGATTAGTGTATATATAGAGGTGATTAGTGTATATATGATTAGTGTATATATAGGTGATTAGTGTATATATAGAGGTGATTAGTGTATATATAGAGGTGATTAGTGTATATATAGAGGTGATATAGTGTATATATAGAGGTGATTATAGTGTATATATAGAGGTGATTAGTGTATATATAGAGGTGATTAGTGTATATAGAGGTGATTAGTGTATATATAGAGTGATTAGTGTATATATAGATGATTAGTGTATATATATAGAGGTGATTAGTGTATATATAGAGGTGATTAGTGTATATATAGAGGTGATTAGTATATAGATATATATATAGAGGTGATTAGTGTATATATATATAGAGGTGATTAGTGTATATATATATAGGTGTATAGTGTATATATAGGTGATTAGTGTATATAGAGGTGTATAGTGTATATAGAGGTGTATAGTGTATATAGAGGTGATTAGTGTATATATAGAGGTGATTAGTGTATATATAGAGGTGATTAGTGTATATATAGAGGTGATTAGTGTATATATAGAGGTGATTAGTGTGTATATATAGAGGTGATTAGTGTATATATAGAGGTGATTAGTGTATATATAGAGGTGATTAGTGTATATATAGAGGTGATTAGTGTATATATAGAGGTGATTAGTGTATATATAGAGGTGATTAGTGTATATATAGAGGTGATTAGTGTATATATAGAGGTGATTAGTGTATATATATAGAGGTGATTAGTGTATATATAGAGGTGATTAGTGTATATATATAGAGGTGATTAGTGTATATATATATAGAGGTGATTAGTGTATATATATAGAGGTGATTAGTGTATATATATAGAGGTGATTAGTGTATATATATAGAGGTGATTAGTGTATATATAGAGGTGATTAGTGTATATATAGAGGTGATTAGTGTATATATAGAGGTGATTAGTGTATATATAGAGGTGATTAGTGTATATATAGAGGTGATTAGTGTATATATAGAGGTGATTAGTGTATATATAGAGGTGATTAGTGTATATATAGAGGTGATTAGTGTATATATAGAGGTGATTAGTGTATACATAGAGGTGATTAGTGTATATATAGAGGTGATTAGTGTATATATAGAGGTGATTAGTGTATATATAGAGGTGATTAGTGTATATATAGAGGTGATTAGTGTATATAGAGATGATTAGTGTATATATAGAGGTGATTAGTGTATATATATATAGTATACATAGAGGTGATTAGTGTATACATGTACCTCAGTATAACAACGTCGTAGTCGTTGAAGGAACAGAACTGAGCAGCCCAGCGGGTTCGTCGCTCCGGATCACCTCGTTGATCAGGTACTCAAGTACAGGTCAACTGCTCCACACACACACTCTGTAGGACAGACACACACATCAGCATGTTCTGGTTTACTGCAGGTCGAAAACAATAACACACACACTCTGTAGGACAGACACACACTCTGTAGGACAGACACACGCTCTGTAGGACAGACACACACTTAGGCATGTTCTGGTTTACTGCAGGTCTAAAACAGACACACTCTGTAGGACACACACACAAACTACAGGTCTAAAACAACAACACACACACTCTGTAGGACACATAGACATACACACACACACATCAGCATGTTCTGGTTTTACTACAGGTCTAAAACAGACACACTCTGCAGGACAGACACACACTAGCCTGTTCTGGTTCTGGCAGGTCTAAACATTAACACACACTCTGTAGGACAGACACACACTCTGTAGGACACACACACTCTGTAGGACACACACACTCTGTAGGACACACACACACACAAACTACAGGTCTAAAACAATAACACACACACTCTGTAGGACACATAGACATACACACACACATCAGCATGTTCTGGTTTACTACAGGTCTAAAACAGACACACTCTGTAGGACACACACACACACACACACACACACACACACACACACACACACACACACACACACACACACACACACACACGTTCTGGTTAACTGCAGGTCTAAACATTAACTCACACACTCAGTAGGACACACAGACACACACACACACTAGCATGTTCTGGTTAACTGTAGGTCTAAAACAGTAACACACACAATCTCAGTAGGACACACACACTCTGTAGGACACACAGACATACACACACACACATTAGCATGTTCTGGTTTACTACAGGTCTCCTGGACTTGGGTTCCTTCCAAATACTAAGTGAAGACAACAGGTGTAAATATTAACACTCAGGCCATGTCTCTCAGACACATCTCTCCTCCTGCTGATCTAGTTATCTCCATTGGTAGGGCTGGATTTTATTCTCTCACACACACACCTGTCCGTTGTGGGGCCCAGTGACCAGCTGTAGGTTACGTCCCTTCAGGTCAGTCACAGTGAAGGGCAGCTGGACCTTATCATCCTCATAACCTAGAGGGAGCGAGGGAAGAAAGAAGAGGGGAGCGAGAGAGGGAGGGATAGAGTGAGGGAAGAGAGATAGGAAGAGGGATGGATAGAGAGAGCGGTGTGGGAGAGAGTGAGGGGTGAGGAAGAGAGAGAGGGAGGGATAGAGAGAGGGAGGGAGAGAGTGAGGGGTGAGGGAGAGAGTGAGGGGTGAGGGAGAGAGTGAGGGGTGAGGAAGAGAGTGAGGGGTGAGGAAGAGAGTGAGGGGTGAGGAAGAGAGTGAGGGGTGAGGAAGAGAGTGAGGGGTGAGGAAGAGAGTGAGGGGTGAGGAAGAGAGAGGGGGAAGAGAGAGAGGGGGAAGAGA
Source organism: Oncorhynchus keta (assembly GCF_023373465.1). Taxonomy (NCBI): domain Eukaryota; kingdom Metazoa; phylum Chordata; class Actinopteri; order Salmoniformes; family Salmonidae; genus Oncorhynchus; species Oncorhynchus keta. Next base: position 79,732,632 of record NC_068430.1, read on the forward strand.
GAGAGGGGGAAGAGAGAGGGATAGAAGGCGAGACAGAAATAAAGGGAGGAGTTTCAGCTTCCTTTTTACATGACCAAGTACATTGTGTGTTACATGTGAAAACATCTACAGTGTGTCTCACCTCCTACATCCTGCTCTGGCGCCCCCGGCTGTGGCATGCGGTACTGCAAGCGGGTGTAGTTGACATATCCCGGCTCGCTGCAGCCTGCTTCCTGAGAAGAATGAGGAGTGGGGGTGGAAGAGGAGGAGGAGGCAGGAGACATCACCGCACTACACTGAATAGAGTCCTCCCTGCAAAGGTCGCAACAAGCTTTGGTTCCCAGCTGAAGTGGAAGTCTGTGGTGCGCTAGTCAGTTGATCCGTCTGTGCGTCTTCCTCTGTTCTCTGTCCCTCTCCACGCTCACCCCTTCTCTCTCAGTCACGACGGCCTCCTCTCCTACATCGCTTCCCTCCGGTTTCCCTCTCCTCTCCCCTCCCCTCGTTTTCTCTCCCTCTTCCTGGGCACGTCTGAAGAGGTCGGGCGCGAACTCCTCGCGCCGAGGCGGCAGCTTGTGATTGGCTAGGGAAAGAGGGGCGGGGCTTGGTTTGGCGGTTAGCAGGCGGCTGTCGGGAGACCCGTGAGAGGAAGAGGATGAAGAGGGCGATGGAGGGGTTTGATGTTCTAAGGTGGGGGCTGTGGCTCTCTTTCTGAACAGGATCTGAGAGGAATGACCCTGCTCACCTGCTGACAACACAGGAGACGAGACTTAGTCATATCCCACAGGGGACTAGACTAGTCATATCCCACAGGGGACTAGTCATATCCCACAGGGGACTAGTCATATCCCACAGGGGACTAGACATATCCCACAGGGGACTAGACTAGTCATATCCCACAGGGGACTAGACTAGACATATCCCACAGGGGACTAGTCATATCCCACAGGGGACTAGTCATATCCCACAGGGGACTAGACTAGTCATATCCCACAGGGGACTAGACTGGACATATCCCACAGGGGACTAGTCATATCCCACAGGGGACTAGACTAGACATATCCCACAGGGGACTAGACTAGTCATATCCCACAGGGGACTAGACTAGTCATATCCCCACAGGGGACTAGACTAGTCATATCCCCACAGGGGACTAGTCATATCCCACAGGGGACTAGTCATATCCCACAGGGGACTAGACTAGTCATATCCCACAGGGGACTAGACTAGTCATATCCCACAGGGGACTAGTCATATCCCACAGGGGAATAGACTAGTCATATCCCACAGGGGACCAGACTAGTCATATCCCCACAGGGGACTAGACTAGTCATATCCCACAGGGGACTAGACTAGTCATATCCCACAGGGGACTAGACTAGTCATATCCCACAGGGGACTAGACTAGTCATATCCCACAGGGGACTAGACTAGTCATATCCCACAGGGGACTGGACTAGTCATATCCCACAGGGGACTAGACTAGTCACATCCCACAGGGGACAAGACTAGTCACATCCCACGGGGACTAGACTGGTCACATCCCACGGGGACTAGACTAGTCACATCCCACGGGGACTAGACTAGTCATATCCCACAGGGGGACTAGACTAGTCATATCCCACGGGGACTAGACTAGTCACATCCCACAGGGGACTGACTAGTCATATCCCACAGGGGACTAGACTAGTCACATCCCACAGGGGACTGGACTAGTCATATCCCACGGGGGACTGACTAGTCATATCCCACAGGGGACTAGACTAGTCATATCCACAGGGGACCAGACTAGTCATATCCCCACAGGGGACTAGACTAGTCATATCCCACAGGGGACTAGACTTAGTCATATCCCACAGGGGACTAGACTAGTCATATCCCACAGGGGACTAGTCATATCCCACAGGGGACTAGACTAGTCATATCCCACAGGGGAATAGACTAGTCATATCCCACAGGGGACCAGACTAGTCATATCCCACAGGAGACGAGACTTAGTCATATCCCACAGGGGACTAGACTAGTCATATCCCACAGGGGACTAGACTAGTCATATCCCACAGGAGACGAGACTTAGTCATATCCCACAGGGGACTAGACTAGTCATATCCCACGGGGGACAAGACTAGTCACATCCCACGGGGGACTAGACTAGTCACATCCCACGGGGGACTGACTAGTCATATCCCACGGGGGACTAGACTAGTCATATCCCACGGGGGACTAGACTAGTCATATCCCACGGGGGACTGGACTAGTCATATCCCACGGGGGACTAGACTAGTCACATCCCACGGGGGACTAGACTAGTCATATCCCACGGGGGACTAGACTAGTCATATCCCACGGGGGACTGGACTAGTCATATCCCACAGGGGACTAGACTAGTCATATCCCACAGGGGACTAGTCATATCCCACAGGGGACTAGACTAGTCATATCCCACAGGGGACTAGACTAGTCATATCCCACAGGGGACTAGACTAGTCATATCCCACAGGGGACTAGACTAGTCATATCCCACAGGGGACTAGTCATATCCCACAGGGACTAGACTATCCCACAGGGGACTAGACTCATATCCCACAGGGACTAGACTAGTCATATCCCACAGGGGACTAGACTAGTCATATCCCACAGGGGACTAGTCATATCCCACAGGGGACTGGTCATATCCCACAGGGGACTAGGGGACTGGTCATATCCCACAGGGGGACTAGACTAGTCATATCCCACAGGGACTAGACTAGTCATATCCCACAGGGGACTAGACTAGTCATATCCCACAGGGGACTAGACTAGTCATATCCCACAGGGGACTAGACTAGTCATATCCCACAGGGGACTAGACTAGTCATATCCCACAGGGGACTAGACTAGTCATATCCCACAGGGGACTAGACTTAGTCATATCCCACAGGGGACTAGACTAGTCATATCCCACAGGGGACTAGACTAGTCATATCCCACGGGGGACTAGACTAGTCATATCCCACGGGGGACTAGACTAGTCATATCCCACGGGGGACTAGACTAGTCATATCCCACAGGGGACTGGACTAGTCATATCCCACAGGGGACTAGACTAGTCATATCCACGGGACTAGACTAGTCATATCCCACAGGACTAGACTAGTCATATCCCCACAGGGGACTAGACTAGACATATCCCACAGGGGACTAGACTAGTCATATCCACAGGGACTAGACTAGTCATATCCCACAGGGGACTAGACTAGTCATATCCCACGGGGACTAGACTAGTCATATCCCACGGGGACTAGTCATATCCCACAGGGGACTAGACTAGTCATATCCCACAGGGGACTGGACTAGTCATATCCCACAGGGGACTAGACTAGACATATCCCACAGGGGACTAGACTAGACTAGTCATATCCCACAGGGGACTAGACTAGTCATATCCCCACAGGGGACTAGACTAGTCATATCCCACAGGGGACTAGACTAGTCATATCCCACAGGGGACTAGTCATATCCCACAGGGGACTAGACTAGTCATATCCCACAGGGGACTAGACTAGTCATATCCACAGGGGACTAGTCATATCCCACAGGGGACTAGACTAGTCATATCCCACAGGGGACTAGACTAGTCATATCCCACAGGGGACTAGACTAGTCATATCCCACAGGGGACTAGTCATATCCCACAGGGGACTAGACTAGTCATATCCCACAGGGACTAGACTTAGTCATATCCACAGGGGACTAGACTAGTCATATCCCACAGGGGACTAGACTAGTCATATCCCACAGGGGACTAGACTAGTCATATCCCACAGGGGACTAGACTAGTCATATCCCACAGGGGACTAGACTAGTCATATCCCCTGGGGACTAGACTAGTCATATCCCACAGGGGACTAGACTAGTCATATCCCCTGAGGGACTAGACTAGTCATATCCCACAGGGGACTAGACTGTCATATCCCACAGGGGACTAGACTAGTCATATCCCCAAGGGGGACTAGACTAGTCATATCCCCACAGGGGACTAGACTAGTCATATCCCACAGGGGACTAGACTAGTCATATCCCACAGGGGACTGGACTAGTCATATCCCACAGGGGACTAGACTAGTCATATCCCACAGGGGACTAGACTAGTCATATCCCACAGGGGACTAGACTAGTCATATCCCACAGGGGACTAGACTAGTCATATCCCACAGGGGACTAGACTAGTCATATCCCACAGGGGACTAGACTAGTCATATCCCACAGGGGACTAGACTAGTCACATCCCACAGGGGACTAGACTAGTCACATCCCACAGGGGACTAGACTAGTCACATCCCACAGGGGACTAGACTAGTCACATCCCACAGGGGACTAGACTAGTCATATCCCACAGGGGACTAGACTAGTCATATCCCACAGGGGACTAGACTAGTCATATCCCACAGGGGACTAGACTAGTCATATCCCAGGAGGGGACTAGTCATATCCCATACAGGGGACTAGACTAGTCATATCCCACGGGGGACTAGACTAGTCATATCCCCACAGGGGACTTAGACTAGTCATATCCCACATCCACTGGGGACTTAGTCATATCCCACGGGGGACTAGTCATATCCACAGGGGACTAGTCATATCCCACAGGGGACTAGACTAGTCATATCCCACAGGGACTAGACTAGTCATATCCCACAGGGGACTAGACTGGACTATCCCACAGGGGACTGGACTAGTCATATCCCACAGGGGACTAGACTAGTCATATCCCACAGGGGACTAGACTAGTCATATCCCCACCAGGGGGGACTAGACTAGTCATATCCCCTGAGGGGACTAGACTGGTCATATCCCCACAGGGGACTAGACTAGTCTGGTCATATCCCACAGGGGACTAGACTAGTCATATCCCACAGGGGACTAGATATCCCTAGTCATATCCCACAGGGACTGGACTAGTCATATCCACAGGGGACTAGACTAGACATATCCCACAGGGGACTTAGTCATATCCACGGGGGACTAGACTAGACATATCCCACAGGGACTAGACTAGTCATATCCACAGGGGACTAGACTAGTCATATCCCACAGGACTAGACTAGTCATATCCCACAGGGGACTAGACTAGACATATCCCACGGGGACTCTAGTCATATCCCACAGGGGAATAGACTAGTCATATCCCACAGGGGACTAGACTAGTCATATCCCACAGGGGACTAGACTAGTCATATCCCACAGGGGACTAGTCATATCCCACAGGGGACTAGACTAGTCATATCCCACAGGGGAATAGACTAGTCATATCCCACAGGGGACTAGACTAGTCATATCCCCACAGGGGACTAGACTAGTCATATCCCACAGGGGACTAGTCATATCCCACAGGGGAATAGACTAGTCATATCCCACAGGGGACTAGACTAGTCATATCCCCACAGGGGACTAGTCATATCCCACAGGGGACTAGTCATATCCCACAGGGGACTAGTCATATCCCACAGGGGACTAGTCATATCCCACAGGGGACTAGACTAGTCATATCCCACAGGGGACTGGACTAGTCATATCCCACAGGGGACTAGACTAGTCATATCCCACAGGGGACTAGACTAGTCATATCCCACAGGGGACT
>NC_068430.1:79738327-79823327 GCF_023373465.1 Oncorhynchus keta
CAGCCCTCCAGACCCCAGAACACCTCACCAGATGACTAGAGAGAAACAGAGGAAAACAGCCCCCTCCAGACTCCTAGAGAGGAAAACAGAGAACACCTCACCAGGTGACTAGAGAGGAAAAAAACAGCCCAGGTGACCAGACCCCAGAACACCTCACCAGGTGACTAGAGAGGAAAACATCCTCCAGACCCCAGAACACCTCACCAGGTGACTAGAGAGGAAAAACAGCCTCCAGACCCCAGAACACCTCACCAGGTGACTAGGAGAGGAAAACATCCCTCCAGACCCCAGAACACCTCACCAGGTGACTAGAGAGGAAAACAGCCTTCCAGAACGCCAGGAACACCACCAGATGACTAGAGAGGAAAACATCCCTCCAGACCCCAGAACACCTCACCAGGTGACTAGAACACCCTCACTCAGGTGACTAGGAGGAAACAGCCCTCCAGACCCCAGAACACCTCAACCAGGTGACTAGAGAGGAAAACATCCCTCCAGACCCCAGAACACCTCACCAGGTGACTAGAGAGAGAGGAAAACAGCCCTCCAGACCCCAGAACACCTCACTCAGATGACTAGAGAGGGAAAACAGCCCTCCAGACCCCAGAACGCCCTACCAGGCACCAGAGAGGAAAACAGCCCTCCAGACTCTAGAACACCTCACCAGATGACTAGAGAGGAAACAGCCCTCCAGACTCCAGAACACCTCACCAGGTGACTAGAGAGGAAAACAGCCCCCCAGACCCCAGAACACCTCACCAGGTGACTAGAGAAAACATCCCTCCAGGACCAATGACTAGAGAGGAAAACAGCCTCCAGACCCCAGAACACCTCACCAGGTGACTAGAGAGAAAACAGCCCTCCAGACCCCAGAACACCTCACCAGGTGACTAGAGGAAAACATCCTCCAGGAAATGACAGAAAACATCCCTCCAGACCCCAGAACACCTCACCAGATGACTAGGAAAACAGAGGAAAACAGCCCTCCAGACCCCAGAACACCTCACCAGGTGACTAGAGGAAAACAGCCCTCCAGACCCCAGAACACCTCACCAGGTGACTAGAGAGGAAAACAGCCCTCCAGACCCCAGAACGCCTCACCAGGTGACTAGAGAGGAAAACAGGAGGGAAAACATCCCTCCAGACCCCAGAACACCTCACCAGGTGACTAGAGAAAACAGCCCTCCAGACCCCAGAACGCCTCAAGGTGACAGAGGAAAACAGCCTCCAGACTCCCAGAACACCTCACCAGGTGACTAGAGAGGAAAACAGCCCTCCAGACCCCAGAACACCTCACCAGGTGACTAGAGAGGAAAACATCCTCCAGACCCCAGAACACCTCACCAGGTGACTAGAGAGGAAAACAGCCCTCCAGACCCCAGAGGTGACTAGAGAGGAAAATGTTCTCCAGACCCCAGAACACCTCACCAGGTGACTGAAAACATCCTCCAGACCCCAGAACACCTCACCAGGTGACTAGAGAGGAAAACAGCCCTCCAGACCCCAGAACACCTCACCAGGTGACTAGAGAGGAAAACCGAAAACAGCCCTCCAGACCCCAGAACCCACCAGGTGACTAGAGGAGAAAACATCCCTCACCAGGTGACGAGAGAGGAAAACATCCCTCCAGACCCCAGAACACCTCACCAGATGACTAGAGAGGAAAACAGCCCCCAGACCCCAGAACACCTCACCAGGTGACTAGAGAGGAAAACAGCTCCAGACCCCAGAACACCTCACCAGGTGACGAGAGAGGAAAACAGCCCTCCAGACCCCAGAACACCTCACCAGGTGACTAGAGAGGAAAACAGCCCTCCAGACCCCAGAACACTCACCCAGAAAACAGCCCCTCACTCAGGTGACTAGAGAGGAAAACATCCCTCCAGACCCCAGAACACCTCACCAGGTGACGAGAGGAAAACAGAACACTCACCCTCCAGACCCCAGAACACCTCACACCAGGTGACTAGAGAGGAAAACAGCCCTCCAGACCCCAGAACACCTCACCAGGTGACTAGAGAGGAGAGGAAAACAGCCCTCCAGACCCCAGAACACCTCACCAGGTGACTAGAGAGGAAAACAGCCCTCCAGACCCCAGAACACCCTCACCAGGTGACTAGGAGAGGAAAACAGAAACCCCTCCAGACCCCAGAACACCTCACCAGGTGACTAGAGAGGAAAACAGCCCTCCAGAGCCCCAGAACACCTCACCAGGTGACTAGAGAGGAAAACAGCCCTCCAGACCCCAGAACACCTCACCAGGTGACTAGAGAGGAAAACAGCCCTCCAGACCCCAGAACACCTCACCAGGTGACTAGAGAGGAAAACAGCCCTCCAGACCCCCAGAACACCTCACCAGGTGACTAGAGAGGAAAACAGCCCTCCAGACCCCAGAACACCTCACCAGGTGACTAGAGAGGAAAACAGCCCCAGACCCCAGAACACCTCACCAGGTGACTAGAGAGGAAAACAGCCCTCCAGACCCCAGAACACCTCACCAGGTGACTAGAGAGGAAAACAGCCCTCCAGACCCCAGAACACCTCACCAGGTGACTAGAGAGGAAAACAGCCCTCCAGACCCCAGAACACCTCACCAGGTGACTAGAGAGGAAAACAGCCCTCCAGACCCCAGAACACCTCACCAGGTGACTAGAGGAAAACAGCCCTCCAGACCCCAGAACACCTCACCAGGTGACTAGAGAGGAAAACAGCCCTCCAGACCCCAGAACACCTCACCAGGTGACTAGAGAGGAAACACAGAGGAAAACAGCTAGAGAGGAAAACAGCCCTCCAGACCCCAGAACACCTCACCAGGTGACTAGGAGAGGAAAACAGCCCTCCAGACCCCAGAACACCTCACCAGGTGACTAGAGAGGAAAACAGAAAACCCTCCAGACCCCAGAACACCTCACCAGGTGACTAGAGAGGAAAACAGCCCTCCAGACCCCAGAACGCCTCACCAGGTGACTAGAGGAAAACAGCCCTCCAGACCCCAGAACACCTCACCAGGTGACTAGAGAGCCCTCCAGAAAACAGCCCTCCAGACCCCAGAACACCTCACCAGGTGACTAGAGAGGAAAACAGCCCTCCAGACCCCAGAACACCTCACCAGGTGACTAGAGAGGAAAACAGCCCTCCAGACCCCAGAACACCTCACCAGGTGACTAGAGAGGAAAACAGCCCTCCAGACCCCAGAACACCTCACCAGGTGACTAGAGAGGAAAACAGCCCTCCAGACCCCAGAACACCTCACCAGGTGACTAGAGAGGAAAACAGCCCTCCAGACCCCAGAACACCTCACCAGGTGACTAGAGAGGAAAACAGAGGAAAACAGCCCTCCAGACCCCAGAACACCTCACCAGGTGACTAGAGAGGAAAACAGCCCTCCAGACCCCAGAACACCTCACCAGGTGACTAGAGAGGAAAACAGCCCTCCAGACCCCAGAACACCTCACCAGGTGACTAGAGAGGAAAACAGCCCTCCAGACCCCAGAACACCTCACCAGGTGACTAGAGAGGAAAACAGCCCTCCAGACCCCAGAACACCTCACCAGTGACTAGAGAGGAAAATTGTCTTTTTGTTCAAACAAGCTGGGATGAAGCATGGCTATGCCTTTACTAAAAAATAGATGTGTGTGTGTGTGTGTGTGTGTGTGTGTGTGTGTGTGTGTGTGTGTGTGTGTGTGTGTGTGTGTGTGTGTGTAGTGTGTGTGTGTGTGTAGTTACCTGCAGTGTTCCTCTTCAGGGTTGGAGAACGCCAGAAGCAGCAGCCCAATGTTGATCACCACTGTGTTAGTCTCTGGACACACCTGATACACACAAATACACACCATTACCGTCTGACCAGATGTGAGTGTGTGTGTGTATATATATATATATATATATACACACACAGTGTGTAAGTGTAGACTGTGTAAGTGTGTAGACTGTGTAAGTGTGTAGACTGCGTAAGTGTGTAGACTGCGTAAGTGTGTAGACTGCGTAAGTGTGTAGACTGCGTAAGTGTGTAGACTGCGTAAGTGTGTAGACTGTGTAAGTGTGTAGACTGCGTAAGTGTGTAGACTGTGTAAGTGTGTAGACTGTGTAAGTGTGTAGACTGCGTAAGTGTGTAGACTGCGTAAGTGTGTAGACTGCGTAAGTGTGTAGACTGCGTAAGTGTGTAGACTAGCGTAAGTGTGTAGACTGCGTAAGTGTAGACTGCGTAAGTGTGTAGACTGCGTAAGTGTAGACTGCGTACTGTGTGTAGACTGCGTAAGTGTAGACTGTGTAAGTGTGTAGACTGTGTAAGTGTGTAGACTGTGTAAGTGTGTAGACTGCGTAAGTGTAGACTGCGTAAGTGTAGACTGCGTAAGTGTAGACTGCGTAAGTGTGTAGACTGCGTAAGTGTGTAGACTGCGTAAGTGTGTAGACTGCGTAAGTGTGTAGACTGCGTAAGTGTGTAGACTGCGTAAGTGTAGACTGCGTAAGTGTAGACTGCGTAAGTGTAGACTGCGTAAGTGTAGACTGCGTAAGTGTAGACTGCGTAAGTGTAGACTGCGTAAGTGTAGACTGCGTAAGTGTGTAGACTGTGTAAGTGTAGACTGCGTAAGTGTAGACTGCGTAAGTGTAGACTGCGTAAGTGTAGACTGCGTAAGTGTGTAGACTGCGTAAGTGTAGACTGCGTAAGTGTAGACTGCGTAAGTGTAGACTGCGTAAGTGTAGACTGTGTTAGTGTAGACTGTGTAAGTGTGTAGACTGCGTAAGTGTAGACTGTGTAAGTGTGTAGACTGTGTAAGTGTGTAGACTGTGTAAGTGTGTAGACATGTGTGAGTGTGTATACATAGAGGTGATTAGTGTAGGTGATTAGTAGAGGTATGTAGAGTGTGTAGATTAGTGTATATATAGAGGTGATTAGTGTAGACTGCGTAAGTGTATATGCGTAGAGTGTAGATTGTGTATAGTGTAGACTGTGATAAGTGTAGATATGCGTGATTAGTGTATATATAGAGGTAAGTGATTAGATGATAGTGTGTATATGCGTAAGTGTGTAGATTGTGTAAGTGTGTAGACTAGTGTAAGTATAGACTGCGTGATTAGTATAGACTGCGTATTAGTGTAGACTGTGTAAGTGTAGACTGCGTAAGTGTATACTGAGGTGATTAGTGTATACTGCGTATTAGTGTATACTGCGTATTAGTGTATATATAGCGTATTAGTGTATATATAGAGTGTGATTAGTGTATAGTATAGAGGTGATTAGTGTATACTGTGATTAGTGTATACTAGAGGTGATTAGTGTATATATAGTGTAGATTAGTGTATAGTATAGACTGTGTATTAGTGTATATATAGAGGTGATTAGTGTATATGCGTAAGTGTGATTAGTGTATATATAGAGGTGATTAGTGTATATGTGAAGTGATTAGTGTATATATAGTGTAGATTAGTGTATAGTATAGAGGTGATTAGTGTATATATAGAGGTGATTAGTGTATATGCGTAGAGGTGATTAGTGTATAGTATAGAGGTGATTGTGTATATATAGACTGTGATTAGTGTATATATAGTATTGTGTATATATAGAGGTGATTAGTATATATATAGTTTTGATTTGTATATATAGAGGTGAATAGTGTATATATAGAGGTGATTAGTTATACTTAGGTGATTGTGTCCCCATTTAGAGGTGATTAGTGTATATATAGAGGTGATTAGTGTATATATAGAGGTGATTAGTGTATATATAGAGGTGATTAGTGTATATATAGAGGTGATTAGTTATACATAGGGTGATTAGTGTATACATAGAGGTGATTAGTGTATATATATAGGTGAATAGTGTATATATATAGGTGAATAGTGTATATATATAGGTGTATAGTGTATATATAGAGGTGAATAGTGTATATATAGAGGTGATTAGTGTATATATAGAGGTGATTAGTGTATATATAGAGGTGTATAGTGTATATATAGGTGTATAGTGTATATATAGGTGTATAGTATATATATAGGTGTATAGTGTATATATATAGGTGATTAGTGTATATATAGGTGATTAGTGTATATATAGAGGTGAATAGTGTATATATAGGTGTATAGTGTATATATATAGGTGAATAGTGTATATATATAGGTGATTAGTGTATATATAGAGGTGATTATATATAGAGGTGATTAGTGTATATATAGAGGTGAATAGTGTATATATAGAGTGTATATTAGTGTATATATAGGTGATTAGTGTATATATAGAGGTGATTAGTGTATATATAGAGGTGATTAGTGTAGTGTATATAGAGGTGATTAGTGTATATATAGAGGTGATTAGTGTATATATAGAGGTGATATAGTGTATATATAGAGGTGATTAGTGTATATATAGAGGTGATTAGTGTATATATAGAGGTGATTAGTGTATATATAGAGGTGATTAGTATATATAGAGGTGATTAGTGTATATATAGAGGTGATTAGTGTATATATAGAGGTGATTGTATATATATAGAGTGTGATTAGTGTATATATAGAGGTGATTAGTGTATATATAGAGGTGATTAGTGTATATATAGTGGTGATTAGTGTATATATAGAGTGATTAGTGTATATAGAGGTGTATATATAGAGGTGATTAGTGTATATATAGAGGTGATTAGTGTATATATAGGTGATTAGTGATATAGGTGTAGTGTATATAGAGGTGATTAGTATATATATAGAGTGTATATATAGGTGTTAGTGTATATATAGGTGATTAGTGTATATAGAGGTGATTAGTGTATATATAGTATAGTGTGATTAGTGTATATATAGAGGTGATTAGTGTATATATAGAGGTATTAGTGTATATATAGAGTGTGATTAGTGTATATATAGATTAGTGTGATGATTAGTGTATATATAGAGGTGATTAGTGTATATATAGAGGTGATTAGTGTATATATATTAGTGTATATATAGGTGTGTGTATATATAGATTAGTATATAGGTGATTAGTGTATATATAGAGGTGATTAGTGTATATAGAGGTGATTAGTGTATATATAGAGGTGATTAGTGTATATATAGAGGTGATTAGTGTATATATAGAGGTGATTAGTGTATATATAGAGGTGATTAGTGTATATAGAGGTGATTAGTGTATATATAGAGGTGATTAGTGTATATATAGAGGTGATTAGTGTATATATAGAGGTGATTAGTGTATATAGAGGTGATTAGTGTATATATAGAGGTGATTAGTGTATATATAGAGGTGATTATAGAGGTGTATATATATAGATTAGTGTATATATAGTATAGGTGATTAGGTGATTAGTATATATATAGAGGTGATTAGTGTATATATATAGAGGTGATTAGTGTATATATATGTGATTAGTGTATATGATTAGTGTATATATAGAGGTGATTAGTGTATATATAGAGGTGATTAGTGTATATATAGAGGTGATTAGTGTATATATAGAGGTGATTAGTGTATATATATAGAGGTGATAGTAGTGTATATATAGAGGTGATTAGTGTATATATAGAGGTGATTAGTGTATATATAGAGGTGATTAGTGTATATATAGAGGTGATTAGTGTATATATAGAGGTGATTAGTGTATATATAGAGTGTATATTAGTGTATATATATAGAGGTGATTAGTGTATATATAGGTGATTAGTGTATATATAGAGTGTATGATTAGTGTATATATAGAGGTGATTAGGTGTGTATATATAGAGGTGATTAGTGTATATATAGAGGTGATTAGTGTATATATAGAGGTGATTAGAGGTGATTAGTGTATATATAGAGGTGATTAGTGTATATATAGAGGTGATTAGTGTATATATGTATATTAGAGGTGATTAGTATATATATAGAGGTGATTAGTGTATATATAGAGTGTGATTAGGTGTAGTGTATATATAGAGGTGATTAGTGTATATATAGATTAGTGGTGATTAGTGTATATATAGGTGAGGTGATTAGTGTATATATAGAGGTGATTAGTGTATATATAGAGGTGATTAGTGTATATATAGGTGATTAGTGTGATTAGTGTATATATAGAGGTGATTAGTGTATATATAGAGGTGATTAGTGTATATATAGAGGTGATTAGTGTATATATATAGAGGTGATTAGTGTATATATAGAGGTGATTAGTGTATATATATTAGTGAGTGATTAGTGATTAGTGTATATAGAGGTGATTAGTGTATATATAGAGGTGATTAGTGATTAGTGTATATAGAGGTGATTAGTGTATATATAGAGGTGATTAGTGTATATATAGAGGTGATTAGTGTATATATAGAGTGTGATTAGTGATTATATATAGAGGTGATTAGTGTATATATAGAGGTGATTAGTGTATATATAGAGGTGATTAGTGTATATATAGAGGTGATTAGTGTATATAGAGGTGATTAGTGTATATATAGGTGATTAGTGTATATATATAGAGATTAGTGATTAGTGATTAGTGTATATATAGAGGTGATTAGTGTATATATAGAGGTGATTAGTGTATATATAGAGGTGATTAGTGTATATATAGAGGTGATTAGTGTATATTAGGTGTGTATATATAGAGGTGATTATATATAGAGGTGATTAGTGTATATATAGAGGTGATTAGTGTATATATAGAGGTATATAGAGGTGATTAGGTGATTAGTGTATATATAGAGGTGATTAGTGTATATATAGAGGTGATTAGGTGTGTATATATAGTGTATATATAGAGGTGATTAGTGTATATATAGAGGTGATTAGTGTATATATAGAGGTGATTAGTGTATATATAGAGGTGATTAGTGTATATATAGAGGTGATTAGTGTATATATAGAGGTGATTAGTGTATATATAGAGGTGATTAGTGTATATATAGAGGTGATTAGTGTATATATAGAGGTGATTAGTGTATATATATATATAGAGGTGATTAGTGTATATATAGAGGTGATTAGTGTATATATAGAGGTGATTAGTGTATATATAGAGGTGATTAGTGTATATATAGAGGTGATTAGTGTATATATAGAGGTGATTAGTGTATATATAGAGGTGATTAGTGTATATATAGAGGTGATTAGTGTATATATAGAGGTGATTAGTGTATATATAGAGGTGATTAGTGTATATATAGAGGTGATTAGTGTATATATAGAGGTGATTAGTGTATATATAGAGGTGATTAGTGTATATATAGAGGTGATTAGTGTATATATATAGAGGTGATTAGTGTGTATATAGAGGTGATTAGTGTATATATAGAGGTGATTAGTGTATATATAGAGGTGATTAGTGTATATATAGAGGTGATTAGTGTATATATAGAGGTGATTAGTGTATATATAGAGGTGATTAGTGTATATATAGAGGTGATTAGTGTATATATAGAGGTGATTAGTGTATATATAGAGGTGATTAGTGTATATATAGAGGTGATTAGTGTATATATAGAGGTGATTAGTGTATATATAGAGGTGATTAGTGTATATATAGAGGTGATTAGTGTATACATGTACCTCCAGTATAACAACGTCGTAGTCGTTGAAGGAACAGAACTGAGCAGCCCAGCGGGCGTCGCTCCGGATCACCTCGTTGATCAGGTACTCAAAGTCCAGAGTCAACTGCTCCACACACACACTCTGTAGGACAGACACACACATCAGCATGTTCTGGTTTACTGCAGGTCGAAAACACACACACTCTGTAGGACAGACACACACTCTGTAGGACACACACACTCTGTAGGACAGACACACACTTAGGCATGTTCTGGTTTACTGCAGGTCTAAAACAGACACACTCTGTAGGACACACACACAAACTACAGGTCTAAAACAATAACACACACACTCTGTAGGACACATAGACATACACACACACATCAGCATGTTCTGGTTTACTACAGGTCTAAAACAGACACACTCTGCAGGACAGACACACACTCTGCAGGACAGACACACACTCTGCAGGACAGACACACATTAGCCTGTTCTGGTTTACGGCAGGTCTAAACATTAACACACACTCTGTAGGACAGACACACACTCTGTAGGACACACACACTCTGTAGGACACACACACTCTGTAGGACACACACACACACAAACTACAGGTCTAAAACAATAACACACACACTCTGTAGGACACATAGACATACACACACACACATCAGCATGTTCTGGTTTACTACAGGTCTAAAACAGACACACTCTGCAGGACAGACACACACTCTGTAGGACACACACACACTCACAGGACACACACACACACACACACACACACACACACACACACACACACGTTCTGGTTAACTGCAGGTCTAAACATTAACTCACACACTCAGTAGGACACACAGACACACACACACACTAGCATATTCTGGTTAACTGCAGGTCTAAAACAGTAACACACACATCTCAGTAGGACACACACACTCTGTAGGACACACAGACATACACACACACACATTAGCATGTTCTGGTTTACTGCAGGTCTCCTGGACTTAGGGTTCCTTCAAATACTAAGTGAAGACAACACTGTAGGTGACATAAACATTAACACTCAGGCCATGTCTAAAACAGTAACAGACACATCTCAGTCACTCCTGCTGATCTAGTTAGGACACACAGACATCATTCCATTGGTAGGGTCTAAAACAGGATTTTATTCTGTCACACACACACCTGTCCGTTAGCATGGGGCCCAGTGACCAGCTGTAGGTTCCTTCCAAATACAGGTCAGTCACAGGTGAAGGGCAGTGCTGGACACATCTATCATCCTCATAACCTAGAGGGCTGGATTTTAAGAAAGAAGAGGGGAGCCAGACCAGCTGGAGGTTACGATAGAGTCACAGTGAAGAGAGATAGGAATCAGGGATAATAGAGAGAGCGATTAGTGGAAGAGAGAGGTGATTAGGGAGGGATAGAGTGAGAGAAGAGAGATTAGGAAGAGGGATGGATAGAGAGGGGTGAGGGAGAGGGAGGGGTGAGGGATTAGTGAGTGAGGGGTGAGGAAGAGATGAGGGGTGAAGAAGAGATGAGGGAGAGAGGGAGGAAGAGAGTGAGGGGTGAGGAAGAGAGTGAGGGGTGAGGAAGAGAGTGAGGGGTGAGGAAGAGATGAGGGGTGAGGAAGAGAGTGAGGAAGAGGTGAGGGGTGAGGAAGAGAGAGAGGGGAAGAGAGAGAGGGGGGGAAGAGGGGGAGAGGGATAGAAGGCGAGACAGAAATAAAGGGAGGAGTTTCAGCTTAGTTTTACATGACCAAGTACATTGTGTGTTACATGTGAAAACATCTACAGTGTGTCTCACCTCCTACATCCTGCTCTGGCGCCCCCGGCTGTGGCATGCGGTACTGCAAGCGGGTGTAGTTGACATATCCCGGCTCGCTGCAGCCTGCTTCCTGAGAAGAATGAGGAGTGGGGGTGGAAGAGGAGGAGGAGGCAGGAGACATCACCGCACTACACTGAATAGAGTCCTCCTGCAAAGGTCGCAACAAGCTTTGGTTCCCAGCTGAAGTGGAAGTCTGTGGTGCGCTAGTCAGTTGATCCGTCTGTGCGTCTTCCCTCTGTTCTCTGTCCCTCTCCACGCTCACCCCTTCTCTCTCAGTCACGACGGCCTCCTCTCCTACATCGCTTCCCTCCGGTTTCCCTCTCCTCTCCCCTCCCTCGTTTTCTCTCCCTCTTCCCTGGGCACGTCTGAAGAGGTCGGCGGCGAACTCTCGCGCCCGGGCGGCAGCTTGTGATTGGCTAGGGGAAAGAGGGGCGGGGCTTGGTTTGGCGGTTAGCAGGCGGCTGTCGGGAGACCCGTGAGAGGAAGAGGATGAAGAGGGCGATGGAGGGGTTTGATGTTCTAAGGTGGGGGCTGTGGCTCTCTTTCTGAACAGGATCTGAGAGGAATGACCCTGCTCACCTGCTGACAACACAGGGGAAGAGACTTAGTCATATCCCACAGGGGACTAGACTAGTCATATCCCACAGGGGACTAGACTAGTCATATCCCACAGGGGACTAGACTGGTCATATCCCACAGGGGACTAGACTAGTCATATCCCACAGGGGACTAGACTAGTCATATCCCACAGGGGACTAGACATATCCCACAGGGGACTAGACATATCCCACAGGGGACTAGACTAGTCATATCCCACAGGGGACTAGACTAGTCATCATATCCCACAGGGGACTAGACTACATATCCCACAGGGGGACTAGTCATATCCCACAGGGGACTAGACTAGTCATATCCCACAGGGGACTAGACTAGTCATATCCCACAGGGGACTAGACTAGTCATATCCCACAGGGGACTAGACTAGTCATATCCCACAGGGGACTAGAGTCATATCCCACAGGGGACTAGAGTCATATCCCACAGGGGACTAGACTAGTCATATCCCACAGGGGACTAGACTAGTCATATCCCACAGGGGACTAGACTAGTCATATCCCACAGGGGACTAGACTGGTCATATCCCACAGGGGACCAGACTAGTCATATCCCACAGGGGACTAGACTAGTCATATCCCACAGGGGACTAGACTAGTCATATCCCACAGGGGACTAGACTAGTCATATCCCACAGGGGACTAGACTAGTCATATCCCACAGGGGACTAGACTAGTCATATCCCACAGGGGACTAGACTGGTCATATCCCACAGGGGACTGGTCATATCCCACAGGGGACATAGAGGTGATTAGTGTATATATAGAGGTGATTAGTGTATATAGAGGTGATTAGTGTATATATAGACTAGTCATATCCCACAGGGGACTAGACTGGTCATATCCCACAGGGGACTAGACTAGTCATATCCCACAGGGGACTAGACAGTCATATCCCACAGGGGACTAGACTGGTCATATCCCACAGGGGACTAGACTAGTCATATCCCACAGGGGACTAGACTAGTCATATCCCACAGGGGGACACAGGGGAGACTAGTCATATCCCACAGGGGACTAGTCATATCCCACAGGGGACTAGACTAGTCATATCCCACAGGGGACTAGACTAGTCATATCCCACAGGGGACTAGACTAGTCATATCCCACAGGGGACTAGACTAGTCATATCCCACAGGGGACTAGACTAGTCATATCCCACAGGGGACTAGACTAGTCATATCCCACAGGGGACTAGACTAGTCATATCCCACAGGGGACTAGACTAGTCATATCCCACAGGGGACTAGACTAGTCATATCCCACAGGGGACTAGACTAGTCATATCCCACAGGGGACTAGACTAGTCATATCCCACAGGGGACTAGACTAGTCATATCCCACAGGGGACTAGACTAGTCATATCCCACAGGGGACTAGACTAGTCATATCCCACAGGGGACTAGACTAGTCATATCCCACAGGGGACTAGACTAGTCATATCCCACAGGGGACTAGACTAGTCATATCCCACAGGGGACTAGACTAGTCATATCCCACAGGGGACTAGACTAGTCATATCCCACAGGGG
Source organism: Oncorhynchus keta (assembly GCF_023373465.1). Lineage (NCBI taxonomy): Eukaryota > Metazoa > Chordata > Actinopteri > Salmoniformes > Salmonidae > Oncorhynchus > Oncorhynchus keta. The sequence continues at coordinate 79,751,790 of NC_068430.1, forward strand.
ACTAGACTAGTCATATCCCACAGGGGACTAGACTAGTCATATCCCACAGGGGACTAGACTAGTCATATCCCACAGGGGACTAGACTAGTCATATCCCACAGGGGACTAGACTAGTCATATCCCACAGGGGACTAGACTAGTCATATCCCACAGGGGACTAGACTAGTCATATCCCACAGGGGACTAGACTAGTCATATCCCACAGGGGGACTAGTCATATCCCACAGGGGACTAGACTAGTCATATCCCACACATCCCCGGGGACTAGACTAGTCATATCCCACAGGGGACTAGACTAGTCATATCCCACAGGGGACTGGACTAGTCATATCCCACAGGGGACTAGACTAGTCATATCCCACAGGGGACTAGACTAGTCATATCCCACACTAGGGGACTAGACTAGTCATATCCCACAGGGGACTAGACTAGTCATATCCCACAGGGGACTAGTCATCATCCCACAGGGACTAGACATATCCCACAGGGGACTGGACTAGTCATATCCCACAGGGGACTAGACTAGTCATATCCCACAGGGGACTAGACTAGTCATATCCCACAGGGGACTAGACTAGTCATATCCCACAGGGGACTAGACTAGTCATATCCCACAGGGGACTAGACTAGTCATATCCCACAGGGGACTAGACTAGTCATATCCCACAGGGGACTAGACTAGTCATATCCCACAGGGGACTAGACTAGTCATATCCCACAGGGGACTAGACTAGTCATATCCCACGGGGGACTAGACTAGTCATATCCCACAGGGGACTAGACTAGTCATATCCCACAGGGGACTAGACTTAGGGGACAGGGGACTAGACTAGTCATATCCCACAGGGGACTAGACTAGTCATATCCCACAGGGGACTAGACTAGTCATATCCCACAGGGGACTAGACTAGTCATATCCCACAGGGGACTAGACTAGTCATATCCCACGGGGGACTAGACTAGTCATATCCCACGGGGGACTAGACTAGTCATATCCCACGGGGGACTAGACTAGTCATATCCCACAGGGGACTAGACTAGTCATATCCCACGGGGGACTAGACTAGTCATATCCCACGGGGGACTAGACTAGTCATATCCCACGGGGGACTAGACTAGTCATATCCCACGGGGGACTAGACTAGTCATATCCCACAGGGGACTAGTCATATCCCACAGGGGACTAGACTAGTCATATCCCACAGGGGACTAGACTAGTCATATCCCACAGGGGACTAGACTAGTCATATCCCACAGGGACACAGGGGACTAGTCATATCCCACAGGGGACTAGACTAGTCATATCCCACAGGGGACTAGACTAGTCATATCCCACAGGGGACTAGACTAGTCATATCCCACAGGGGACTAGACTAGTCATATCCCACAGGGGGACTAGACTAGTCATATCCCACAGGGGACTAGACTAGTCATATCCCACAGGGGACTAGACTAGTCATATCCCACAGGGGACTAGACTAGTCATATCCCACAGGGGACTAGACTAGTCATATCCCACAGGGGACTAGACTAGTCATATCCCACAGGGGACTAGACTAGTCATATCCCACAGGGGACTAGACTAGTCATATCCCACAGGGGACTAGACATATCCCACAGGGGACTAGACTAGTCATATCCCACAGGGGACTAGACTAGTCATATCCCACAGGGGACCACAGGGGACTAGAGTCATATCCCACAGGGGACTAGACTAGTCATATCCCACAGGGGACTAGACTAGTCATATCCCACAGGGGACTAGACTAGTCATATCCCACAGGGGACTAGACTAGTCATATCCCACAGGGGACTAGACTAGTCATATCCCACAGGGGACTAGACTAGTCATATCCCACAGGGGACTAGACTAGTCATATCCCACAGGGGACTAGACTAGTCATATCCCACAGGGGACTAGACTAGTCATATCCCACAGGGGACTAGACTAGTCATATCCCACAGGGGACTAGACTAGTCATATCCCACAGGGGACTAGACTAGTCATATCCCACAGGGGACTAGACTAGTCATATCCCACAGGGGACTAGACTAGTCATATCCCACAGGGGACTAGACTAGTCATATCCCACAGGGGACTAGACTAGTCATATCCCACAGGGGACTAGTCATATCCCACAGGGGACTAGACTAGTCATATCCCACAGGGGACTAGACTAGTCATATCCCACAGGGGACTAGACTAGTCATATCCCACAGGGGACATATCCCACAGGGGACTAGACTAGTCATATCCCACAGGGGACTAGACTAGTCATATCCCACAGGGGACTAGACTAGTCATATCCCACAGGGGACTAGACTAGTCATATCCCACAGGGGACTAGACTAGTCATATCCCACAGGGGACTAGACTAGTCATATCCCACAGGGGACTAGACTAGTCATATCCCACAGGGACTAGACTAGTCATATCCCACAGGGGACTAGACTATCCCACAGGGGACTGGACTAGTCATATCCCACAGGGGACTAGACTAGTCATATCCCACAGGGGACTAGACTAGTCATATCCCACAGGGGACTAGACTAGTCATATCCCACAGGGGACTAGACTAGTCATATCCCACAGGGGACTAGTCATATCCCACAGGGGACTAGACTAGTCATATCCCACAGGGGACTAGACTAGTCATATCCCACAGGGGACTAGACTAGTCATATCCCACAGGGGACTAGACTAGTCATATCCCACAGGGGACTAGACTAGTCATATCCCACAGGGGACTAGACTAGTCATATCCCACAGGGGACTAGACTAGTCATATCCCACAGGGGGGACTAGGGGACTAGTCATATCCCACAGGGGACTAGACTAGTCATATCCCACAGGGGACTAGACATATCCCACAGGGGTCATATCCCACAGGGGACTAGTCATATCCCACAGGGGACTAGACTAGTCATATCCCACAGGGGACTAGACATATCCCACAGGGGTCATATCCCACAGGGGACTAGTCATATCCCACAGGGGACTCATATCCCAGTCATATCCCACAGGGGACTAGACTAGTCATATCCCACAGGGGACTTAGTCACATCCCACAGGGGACTTAGTCACATCCCACAGGGGACTTAGTCACATCCCACAGGGGACTTAGTCACATCCCACAGGGGACTTAGTCACATCCCACAGGGGACTTAGTCATATCCCACAGGGGACTTAGTCATATCCCACAGGGGACTTAGTCATATCCCACAGGGGACTTAGTCATATCCCACAGGGGACTTAGTCATATCCCACAGGGGACTTAGTCATATCCCACAGGGGACTTAGTCATATCCCACAGGGGACTTAGTCATATCCCACAGGGGACTTAGTCATATCCCACAGGGGACTTAGTCATATCCCACAGGGGACTTAGTCATATCCCACAGGGGACTTAGTCATATCCCACAGGGGACTTAGTCATATCCCACAGGGGAAGAAAGTCATATCCAACAGGGGACTTAGTCATATCCCCAGGGGACTTAGTCATATCCACACTAGTCCCACAGGGGAGAGAGTCATATCCCACAGGGGACTTAGTCATATCCCACAGGGACTTAGTCATACCCAGAAAGACTTAGTCATATCCCACAGGGGACTTAGTGGACTTGTCATATCCCACAGGGGACAGGGGATATTAGTCAGTCATGAATGAGACTGAAAGTTCCAGATCCCAGAGACCAGAAAGATGAAGTGTGTGTTCAGTGTGTGTTTGCGTTGTCTCTACCTGGACAGAGGGACACAGAGCAGGCCACCAGGGAATAGGAGGTGTTGAGGAAGATCACCTGGTCTTTCTTCAGCTGGAAGGCAGGCTGGAAGGTGGGGAAGGGATAGACCACCTGGTACCGACTGTTCAACATATAGCCATGTTCCAGACACTCTCCACTACCTACAGAGAGAGAGACTGTTCAACATATAGCCATGTTCCAGACACTCTCCACTACCTAGAGAGAGACTGTTCAACATATAACCATGTTCCAGACACTCTCCACTACCTGTTCAACATATAGCCATGTTCCAGAGACTGTTCAACACTATAACCATGTTCCAGACACTCTCCACTACCTAGAGAGAGACTGTTCAACATATACCATGTTCCAGACACTCTCCACTACCCTAGAGAGAGAGACTGTTCAACATATAACCATGTTCCAGACACTCCCACTACCTGGAGAGACTGTTCAACATATAACCATGTTCCAGACACTCTCCACTACCTAGAGAGAGAGAGACTGTTCAACATATAACCATGTTCCAGACACTCTCCACTACCTAGAGAGGAGAGACTGAGCCATGTTCCAGAGACTGACTGTTCAACATATAACCATGTTCCAGACACTCTCCACTACCTAGAGAGAGAGACTGTTCAACATATAACCATGTTCCAGACACTCTCCACTACCTACAGAGAGAGAGACTGTTCAACATATAACCATGTTCCAGACACTCTCCACTACCTAGTCAGAGAGAGAGACTGTTCAACATATAACCATGTTCCAGACACTCTCCACTACCTAGAGAGAGAGAGACTGTTCAACATATAACCATGTTCCAGACACTCTCCACTACCTACAGAGAGAGAGACTGTTCAACATATAACCATGTTCCAGACACTCTCCACTACCTAGAGAGAGAGACTGTTCAACATATAACCATGTTCCAGACACTCTCCACTACCTAGAGAGAGAGACTGTTCAACATATAACCATGTTCCAGACACTCTCCACTACCTAGAGAGAGAGAGACTGTTCAACATATAACCATGTTCCAGACACTCTCCACTACCTAGAGAGAGAGACTGTTCAACATATAACCATGTTCCAGACACTCTCCACTACCTAGAGAGAGAGACTGTTCAACATATAACCATGTTCCAGACACTCTCCACTACCTAGAGAGACTGTTCAACATATAGCCATGTTCCAGACACTCTCCACTACCTAGAGAGAGAGAGAGAGAGACTGTTCAACATATAACCATGTTCCAGACACTCTCCACTACCTAGAGAGACTGTTCAACATATAGCCATGTTCCAGACACTCTCCACTACCTAGAGAGAGAGAGACTGTTCAACATATAACCATGTTCCAGACACTCTCCACTACCTAGAGAGAGAGAGACTGTTCAACATATAGCCATGTTCCAGACACTCTCCACTACCTAGAGAGAGAGAGAGACTGTTCAACATATAACCATGTTCCAGACACTCTCCACTACCTAGAGAGAGACTGTTCAACATATAGCCATGTTCCAGACACTCTCCACTACCTAGAGAGAGACTGTTCAACATATAACCATGTTCCAGACACTCTCCACTACCTAGAGAGAGAGACTGTTCAACATATAACCATGTTCCAGACACTCTCCACTACCTAGAGAGAGAGACTGTTCAACATATAACCATGTTCCAGACACTCTCCACTACCTAGAGAGAGAGAGACTGTTCAACATATAGCCATGTTCCAGACACTCTCCACTACCTAGAGAGAGAGACTGTTCAACATATAACCATGTTCCAGACACTCTCCACTACCTAGAGAGAGAGACTGTTCAACATATAACCATGTTCCAGACACTCTCCACTACCTAGAGAGAGAGACTGTTCAACATATAACCATGTTCCAGACACTCTCCACTACCTAGAGAGACTGTTCAACATATAACCATGTTCCAGACACTCTCCACTACCTAGAGAGAGAGAGACTGTTCAACATATAACCATGTTCCAGACACTCTCCACTACCTAGAGAGAGAGACTGTTCAACATATAACCATGTTCCAGACACTCTCCACTACCTAGAGAGAGAGACTGTTCAACATATAACCATGTTCCAGACACTCTCCACTACCTAGAGAGAGAGAGACTGTTCAACATATAACCATGTTCCAGACACTCTCCACTACCTAGAGAGAGAGACTGTTCAACATATAACCATGTTCCAGACACTCTCCACTACCTAGAGAGAGAGAGACTGTTCAACATATAACCATGTTCCAGACACTCTCCACTACCTAGAGAGAGAGAGACTGTTCAACATATAACCATGTTCCAGACACTCTCCACTACCTAGAGAGAGAGAGACTGTTCAACATATAACCATGTTCCAGACACTCTCCACTACCTAGAGAGACTGTTCAACATATAGCCATGTTCCAGACACTCTCCACTACCTAGAGAGTTCCAGAGACTGTTCAACATATAACCATGTTCCAGACACTCTCCACTACCTAGAGAGAGAGAGACTGTTCAACATATAACCATGTTCCAGACACTCTCCACTACCTAGAGAGACTGTTCAACATATAACCATGTTCCAGACACTCTCCACTACCTAGAGAGAGAGACTGTTCAACATATAACCATGTTCCAGACACTCTCCACTACCTAGAGAGAGAGAGAGACTGTTCAACATATAGCCATGTTCCAGACACTCTCCACTACCTAGAGAGACTGTTCAACATATAGCCATGTTCCAGACACTCTCCACTACCTAGAGAGAGAGAGAGACTGTTCAACATATAACCATGTTCCAGACACTCTCCACTACCTAGAGAGAGAGAGACTGTTCAACATATAGCCATGTTCCAGACACTCTCCACTACCTAGAGAGAGAGACTGTTCAACATATAACCATGTTCCAGACACTCTCCACTACCTAGAGAGAGAGAGACTGTTCAACACCTACTCTCCACTACCTAGAGAGAGAGACTGTTCAACATATAACCATGTTCCAGACACTCTCCACTACCTAGAGAGAGACTGTTCAACATATAACCATGTTCCAGACACTCTCCACTACCTAGAGAGAGAGAGACTGTTCAACATATAACCATGTTCCAGACACTCTCCACTACCTAGAGAGAGAGACTGTTCAACATATAACCATGTTCCAGACACTCTCCACTACCTAGAGAGAGAGACTGTTCAACATATAACCATGTTCCAGACACTCTCCACTACCTAGAGAGAGAGAGACTGTTCAACATATAACCATGTTCCAGACACTCTCCACACTACTGTTCCTAACCATGTTCCAGAGAGAGAGACTGTTCAACATATAACCATGTTCCAGACACTCTCCACTACCTAGAGAGTTCAACATATAACCAGAGAGAGAGACTGTTCAACATATAACCATGTTCCAGACACTCTCCACTACCTAGAGAGAGAGAGACTGTTCAACATATAGCCATGTTCCAGACACTCTCCACTACCTAGAGAGAGAGAGAGACTGTTCAACATATAGCCATGTTCCAGACACTCTCCACTACCTACAGAGACTGTTCAACATATAACCATGTTCCAGACACTCTCCACTACCTAGAGAGAGAGAGACTGTTCAACATATAACCATGTTCCAGACACTCTCCACTACCTAGAGAGAGAGAGACTGTTCAACATATAACCATGTTCCAGACACTCTCCACTACCTAGAGAGAGAGAGACTGTTCAACATATAACCATGTTCCAGACACTCTCCACTACCTAGAGAGACTGTTCAACATATAACCATGTTCCAGACACTCTCCACTACCTAGAGAGAGAGAGACTGTTCAACATATAACCATGTTCCAGACACTCTCCACTACCTAGAGAGACTGTTCAACATATAACCATGTTCCAGACACTCTCCACTACCTAGAGAGAGAGAGACTGTTCAACATATAACCATGTTCCAGACACTCTCCACTACCTAGAGAGACTGTTCAACATATAACCATGTTCCAGACACTCTCCACTACCTAGAGAGAGAGACTGTTCAACATATAACCATGTTCCAGACACTCTCCACTACCTAGAGAGAGACTGTTCAACATATAACCATGTTCCAGACACTCTCCACTACCTAGAGAGACTGTTCAACATATAGAGACTGTTCAACATATAACCATGTTCCAGACACTCTCCACTACCTAGAGAGAGAGACTGTTCAACATATAACCATGTTCCAGACACTCTCCACTACCTAGAGAGAGAGAGACTGTTCAACATATAACCATGTTCCAGACACTCTCCACTACCTAGAGAGAGACTGTTCAACATATAACCATGTTCCAGACACTCTCCACTACCTAGAGAGAGAGACTGTTCAACATATAACCATGTTCCAGACACTCTCCACTACCTAGAGAGAGAGAGACTGTTCAACATATAACCATGTTCCAGACACTCTCCACTACCTAGAGAGACTGTTCAACATATAACCATGTTCCAGACACTCTCCACTACCTAGAGAGAGAGAGACTGTTCAACATATAACCATGTTCCAGACACTCTCCACTACCTAGAGAGACTGTTCAACATATAACCATGTTCCAGACACTCTCCACTACCTAGAGAGAGAGACTGTTCAACATATAACCATGTTCCAGACACTCTCCACTACCTAGAGAGAGACTGTTCAACATATAACCATGTTCCAGACACTCTCCACTACCTAGAGAGAGAGACTGTTCAACATATAACCATGTTCCAGACACTCTCCACTACCTAGAGAGAGAGACTGTTCAACATATAACCATGTTCCAGACACTCTCCACTACCTAGAGAGAGAGAGACATATAACCATGTTCAACATATAACCATGTTCAGACATATAACCATGTTCCCACTACCTACCAGAGAGAGAGACTGTTCAACATATAACCATGTTCCAGACACTCTCCACTACCTAGAGAGAGAGAGACTGTTCAACATATAACCATGTTCCAGACACTCTCCACTACCTAGAGAGAGAGAGAGACTGTTCAACATATAACCATGTTCCAGACACTCTCCACTACCTAGAGAGAGACTGTTCAACATATAGCCATGTTCCAGACACTCTCCACTACCTAGAGAGAGAGAGAGAGACTGTTCAACATATAGCCATGTTCCAGACACTCTCCACTACCTAGAGAGACTGTTCAACATATAACCATGTTCCAGACACTCTCCACTACCTAGAGAGAGAGAGACTGTTCAACATATAACCATGTTCCAGACACTCTCCACTACCTAGAGAGAGAGAGACTGTTTCAACATATAGCCATGTTCCAGACACTCTCCACTACCTAGAGAGAGACTGTTCAACATATAACCATGTTCCAGACACTCTCCACTACCTAGAGAGAGAGACTGTTCAACATATAACCATGTTCCAGACACTCTCCACTACCTAGAGAGAGAGACTGTTCAACATATAACCATGTTCCAGACACTCTCCACTACCTAGAGAGAGAGAGAGACTGTTCAACATATAACCATGTTCCAGACACTCTCCACTACCTAGAGAGAGAGACTGTTCAACATATAACCATGTTCCAGACACTCTCCACTACCTAGAGAGAGAGAGACTGTTCAACATATAACCATGTTCCAGACACTCTCCACTACCTAGAGAGAGAGACTGTTCAACATATAACCATGTTCCAGACACTCTCCACTACCTAGAGAGAGAGAGAGACTGTTCAACATATAACCATGTTCCAGACACTCTCCACTACCTAGAGAGAGAGACATAGACTGTTCAACATATAACCATGTTCATGTTCAGACACTCTCCACTACCTAGAGAGAGAGAGACTGTTCAACATATAACCATGTTCCAGACACTGTTCTCCAGACACTCTCCACTACCTAGAGAGAGAGAGACTGTTCAACATATAGCCATGTTCCAGACACTCTCCACTACCTAGAGAGAGAGAGACTGTTCAACATATAACCATGTTCCAGACACTCTCCACTACCTAGAGAGAGAGAGACTGTTCAACATATAACCATGTTCCAGACACTCTCCACTACCTAGAGAGAGAGAGACTGTTCAACATATAACCATGTTCCAGACACTCTCCACTACCTAGAGAGAGACTGTTCAACATATAACCATGTTCCAGACACTCTCCACTACCTAGAGAGAGAGACTGTTCAACATATAACCATGTTCCAGACACTCTCCACTACCTAGAGAGAGAGAGACTGTTCAACATATAACCATGTTCCAGACACTCTCCACTACCTAGAGAGAGACTGTTCAACATATAACCAAGTTCCAGACACTCTCCACTACCTAGAGAGAGAGACTGTTCAACATATAACCATGTTCCAGACACTCTCCACTACCTAGAGAGAGAGAGACTGTTCAACATATAACCATGTTCCAGACACTCTCCACTACCTAGAGAGAGAGACTGTTCAACATATAACCATGTTCCAGACACTCTCCACTACCATATAACCATGTTCCAGACACTCTCCACTAGAGAGAGACTGTTCAACATATAACCATGTTCCAGACACTCTCCACTACCTAGAGAGAGAGAGACTGTTCAACATATAACCATGTTCCAGACACTCTCCACTACCTAGAGAGAGAGAGACTGTTCAACATATAACCATGTTCCAGACACTCTCCACTACCTAGAGAGAGAGACTGTTCAACATATAACCATGTTCCAGACACTCTCCACTACCTACAGAGAGAGACTGTTCAACATATAACCATGTTCCAGACACTCTCCACTACCTAGAGAGAGAGACTGTTCAACATATAACCATGTTCCAGAGACTGTTCAACATCCACTACCTAGAGAGAGAGAGACTGTTCAACATATAACCATGTTCCAGACACTCTCCACTACCTAGAGAGAGAGAGACTGTTCAACATATAGACTGTTCAACATATAACCATGTTCCAGACACCATCTCCACTACCTAGAGAGAGAGACTGTTCAACATATAACCATGTTCCAGACACTCTCCACTACCTAGAGAGAGAGAGACTGTTCAACATATAACCATGTTCCAGACACTCTCCACTACCTAGAGAGAGAGAGACTGTTCAACATATAACCATGTTCCAGACACTCTCCACTACCTAGAGAGAGAGACTGTTCAACATATAACCATGTTCCAGACACTCTCCACTACCTAGAGAGAGAGACTGTTCAACATATAACCATGTTCCAGACACTCTCCACTACCTAGAGAGAGAGACTGTTCAACATATAACCATGTTCCAGACACTCTCCACTACCCAGAGAGAGAGACTGTTCAACATATAACCATGTTCCAGACACTCTCCACTACCTAGAGAGAGAGACTGTTCAACATATAACCATGTTCCAGACACTCTCCAGACACCTAGAGAGAGAGAGACTGTTCAACATATAACCATGTTCCAGACACTCTCCACTACCTAGAGAGAGAGAGACTGTTCAACATATAACCATGTTCCAGACACTCTCCACTACCTAGAGAGAGAGAGACTGTTCAACATATAACCATGTTCCAGACACTCTCCACTACCTAGAGAGAGACTGTTCAACATATAACCATGTTCCAGACACTCTCCACTACCTAGAGAGAGAGACTGTTCAACATATAACCATGTTCCAGACACTCTCCACTACCTAGAGAGAGAGAGACTGTTCAACATATAGCCATGTTCCAGACACTCTCCACTACCTAGAGAGAGAGAGACTGTTCAACATATAACCATGTTCCAGACACTCTCCACTACCTAGAGAGAGAGAGACTGTTCAACATATAACCATATAACCATCAACATATCCAGACACTCTCCACTACCTAGAGAGAGAGAGACTGTTCAACATATAACCATGTTCCAGACACTCTCCACTACCTAGAGAGTTCAACATAGAGAGAGACTGTTCAACATATAACCATGTTCCAGACACTCTCCACTACCTAGAGAGAGAGACTGTTCAACATATAACCATGTTCCAGACACTCTCCACTACCTAGAGAGAGAGAGACTGTTCAACATATAACCATGTTCCAGACACTCTCCACTACCTAGAGAGAGAGACTGTTCAACATATAACCATGTTCCAGACACTCTCCACTACCTAGAGAGAGAGACTGTTCAACATATAACCATGTTAACCATGTTCCAGACACTCTCCACTACCTAGAGAGAGAGACTGTTCAACATATAACCATGTTCCAGACACTCTCCACTACCTAGAGAGAGAGAGACTGTTCAACATATAACCATGTTCCAGACACTCTCCACTACCTAGAGAGAGAGAGAGACTGTTCAACATATAACCATGTTCCAGACACTCTCCACTCCACTACCTAGAGAGAGAGAGACTGTTCAACATATAACCATGTTCCAGACACTCTCCACTACCTACAGAGAGAGAGACTGTTCAACATATAACCATGTTCCAGACACTCTCCACTACCTACAGAGAGAGAGAGACTGTTCAACATATAACCATGTTCCAGACACTCTCCACTACCAGAGAGAGAGAGACTGTTCAACATATAACCATGTTCCAGACACTCTCCACTACCTAGAGAGAGAGACTGTTCAACATATAACCATGTTCCAGACACTCTCCACTACCTAGAGAGAGAGAGAGACTGTTCAACATATAACCATGTTCCAGACACTCTCCACTACCTAGAGAGAGAGAGACTGTTCAACATATAACCATGTTCCAGACACTCTCCACTACCTAACCATGTTCAGAGAGAGACTGTTCAACATATAACCATGTTCCAGACACATCTCCACTACCTAGAGAGAGAGACTGTTCAACATATAACCATGTTCCAGACACTCTCCACTACCTAGAGAGAGAGACTGTTCAACATATAACCATGTTCCAGACACTCTCCACTACCTAGAGAGAGAGACTGTTCAACATATAACCATGTTCCAGACACTCTCCACTACCTACAGAGAGAGAGACTGTTCAACATATAACCATGTTCCAGACACTCTCCACTACCTACAGAGAGAGAGACTGTTCAACATATAGCCATGTTCCAGACACTCTCCACTACCTACAGAGAGAGAGAGACTGTTCAACATATAACCATGTTCCAGACACTCTCCACTACCTAGAGAGAGAGAGAGAGACTGTTCAACATATAGCCATGTTCCAGACACTCTCCACTACCTAGAGAGAGAGAGACTGTTCAACATATAACCATGTTCCAGACACTCTCCACTACCTAGAGAGAGAGAGACTGTTCAACATATAGCCATGTTCCAGACACTCTCCACTACCTAGAGAGACTGTTCAACATATAGCCATGTTCCAGACACTCTCCACTACCTAGAGAGAGAGAGACTGTTCAACATATAGCCATGTTCCAGACACTCTCCACTACCTAGAGAGAGACTGTTCAACATATAGCCATGTTCCAGACACTCTCCACTACCTAGAGAGAGAGAGAGACTGTTCAACATATAGCCATGTTCCAGACACTCTCCACTACCTACAGAGACTGTTCAACATATAACCATGTTCCAGACACTCTCCACTACCTAGAGAGAGAGAGACTGTTCAACATATAACCATGTTCCAGACACTCTCCACTACCTAGAGAGAGAGAGACTGTTCAACATATAACCATGTTCCAGACACTCTCCACTACCTAGAGAGAGACTGTTCAACATATAACCAAGTTCCAGACACTCTCCAGAGAGAGACTGTTCAACATATAACCATGTTCCAGACACTCTCCACTACCTAGAGAGAGACTGTTCAACATATAACCATGTTCCAGACACTCTCCACTACCTAGAGAGACTGTTCAACATATAACCATGTTCCAGACACTCTCCACTACCTAGAGAGAGAGAGAGACTGTTCAACATATAACCATGTTCCAGACACTCTCCACTACCTAGAGAGACTGTTCAACATATAACCATGTTCCAGACACTCTCCACTACCTAGAGAGAGAGAGAGAGACTGTTCAACATATAGCCAGCCATGTTCCAGACACTCTCCACTACCTAGAGAGAGACTGTTCAACATATAGCCATGTTCCAGACACTCTCCACTACCTAGAGAGAGAGAGACTGTTCAACATATAGCCATGTTCCAGACACTCTCCACTACCTACAGAGAGAGAGACTGTTCAACATATAACCATGTTCCAGACACTCTCCACTACCTACAGAGAGAGAGACTGTTCAACATATAGCCATGTTCCAGACACTCTCCACTACCTACAGAGAGAGAGAGACTGTTCAACATATAGCCATGTTCCAGACACTCTCCACTACCTAGAGAGAGAGAGAGAGAGACTGTTCAACATATTGCCATGTTCCAGACACTCTCCACTACCTACAGAGAGAGAGACTGTTCAACATATAACCATGTTCCAGACACTCTCCACTACCTACAGAGAGAGAGACTGTTCAACATATAACCATGTTCCAGACACTCTCCACTACCTAGAGAGAGAGAGACTGTTCAACATATAGCCATGTTCCAGACACTCTCCACTACCTAGAGAGAGAGAGACTGTTCAACATATAACCATGTTCCAGACACTCTCCACTACCTAGAGAGAGAGAGAGAGACTGTTCAACATATAACCATGTTCCAGACACTCTCCACTACCTAGAGAGAGACTGTTCAACATATAGCCATGTTCCAGACACTCTCCACTACCTAGAGAGAGAGAGACTGTTCAACATATAACCATGTTCCAGACACTCTCCACTACCTAGAGAGAGAGAGACTGTTCAACATATAACCATGTTCCAGACACTCTCCACTACCTAGAGAGAGAGAGACTGTTCAACATATAGCCATGTTCCAGACACTCTCCACTACCTACAGAGACTGTTCAACATATAACCATGTTCCAGACACTCTCCACTACCTAGAGAGAGAGAGACTGTTCAACATATAACCATGTTCCAGACACCTCTCCACTACCTAGAGAGACTGTTCAACATATAACCATGTTCCAGACACTCTCCACTACCTAGAGAGAGAGACTGTTCAACATATAACCATGAGAGAGAGACTGTTCAACATATAACCATGTTCCAGACACTCTCCACTACCTAGAGAGAGAGAGACTGTTCAACATATAACCATGTTCCAGAGAGACTGTTCAACATATAGCCATGTTCCAGACACTCTCCACTACCTAGAGAGAGAGAGAGACTGTTCAACATATAACCATGTTCCAGACACTCTCCACTACCTAGAGAGAGAGAGACTGTTCAACATATAACCATGTTCCAGACACTCTCCACTACCTAGAGAGAGAGAGACTGTTCAACATATAACCATGTTCCAGACACTCTCCACTACCTAGAGAGAGAGAGACTGTTCAACATATAGCCATGTTCCAGACACTCTCCACTACCTAGAGAGAGAGACTGTTCAACATATAGCCATGTTCCAGACACTCTCCACTACCTAGAGAGAGAGAGACTGTTCAACATATAACCATGTTCCAGACACTCTCCACTACCTACAGAGAGAGAGACTGTTCAACATATAACCATGTTCATATAACCATGTTCCAGACACTCTCCACTACCTAGAGAGAGAGAGACTGTTCAACATATAACCATGTTCCAGACACTCTCCACTACCTAGAGAGAGAGACTGTTCAACATATAACCATGTTCCAGACACTCTCCACTACCTAGAGAGAGAGAGAGACTGTTCAACATATAACCATGTTCCAGACACTCTCCACTACCTATAACCATGAGAGAGAGACTGTTCAACATATAACCATGTTCCAGACACTCTCCACTACCTAGAGAGAGAGAGAGACTGTTCAACATATAACCATGTTCCAGACACTCTCCACTACCTAGAGAGAGAGACTGTTCAACATATAACCATGTTCCAGACACTCTCCACTACCTAGAGAGAGAGACTGTTCAACATATAACCATGTTCCAGACACTACCTAGAGAGAGAGAGACTGTTCAACATATAACCATGTTCCAGACACTCTCCACTACCTAGAGAGAGAGAGACTGTTCAACATATAACCATGTTCCAGACACTCTCCACTACCTACAGAGAGAGAGACTGTTCAACATATAACCATGTTCCAGACACTCTCCACTACCTAGAGAGAGAGAGACTGTTCAACATATAACCATGTTCCAGACACTCTCCACTACCTCCAGAGAGAGAGACTGTTCAACATATAACCATGTTCCTAGAGAGAGACTGTTCAACATATAACCATGTTCCACTACCTAGAGAGAGAGACTGTTCAACATATAACCATGTTCCAGACACTCTCCACTACCTACAGAGAGAGAGACTGTTCAACATATAGCCATGTTCCAGACACTCTCCACTACCTAGAGAGAGAGACTGTTCAACATATAACCATGTTCCAGACACTCTCCACTACCTAGAGAGAGAGAGACTGTTCAACATATAGCCATGTTCCAGACACTCTCCACTACCTACAGAGAGAGAGAGACTGTTCAACATATAGCCATGTTCCAGACACTCTCCACTACCTAGAGAGAGAGAGACTGTTCAACATATAGCCATGTTCCAGACACTCTCCACTACCTACAGAGAGAGAGACTGTTCAACATATAACCATGTTCCAGACACTCTCCACTACCTAGAGAGAGAGACTGTTCAACATAGAGAGAGAGACTGTTCAATAACCATGTTCCAGACACTCTCCACTACCTAGAGAGAGAGAGACTGTTCAACATATAACCATGTTCCAGACACTCTCCACTACCTAGAGAGACTGTTCAACATATAACCATGTTCCAGAGAGAGAGAGAGACTGTTCAACATATAACCATGTTCCAGACACTCTCCACTACTAGAGAGAGAGAGTTCAACATATAACCATGTTCCAGAGAGAGACTGTTCAACATATAACCATGTTCCAGACACTCTCCACTACCTAGAGAGAGAGAGACTGTTCAACATATAACCATGTTCCAGACACTCTCCACTACCTAGAGAGAGAGGACTGTTCAACATATAACCATGTTCCAGACACTCTCCACTACCTAGAGAGAGAGAGACTGTTCAACATATAACCATGTTCCAGACACTCTCCACTACCTAGAGAGAGAGAGACTGTTCAACATATAGCCATGTTCCAGACACTCTCCACTACCTAGAGAGAGAGAGACTGTTCAACATATAGCCATGTTCCAGACACTCTCCACTACCTAGAGAGAGAGAGACTGTTCAACATATAACCATGTTCCAGACACTCTCCACTACCTAGAGAGAGAGAGACTGTTCAACATATAACCATGTTCCAGACACTCTCCACTACCTAGAGAGAGAGAGAGACTGTTCAACATATAACCATGTTCCAGACACTCTCCACTACCTAGAGAGAGAGAGACTGTTCAACATATAGCCATGTTCCAGACACTCTCCACTACCTAGAGAGAGAGACTGTTCAACATATAACCATGTTCCAGACACTCTCCACTACCTAGAGAGAGAGACTGTTCAACATATAACCATGTTCCAGACACTGTTCATATAACCACTACCCAGACACTCTCCACTAGAGAGAGACTGTTCAACATATAACCATGTTCCAGACACTCTCCACTACCTAGAGAGAGAGAGACTGTTCAACATATAACCATGTTCCAGACACTCTCCACTACCTAGAGAGAGAGAGACTGTTCAACATATAACCATGTTCCAGACACTCTCCACTACCTAGAGAGAGAGAGACTGTTCAACATATAACCATGTTCCAGACACTCTACCTAGAGAGACTACCTAGAGAGAGAGACTGTTCAACATATAACCATGTTCCAGACACTCTCCACTACCTAGAGAGACTGTTCAACATATAACCATGTTCCAGACACTCTCCACTACCTAGAGAGAGAGAGACTGTTCAACATATAACCATGTTCCAGACACTCTCCACTACCTAGAGAGACTGTTCAACATATAACCATGTTCCAGACACTCTCCACTACCTAGAGAGAGAGAGAGACTGTTCAACATATAACCATGTTCCAGACACTCTCCACTACCTAGAGAGACTGTTCAACATATAACCATGTTCCAGACACTCTCCACTACCTAGAGAGAGAGAGACTCAACATTCAACATATAGAGAGACCATATGTTCCAGACACTCTCCACTACCTAGAGAGAGAGACTGTTCAACATATAACCATGTTCCAGACACTCTCCACTACCTACAGAGAGAGAGACTGTTCAACATATAACCATGTTCCAGACACTCTCCACTACCTAGAGAGAGAGACTGTTCAACATATAACCATGTTCCAGACACTCTCCACTACCTAGAGAGAGAGAGACTGTTCAACATATAACCATGTTCCAGACACTCTCCACTACCTACAGAGAGAGAGACTGTTCAACATATAACCATGTTCCAGACACTCTCCACTACCTAGAGAGAGAGACTGTTCAACATATAACCATGTTCCAGACACTAGAGAGAGAGAGACTCCACTACCTAGACTAGAGAGAGACTGTTCAACATATAACCATGTTCCAGACACTCTCCACTACCTAGAGAGAGAGAGACTGTTCAACATATAACCATGTTCCAGACACTCTCCACTACCTAGAGAGAGAGACTGTTCAACATATAGCCATGTTCCAGACACTCTCCACTACCGAGAGAGACTGTTCAACATATAGCCATGTTCCAGACACTCTCCACTACCTAGAGAGAGAGAGACTGTTCAACATATAACCATGTTCCAGACACTCTCCACTACCTAGAGAGAGAGACTGTTCAACATATAGCCATGTTCCAGACACTCTCCACTACCTAGAGAGAGAGAGACTGTTCAACATATAGCCATGTTCCAGACACTCTCCACTACCTAGAGAGAGAGACTGTTCAACATATAACCATGTTCCAGACACTCTCCACTACCTACAGAGAGAGAGACTGTTCAACATATAACCATGTTCCAGACACTCTCCACTACCTAGAGAGAGAGACTGTTCAACATATAACCATGTTCCAGACACTCTCCACTACCTAGAGAGAGAGAGACTGTTCAACATATAACCATGTTCCAGACACTCTCCACTACCTAGAGAGACTGTTCAACATATAACCATGTTCCAGACACTCTCCACTACCTAGAGAGAGAGAGACTGTTCAACATATAGCCATGTTCCAGACACTCTCCACTACCTAGAGAGAGAGAGAGACTGTTCAACATATTGCCATGTTCCAGACACTCTCCACTACCTAGAGAGAGAGAGAGACTGTTCAACATATAGCCATGTTCCAGACACTCTCCACTACCTAGAGAGAGAGAGACTGTTCAACATATAACCATGTTCCAGACACTCCAGACACTCCCACTACCTAGAGAGAGAGAGACTGTTCAACATATAACCATGTTCTAGAGAGAGAGAGTTCAACACATGTTCCACTCCACTACCTAGAGAGAGAGAGACTGTTCAACATATAACCATGTTCCAGACACTCTCCACTACCTAGAGAGAGAGACTGTTCAACATATAACCATGTTCCAGACACTCTCCACTACCTAGAGAGAGAGACTGTTCAACATATAACCATGTTCCAGACACTCTCCACTACCTAGAGAGAGAGAGACTGTTCAACATATAACCATGTTCCAGACACTCTCCACTAGAGAGAGAGACTGTTCAACATATAACCATGTTCCAGACACTCTCCACTACCTAGAGAGAGAGAGACTGTTCAACATATAACCATGTTCCAGACACTCTCCACTACCTAGAGAGAGAGACTGTTCAACATATAACCATGTTCCAGACACTCTCCACTACCTAGAGAGAGAGACTGTTCAACATATAACCATGTTCCAGACACTCTCCACTACCTAGAGAGAGACTATAGACTGTTCAACATATAACCATGTTCCAGACACTCTCCACTACCTACCTAGAGAGAGAGACTGTTCAACATATAACCATGTTCCAGACACTCTCCACTACCTAGAGAGAGAGACTGTTCAACATATAACCATGTTCCAGACACTCTCCACTACCTAGAGAGAGAGACTGTTCAACATATAACCATGTTCCAGACACTCTCCACTACCTAGAGAGAGAGAGAGACTGTTCAACATATAACCATGTTCCAGACACTCTCCACTACCTAGAGAGAGAGACTGTTCAACATATAACCATGTTCCAGACACTCTCCACTACCTAGAGAGAGAGAGACTGTTCAACATATAACCATGTTCCAGACACTCTCCACTACCTCCACTAGAGAGAGACTGTTCAACATATAACCATGTTCCAGACACTCTCCACTACCTAGAGAGAGAGAGACTGTTCAACATATAACCATGTTCCAGACACTCTCCACTACCTACAGAGACTGTTCAACATATAACCATGTTCCAGACACTCTCCACTACCTAGAGAGAGAGAGACTGTTCAACATATAACCATGTTCCAGACACTCTCCACTACCTAGAGAGAGAGACTGTTCAACATATAACCATGTTCCAGACACTCTCCACTACCTAGAGAGAGAGAGACTGTTCAACATATAACCATGTTCCAGACACTCTCCACTACCTAGAGAGAGAGAGACTGTTCAACATATAACCATGTTCCAGACACTCTCCACTACCTAGAGAGAGACTGTTCAACATATAACCATGTTCCAGACACTCTCCACTACCTAGAGAGAGAGACTGTTCAACATATAACCATGTTCCAGACACTCTCCACTACCTAGAGAGAGAGAGACTGTTCAACATATAACCATGTTCCAGACACTCTCCACTACCTACAGAGAGAGAGACTGTTCAACATATAACCATGTTCCAGACACTCTCCACTACCTAGAGAGAGAGACTGTTCAACATATAACCATGTTCCAGACACTCTCCACTACCTAGAGAGAGAGAGACTGTTCAACATATAACCATGTTCCAGACACTCTCCACTACCTACAGAGAGAGACTGTTCAACATATAACCATGTTCCAGACACTCTCCACTACCTAGAGAGAGAGACTGTTCAACATATAACCATCTCCACTACCAGACTGTTCAACATATAACCATGTTCCAGACACTACCTAGAGAGAGAGAGACTGTTCAACATATAACCATGTTCCAGACACTCTCCACTACCTAGAGAGAGAGAGAGACTGTTCAACATATAACCATGTTCCAGACACTCTCCACTACCTAGAGAGAGAGACTGTTCAACATATAACCATGTTCCAGACACTCTCCACTACCTAGAGAGAGACTGTTCAACATATAACCATGTTCCAGACACTCTCCACTACCTAGAGAGAGAGACTGTTCAACATATAACCATGTTCCAGACACTCTCCACTACCTAGAGAGACTGTTCAACATATAACCATGTTCCAGACACTCTCCACTACCTAGAGAGAGAGAGACTGTTCAACATATAACCATGTTCCAGACACTCTCCACTACCTAGAGAGAGAGAGACTGTTCAACATATAACCATGTTCCAGACACTCTCCACTACCTAGAGAGAGAGAGACTGTTCAACATATACTGTTCAACATATAACCATGTTCCAGACACTCTCCACTACCTAGAGAGAGAGAGACTGTTCAACATATAACCATGTTCCAGACACTCTCCACTACCTCAACATATAACCATGTTCCAGACACTCTCCACTACCTAGACAGAGAGAGAGACTGTTCAACATATAACCATGTTCCAGACACTCTCCACTACCTAGAGAGAGAGAGACTGTTCAACATATAACCATGTTCCAGACACTCTCCACTACCTAGAGAGACTGTTCAACATATAACCATGTTCCAGACACTCTCCACTACCTAGAGAGAGAGAGACTGTTCAACATATAACCATGTTCCAGACACTCTCCACTACCTAGAGAGAGAGACTGTTCAACATATAACCATGTTCCAGACACTCTCCACTACCTAGAGAGAGAGAGACTGTTCAACATATAACCATGTTCCAGACACTCTCCACTACCTAGAGAGAACTGTTCAACATATAACCATGTTCCAGACACTCTCCACTACCTAGAGAGAGAGAGACTGTTCAACATATAACCATGTTCCAGACACTCTCCACTACCTAGAGAGAGAGACTGTTCAACATATAACCATGTTCCAGACACTCTCCACTACCTAGAGAGAGAGACTGTTCAACATATAACCATGTTCCAGACACTCTCCACTACCTAGAGAGAGAGACTGTTCAACATATAACCATGTTCCAGACACTCTCCACTACCTAGAGAGAGAGAGACTGTTCAACATATAACCATGTTCCAGAGAGAGAGAGACTGTTCAACATATAACCATGTTCCAGACACTCTCCACTACCTACAGAGAGAGAGACTGTTCAACATATAACCATGTTCCAGACACTCTCCACTACCTAGAGAGAGAGAGACTGTTCAACATATAACCATGTTCCAGACACTCTCCACTACCTAGAGAGACTGTTCAACATATAACCATGTTCCAGACCTGTTCAACATATAACCATGTTCCAGACACTCTCCACTACCTAGAGAGAGAGAGACTGTTCAACATATAACCATGTTCCAGACACTCTCCACTACCTAGAGAGAGAGAGACTGTTCAACATATAACCATGTTCCAGACACTCTCCACTACCTAGAGAGACTGTTCAACATATAACCATGTTCCAGACACTCTCCACTACCTAGAGAGAGAGAGACTGTTCAACATATAACCATGTTCCAGACACTCTCCACTACCTACAGAGAGAGAGACTGTTCAACATATAACCAGAGAGAGAGAGAGACTGTTCAACATATAACCATGTTCCAGACACTCTCCACTACCTAGAGAGAGAGAGACTGTTCAACATATAACCATGTTCCAGACACTCTCCACTACCTAGAGAGACTGTTCAACATATAACCATGTTCCAGACACTCTCCACTACCTAGAGAGAGAGAGACTGTTCAACATATAACCATGTTCCAGACACTCTCCACTACCTAGAGAGACTGTTCAACATATAACCATGTTCCAGACACTCTCCACTACCTAGAGAGAGAGAGACTGTTCAACATATAACCATGTTCCAGACACTCTCCACTCCATATACCTAGAGAGAGAGAGACTGTTCAACATATAACCAGAGACACTCTCCACTAGAGACTGTTCAACATATAACCATGTTCCACCACACTCCACTACCTAGAGAGAGAGAGACACTACACTACCTAGAGAGAGAGACTGTTCAACATATAGCCATGTTCCAGACACTCTCCACTACCTAGAGAGAGAGAGACTGTTCAACATATAACCATGTTCCAGACACTCTCCACTACCTAGAGAGAGAGAGAGACTGTTCAACATATAACCATGTTCCAGACACTCTCCACTACCTAGAGAGAGAGAGACTGTTCAACATATAGCCATGTTCCAGACACTCTCCACTACCTAGAGAGAGAGAGACTGTTCAACATATAGCCATGTTCCAGACACTCTCCACTACCTAGAGAGAGAGAGACTGTTCAACATATAACCATGTTCCAGACACTCTCCACTACCTAGAGAGAGAGAGACTGTTCAACATATAACCATGTTCCAGACACTCTCCACTACCTAGAGAGAGAGAGACTGTTCAACATATAACCATGTTCCAGACACTCTCCACTACCTAGAGAGACTGTTCAACATATAACCATGTTCCAGACACTCTCCACTACCTAGAGAGAGAGATAACCATGTTCCAGACACTCTCCACTACCTAGAGAGAGAGACTGTTCAACATATAACCATGTTCCAGACACTCTCCACTACCTAGAGAGAGAGACTGTTCAACATATAACCATGTTCCAGACACTCTCCACTACCTAGAGAGAGAGACTGTTCAACATATAACCATGTTCCAGACACTCTCCACTACCTAGAGAGAGAGAGACTGTTCAACATATAACCATGTTCCAGACACTCTCCACTACCTAGAGAGAGAGAGACTGTTCAACATATAACCATGTTCCAGACACTCTCCACTACCTAGAGAGAGAGACTGTTCAACATATAACCATGTTCCAGACACTCTCCACTACCTAGAGAGAGAGACTGTTCAACATATAACCATGTTCCAGACACTCTCCACTACCTAGAGAGAGAGAGACTGTTCAACATATAACCATGTTCCAGACACTCTCCACTACCTAGAGAGAGAGACTGTTCAACATATAACCATGTTCCAGACACTCTCCACTACCTAGAGAGACTGTTCAACATATAACCATGTTCCAGACACTCTCCACTACCTAGAGAGAGAGAGACTGTTCAACATATAACCATGTTCCAGACACTCTCCACTACCTAGAGAGACTGTTCAACATATAACCATGTTCCAGACACTCTCCACTACCTAGAGAGAGAGAGACTGTTCAACATATAACCATGTTCCAGACACTCTCCACTACCTAGAGAGAGAGACTGTTCAACATATAACCATGTTCCACTACACTCTCCACTACCTAGAGAGAGAGAGACTGTTCAACATATAACCATGTTCCAGACACTCTCCACTACCTAGAGAGACTGTTCAACATATAACCATGTTCCAGACACTCTCCACTACCTAGAGAGACTGTTCAACATATAACCATGTTCCAGACACTCTCCACTACCTAGAGAGAGAGAGACTGTTCAACATATAGCCATGTTCCAGACACTCTCCACTACCTAGAGAGAGAGAGACTGTTCAACATATAGCCATGTTCCAGACACTCTCCACTACCTACAGAGAGAGAGACTGTTCAACATATAGCCATGTTCCAGACACTCTCCACTACCTACAGAGAGAGAGACTGTTCAACATATAGCCATGTTCCAGACACTCTCCACTACCTAGAGAGAGAGACTGTTCAACATATAACCATGTTCCAGACACTCTCCACTACCTAGAGAGAGAGAGACTGTTCAACATATAGCCATGTTCCAGACACTCTCCACTACCTAGAGAGAGAGACTGTTCAACATATAACCATGTTCCAGACACTCTCCACTACCATATAACCATGTTCCAGACACTCTCCACTAGAGAGAGACTGTTCAACATATAACCATGTTCCAGACACTCTCCACTACCTAGAGAGAGAGAGACTGTTCAACATATAGCCATGTTCCAGACACTCTCCACTACCTAGAGAGAGAGAGACTGTTCAACATATAGCCATGTTCCAGACACTCTCCACTACCTACAGAGAGAGAGAGACTGTTCAACATATAACCATGTTCCAGACACTCTCCACTACCTAGAGAGAGAGAGAGACTGTTCAACATATAACCATGTTCCAGACACTCTCCACTACCTAGAGAGAGACTGTTCAACATATAACCATGTTCCAGACACTCTCCACTACCTAGAGAGAGAGAGACTGTTCAACATATAACCATGTTCCAGACACTCTCCACTACCTAGAGAGAGAGACTGTTCAACATATAGCCATGTTCCAGACACTCTCCACTACCTAGAGAGAGAGACTGTTCAACATATAACCATGTTCCAGACACTCTCCACTACCTAGAGAGAGAGACTGTTCAACATATAACCATGTTCCAGACACTCTCCACTACCTAGAGAGAGAGAGACTGTTCAACATATAACCATGTTCCAGACACTCTCCACTACCTAGAGAGACTGTTCAACATATAACCATGTTCCAGACACTCTCCACTACCTAGAGAGAGAGAGACTGTTCAACATATAACCATGTTCCAGACACTCTCCACTACCTAGAGAGACTGTTCAACATATAACCATGTTCCAGACACTCTCCACTACCTAGAGAGAGAGAGACTGTTCAACATATAACCATGTTCCAGACACTCTCCACTACCTAGAGAGAGACTGTTCAACATATAACCATGTTCCAGACACTCTCCACTACCTAGAGAGAGAGACTGTTCAACATATAACCATGTTCCAGACACTCCACTACCTAGAGAGAGAGACTGTTCAACATATAACCATGTTCCAGACACTCTCCACTAGAGACTGTTCAACATATAACCATGTTCCAGACACTCTCCACTACCTAGAGAGAGAGAGACTGTTCAACATATAACCATGTTCCAGACACTCTCCACTACCTAGAGAGAGAGACTGTTCAACATATAACCATGTTCCAGACACTCTCCACTACCTAGAGAGAGAGACTGTTCAACATATAACCATGTTCCAGACACTCTCCACTACCTACAGAGAGAGAGACTGTTCAACATATAACCATGTTCCAGACACTCTCCACTACCTAGAGAGAGAGACTGTTCAACATATAACCATGTTCCAGACACTCTCCACTACCTAGAGAGAGAGAGAGACTGTTCAACATATAACCATGTTCCAGACACTCTCCACTACCTAGAGAGAGAGAGACTGTTCAACATATAACCATGTTCCAGACACTCTCCACTACCTAGAGAGAGAGAGACTGTTCAACATATATAACCATGTTCCAGACACTCTCCACTACCTAGAGAGAGAGAGACTGTTCAACATATAACCATGTTCCAGACACTCTCCACTACCTAGAGAGAGAGAGACTGTTCAACATATAACCATGTTCCAGACACTCTCCACTACCTAGAGAGAGAGAGACTGTTCAACATATAACCATGTTCCAGACACTCTCCACTACCTAGAGAGAGAGAGACTGTTCAACATATAACCATGTTCCAGACACTCTCCACTACCTACAGAGAGAGACTGTTCAACATATAACCATGTTCAACATATAACATGTTCTCTCCACTACCTAGAGAGAGAGAGACTGTTCAACATATAACCATGTTCCAGACACTCTCCACTACCTAGAGAGCTGTTCAACATATAACCATGTTCCAGACACTCCACTACCACTAGAGAGAGAGACTGTTCAACATATAACCATGTTCCAGACACTCTCCACTACCTAGAGAGAGAGAGACTGTTCAACATATAACCATGTTCCAGACACTCTCCACTACCTAGAGAGAGAGACTGTTCAACATATAACCATGTTCCAGACACTCTCCACTACCTAGAGAGAGAGAGAGACTGTTCAACATATAACCATGTTCCAGACACTCTCCACTACCTAGAGAGAGAGAGACTGTTCAACATATAACCATGTTCCAGACACTCTCCACTACCTAGAGAGAGAGACTGTTCAACATATAACCATGTCCACTACCAGACACTCTCCACACCACTACCTAGAGAGAGAGACTGTTCAACATATAACCATGTTCCAGACACTCTCCACTACCTAGAGAGAGAGACTGTTCAACATATAACCATGTTCCAGACACTCTCCACTACCTAGAGAGAGAGAGACTGTTCAACATATAACCATGTTCCAGACACTCTCCACTACCTAGAGAGACTGTTCAACATATAACCATGTTCCAGACACTCTCCACTACCTAGAGAGAGAGACTGTTCAACATATAACCATGTTCCAGACACTCTCCACTACCTAGAGAGAGAGACTGTTCAACATATAACCATGTTCCAGACACTCTCCACTACCTAGAGAGAGAGACTGTTCATATAACATATAACCTAGAGAGAGAGACTGTTCAACATATAACCATGTTCCAGACACTCTCCACTACCTAGAGAGAGAGACTGTTCAACATATAACCATGTTCCAGACACTCTCCACTACCTAGAGAGAGAGACTGTTCAACATATAACCATGTTCCAGACACTCTCCCACTACCAGAGAGAGAGAGACTGTTCAACATATAACCATGTTCCAGACACTCTCCACTACCTAGAGAGAGAGAGACTGTTCAACATATAACCATGTTCCAGACACTCTCCACTACCTAGAGAGAGAGAGACTGTTCAACATATAACCATGTTCCAGACACTCTCCACTACCTAGAGAGAGAGAGACTGTTCAACATATAACCATGTTCCAGACACTCTCCACTACCTAGAGAGAGAGACTGTTCAACATATAGCCATGTTCCAGACACTCTCCACTACCTAGAGAGACTGTTCAACATATAGCCATGTTCCAGACACTCTCCACTACCTAGAGAGAGAGAGACTGTTCAACATATAACCATGTTCCAGACACTCTCCACTACCTAGAGAGAGAGAGACTGTTCAACATATAGCCATGTTCCAGACACTCTCCACTACCTAGAGAGAGAGACTGTTCAACATATAACCATGTTCCAGACACTCTCCACTACCTAGAGAGACTGTTCAACATATAACCATGTTCCAGACACTCTCCACTACCTAGAGAGAGAGAGACTGTTCAACATATAACCATGTTCCAGACACTCTCCACTACCTAGAGAGACTGTTCAACATATAACCATGTTCCAGACACTCTCCACTACCTAGAGAGAGAGAGACTGTTCAACATATAACCATGTTCCAGACACTCTCCACTACCTAGAGAGACTGTTCAACATATAACCATGTTCCAGACACTCCACTCCACTACCTAGAGAGAGAGAGACTGTTCAACATATAACCATGTTCCAGACACTCTCCACTACCTAGAGAGAGAGACTGTTCAACATATAACCATGTTCCAGACACTCTCCACTACCTAGAGAGAGAGACTGTTCAACATATAGCCATGTTCCAGACACTCTCCACTACCTAGAGAGAGAGAGACTGTTCAACATATAACCATGTTCCAGACATGTTCCACTCCACTACCTAGAGAGAGAGAGACTGTTCAACATATAACCATGTTCCAGACACTCTCCACTACCTAGAGAGAGAGAGACTGTTCAACATATAACCATGTTCCAGACACTCTCCACTACCTAGAGAGAGACTGTTCAACATATAACCATGTTCCAGACACTCTCCACTACCTAGAGAGAGAGACTGTTCAACATATAACCATGTTCCAGACACTCTCCACTACCTAGAGAGAGACTGTTCAACTGTTCAACATATAACCATGTTCCAGACACTCTCCACTACCTAGAGAGAGAGAGACTGTTCAACATATAACCATGTTCCAGACACTCTCCACTACCTAGAGAGAGAGAGACTGTTCAACATATAACCATGTTCCAGACACTCTCCACTACCTAGAGAGAGAGAGAGAGAGAGACTGTTCAACATATAACCATGTTCCAGACACTCTCCACTACCTACAGAGAGAGAGAGAGACTGTTCAACATATAACCATGTTCCAGACACTCTCCACTACCTACAGAGAGAGAGAGAGACTGTTCAACATATAACCATGTTCCAGACACTCTCCACTACCTAGAGAGAGAGACTGTTCAACATATAACCATGTTCCAGACACTCTCCACTACCTAGAGAGAGAGACTGTTCAACATATAACCATGTTCCAGACACTCTCCACTACCTAGAGAGAGAGAGACTGTTCAACATATAACCATGTTCCAGACACTCTCCACTACCTAGAGAGAGACTGTTCAACATATAACCATGTTCCAGACACTCTCCACTACCTAGAGAGAGAGACTGTTCAACATATAACCATGTTCCAGACACTCTCCACTACCTAGAGAGAGAGACTGTTCAACATATAACCATGTTCCAGACACTCTCCACTACCTAGAGAGAGAGAGACTGTTCAACATATAACCATGTTCCAGACACTCTCCACTACCTAGAGAGAGAGACTGTTCAACATATAACCATGTTCCAGACACTCTCCACTACCTAGAGAGAGAGACTGTTCAACATATAACCATGTTCCAGACACTCTCCACTACCTAGAGAGAGAGACTGTTCAACATATAACCATGTTCCAGACACTCTCCACTACCTAGAGAGAGAGAGACTGTTCAACATATAACCATGTTCCAGACACTCTCCACTACCTAGAGAGAGAGAGACTGTTCAACATATAACCATGTTCCAGACACTCTCCACTACCTAACCATGTTCCAGACACTCTCCACTACCTAGAGAGAGAGACTGTTCAACATATAACCATGTTCCAGACACTCTCCACTACCTAGAGAGAGAGAGACTGTTCAACATATAACCATGTTCCAGACACTCTCCACTACCTAGAGACTGTTCAACATATAACCATGTTCCAGACACTCTCCACTACCTAGAGAGAGACTGTTCAACATATAACCATGTTCCAGACACTCTCCACTACCTAGAGAGAGACTGTTCAACATATAACCATGTTCCAGACACTCTCCACTACCTAGAGAGAGAGAGACTGTTCAACATATAACCATGTTCCAGACACTCTCCACCTAGAGAGAGAGACTGTTCAACATATAACCATGTTCCAGACACTCTCCACTACCTAGAGAGAGAGAGACTGTTCAACATATAACCATGTTCCAGACACTCTCCACTACCTGAGAGAGACTGTTCAACATATAACCATGTTCCAGACACTCTCCACTACCTAGAGAGAGACTGTTCAACATATAACCATGTTCCAGACACTCTCCACTACCTAGAGACTGTTCAACATATAGCCATGTTCCAGACACTCTCCACTACCTAGAGAGAGAGACTGTTCAACATATAACCATGTTCCAGACACTCTCCACTACCTAGAGAGAGAGACTGTTCAACATATAACCATGTTCCAGACACTCTCCACTACCTAGAGAGAGAGAGACTGTTCAACATATAGCCATGTTCCAGACACTCTCCACTACCTACAGAGAGAGACTGTTCAACATATAACCATGTTCCAGACACTCTCCACTACCTAGAGAGAGAGAGACTGTTCAACATATAGCCATGTTCCAGACACTCTCCACTACCTAGAGAGACTGTTCAACATATAGCCATGTTCCAGACACTCTCCACTACCTAGAGAGAGAGAGACTGTTCAACATATAGCCATGTTCCAGACACTCTCCACTACCTAACCATGTTCCAGACACTCTCCAGAGAGACTGTTCAACATATAACCATGTTCCAGACACTCTCCACTACTAGAGAGAGAGAGACTGTTCAACATATAACCATGTTCCAGACACTCTCCACTACCTAGAGAGAGAGAGACTGTTCAACATATAACCATGTTCCAGACACTCTCCACTACCTAGAGAGAGAGACTGTTCAACATATAACCATGTTCCAGACACTCTCCACTACCTAGAGAGAGACTGTTCAACATATAACCATGTTCCAGACACTCTCCACTACCTAGAGAGAGACTGTTCAACATATAACCATGTTCCAGACACTCTCCACTACCTAGAGAGAGAGAGACTGTTCAACATATAACCATGTTCCAGACACTCTCCACTACCTAGAGAGAGACTGTTCAACATATAACCATGTTCCAGACACTCTCCACTACTAGAGAGAGAGAGACTGTTCAACATATAGCCATGTTCCAGACACTCTCCACTACCTGGAGAGACTGTTCAACATATAACCATGTTCCAGACACTCTCCACTACCTAGAGAGAGAGACTGTTCAACATATAACCATGTTCCAGACACTCTCCACTACCTAGAGAGAGAGAGACTGTTCAACATATAACCATGTTCCAGACACTCTCCACTACGAGAGAGAGAGAGACTGTTCAACATATAACCATGTTCCAGACACTCTCCACTACCTAGAGAGAGAGACTGTTCAACATATAACCATGTTCCAGACACTCTCCACTACCTAGAGAGAGAGAGACTGTTCAACATATAACCATGTTCCAGACACTCTCCACTACCTAGAGAGAGAGACTGTTCAACATATAACCATGTTCCAGACACTCTCCACTACCTAGAGAGAGAGAGACTGTTCAACATATAACCATGTTCCAGACACTCTCCACTACCTAGAGAGAGAGACTGTTCAACAT
Source organism: Oncorhynchus keta (assembly GCF_023373465.1). Classification (NCBI taxonomy): domain Eukaryota; kingdom Metazoa; phylum Chordata; class Actinopteri; order Salmoniformes; family Salmonidae; genus Oncorhynchus; species Oncorhynchus keta. The sequence goes on from NC_068430.1 coordinate 79,783,361, forward strand.
ATAACCATGTTCCAGACACTCTCCACTACCTAGAGAGAGAGACTGTTCAACATATAACCATGTTCCAGACACTCTCCACTACCTAGAGAGAGAGAGAGACTGTTCAACATATAACCATGTTCCAGACACTCTCCACTACCTAGAGAGAGAGACTGTTAAACATATAGCCATGTTCCAGACACTCTCCACTACCTAGAGAGAGAGAGACTGTTCAACATATAACCATGTTCCAGACACTCTCCACTACCTAGAGAGAGAGAGACTGTTCAACATATAACCATGTTCCAGACACTCTCCACTACCTAGAGAGAGAGAGACTGTTCAACATATAACCATGTTCCAGACACTCTCCACTACCTAGAGAGAGACTGTTCAACATATAGCCATGTTCCAGACACTCTCCACTACCTAGAGAGAGAGAGACTGTTCAACATATAGCCATGTTCCAGACACTCTCCACTACCTAGAGAGAGAGACTGTTCAACATATAACCATGTTCCAGACACTCTCCACTACCTAGAGAGAGAGACTGTTCAACATATAACCATGTTCCAGACACTCTCCACTACCTAGAGAGAGAGAGACTGTTCAACATATAACCATGTTCCAGACACTCTCCACTACCTAGAGAGAGAGAGACTGTTCAACATATAGCCATGTTCCAGACACTCTCCACTACCTAGAGAGACTGTTCAACATATAACCATGTTCCAGACACTCTCCACTACCTAGAGAGAGAGAGACTGTTCAACATATAGCCATGTTCCAGACACTCTCCACTACCTAGAGAGAGAGAGACTGTTCAACATATAGCCATGTTCCAGACACTCTCCACTACCTAGAGAGACTGTTCAACATATAACCATGTTCCAGACACTCTCCACTACCTAGAGAGAGAGACTGTTCAACATATAACCATGTTCCAGACACTCTCCACTACCTAGAGAGAGAGAGACTGTTCAACATATAACCATGTTCCAGACACTCTCCACTACCTAGAGACTGTTCAACATATAACCATGTTCCAGACACTCTCCACTACCTAGAGAGAGACTGTTCAACATATAACCATGTTCCAGACACTCTCCACTACCTAGAGAGAGAGACTGTTCAACATATAACCATGTTCCAGACACTCTCCACTACCTAGAGAGAGAGACTGTTCAACATATAACCATGTTCCAGACACTCTCCACTACCTAGAGAGACTGTTCAACATATAACCATGTTCCAGACACTCTCCACTACCTAGAGAGAGAGAGACTGTTCAACATATACCAAGTTCCAGACACAAGAGACTGTTTTTTTAACGGAAAATAGTGTTTGTTGAGCCACCATTAGGTTTGTCTTGTTTTTAAAAGAGGACAGAAAACGGTTTACCTGTGGTTTGTTTGGACCACCAGGGTCTAGGTTTGTCTGTGTGTTTGATAGCTAGAGGAGAAACGTGTGTGTACCTGTGGTATGGTAGAGGTGTTGGACAGCACTGAGAGCAGGGTCTGAGAGTGTGTGTGTGTACCTGTGGTATGGTAGAGGTGTTGGACAGCACTGAGAGCAGGGTCTGAGAGTGTGTGTGTGTACCTGTGGTATGGTAGAGGTGTTGGACAGCACTGAGAGCAGGGTCTGAGAGTGTGTATGTGTACCTGTGGTATGGTAGAGGTGTTGGACAGCACTGAGAGCAGGGTCTGAGAGTGTGTATGTGTACCTGTGGTATGGTAGAGGTGTTGGACAGCACTGAGAGCAGGGTCTGAGAGTGTGTATGTGTACCTGTGGTATGGTAGAGGTGTTGGACAGCACTGAGAGCAGGGTCTGAGAGTGTGTATGTGTACCTGTGGTATGGTAGAGGTGTTGGACAGCACTGAGAGCAGGGTCTGAGAGTGTGTATGTGTACCTGTGGTATGGTAGAGGTGTTGGACAGCACTGAGAGCAGGGTCTGAGAGTGTGTATGTGTACCTGTGGTATGGTAGAGGTGTTGGACAGCACTGAGAGCAGGGTCTGAGAGTGTGTATGTGTACCTGTGGTATGGTAGAGGTGTTGGACAGCACTGAGAGCAGGGTCTGAGAGTGTGTGTGTGTACCTGTGGTATGGTAGAGGTGTTGGACAGCACTGAGAGCAGGGTCTGAGAGTGTGTGTGTGTACCTGTGGTATGGTAGAGGTGTTGGACAGCACTGAGAGCAGGGTCTGAGAGTGTGTATGTGTACCTGTGGTATGGTAGAGGTGTTGGACAGCACTGAGAGCAGGGTCTGAGAGTGTGTAGATGTGGACAGTACCTGTGGTATGGTAGAGGTGTTGGACAGCACTGAGAGCAGGGTCCATGTGTACCTGGTGGTAGAGGTTTGTACCTGTGGTATAGTAGAGGTGTTGGACAGCACTGAGAGCAGGGTCTGAGAGTGTGTGTGTACCTGTGGTATGGTAGAGGTGTTGGACAGCACTGAGAGCAGGGTCTGAGAGTGTGTGTGTGTGGTGTGTACCTGTGTGTATGGTAGAGGTGTTGGACAGCACTGAGAGCAGGGTCTGAGAGTGTGTATGTGTACCTGTGGTATGGTAGTGTGGTGTTGGACAGCACTGAGAGCAGGGTCTGAGAGTGTGTGTGTGTACCTGTGGTATGGTAGTTACAGCAGGGTCTGGTATGGTCTGAGGTGTGTGTGTACCTGTGGTAGCAGGTGTTGGACAGCACTGAGAGCAGGGTCTGAGAGTGTGTATGTGTACCTGTGGTATGGTAGAGGTGTTGGACAGCACTGAGAGCAGGGTCTGAGAGTGTGTTGTGTACCTGTGGTATGGTAGAGCTGTTGGACAGCACTGAGAGCAGGGTCTGAGAGTGTGTGTGTACCTGTGGTATGGTAGAGGTGTTGGACAGCACTGAGAGCAGGGTCTGAGAGTGTGTGTGTGTACCTGTGGTATGGTAGAGGTGTTGGACAGCACTGAGAGCAGGGTCTGAGAGTGTGTGTGTGTACCTGTGGTATGGTAGAGGTGTTGGACAGCACTGAGAGCAGGGTCTGAGAGTGTGTGTGTGTACCTGTGGTATGGTAGAGGTGTTGGACAGCACTGAGAGCAGGGTCTGAGAGTGTGTGTGTGTGTTGTGACGGCCCTGAATGTTTCTGAACCGTCTCAGTGCTTCTCCTTCCAATAGGGGCCTTTCCCTTTAATTCCCTATTAAACAGCATCAGCTGGTTGTGATGGAGACGTGACTGAGGATGTGTTTAACCCTCAGTTCCCGAAGCTTCTCGATTCCGTGTGTTTTGTAGCCTAAGAGAGTTCACTCGGGATGGGATCCACTCTTTGCGTCCGTGGACTTACACCTCTCCGTTCTCCGCTGGAGATCTGCTGGCGGACTGGATTGTCTGACTGACCGACTGACCACAACCTTTCTGTATACGGTATTTCATTTGTTTTGATGTGAGGTATACTGTGATGATTTATGTAGTTAGTTGTAGTTGAGGACTTAGTAAGAGTTGATACGCTTTAAAGTCCTGTGGTAAAATAATTGTTATATTGATTGTATGTTTAATACTGGGTTTACGCTACACGGAATGAACGGACAAACATTGCGTGACACAAGTCACTTGAGTTCCCTGAACTCCTTTTCCGGGCTGGACTCTTTTTAGGCCCGAGGTACAGGACATTTCTGGAGGAACCAGAACTCATTGTGATATGCTTATATATGTGTGTGTGTGTGTAATCATTGGTGTTGCTAATACAACCCACGCAAAATAATATAGTTGTTTTTGAAGTTCTTTCCAATGTTTTAAGGGTTTATGAAAAGTTTATTTCCATCCTGACTTATACATAAGTCCTTTGTATTGGTGTAGACTTGACGGACCAGATGGGACTCATTCCCTCCCAAACAAAAAGGAGAAACCAATGTTTTCTCTGGGAGGACAACCTACCTGGCACCCCTATCAATAATAACCTCAAGTCAAAACCGGTACAGTGTGTGTGTATATGTATGTATGTATGTATGTATGTATGTATGTATGTATGTATGTATGTATGTATGTATGTATGTATGTATGTATGTATGTATGTGTGTGTGTATGTGTGCGTATACCTGTGCGTATGGTAGAGGTATTTGGAGGGCAGCATTGAGAGCAGGGTCTGAGAGGAGGCATGGAGGCGATGGTGATGTAGATATCTCTGTTGTTCTCATCACTCATCATCAGATTCATCAACACTGAGCTGGAGCTACGAGTACTGACACAGAGAGGGGAGAGAGAGAGTATGGGGGAGGGTGGGTAGAGTGTAGGGATGTTGGAGGGAAAAGAGAGATGAGTGAGGGAGAGAGAGAGTATGGGGTAGGGTGGGTAGAGTGTAGGGGTGTTGGAGGGAAAAGAGAGATGAGTGAGGGAGAGAGAGTATGGGGTAGGGTGGGTAGAGTGTAGGGGTGTTGGAGGGAAAAAGAGAGATGAGGGAGAGAGAGAGTATGGGGTAGGGTGGGTAGAGTGTAGGGATGTTGGAGGGAAAAGAGAGATGGGGAGGGTGAGAGTGTAGGGATGTTGGAGGGAAAAGAGAGAGAGAGGGGAGGGTGGGAGAGTGAGGGGATGTATGGGGGAGAGGTGGGTGGGTAGAGTGTGGAGGGAAAAGGGGTGAGGGAGAGGAAATGGGGAGGGTGGGTAGATGAGTGTTGGAGGGAAAAGAGAGAGGGAGTGAGAGAGAGTGAGTATGGGGGTTGGAGGGTAGAAAAGGGAGAGAGATGAGGGTATGGGGGAGGGTGGGTAGAGTGAGGGGTGTTGGAGGGAAAAGAGAGATGAGGGAGAGAGAGAGGGGTGTAGGGATGTTAGGGTGGGTAGAGTGGGTAGGATGTTGGAGGGAAAAGAGAGATGAGTGAGGGGAGAGAGAGAGTATGGGGTAGGGTGGGTAGAGTGTAGGGATGTTGGAGGGAAAAGAGAGATGAGTGAGGGAGAGAGAGAGAGAGTATGGGGGAGGGTGGGTAGAGTGTAGGGGTGTTGGAGGGAAAAGAGAGATGAGGGAGGGAGAGAGTATGGGGTAGGGTGGGTAGAGTGTAGGGGTGTTGGAGGGAAAAGAGAGATGAGGGAGGGAGAGAGAGAGTATGGGGGAGGGTGGGTAGAGTGTAGGGGTGTTGGAGGGAAAAGAGAGATGAGGGAGGGAGAGAGAGAGTATGGGGGAGGGTGGATAGAGTATAGGGGTGTTGGAGGGAAAAGAGAGATGAGGGAGGGAGAGAAAGAGAGAACATGCAGAAATGTCCAGTCACTGATCTGATCACAGGCATCATCTCTACAAAGACCAAATGTACGCTGGCTTGATGTCTTACTTGAAGCCAAAGATGACGATCTTGGAGTGGTCGTTGGGCCACTCACACACTGTCAGGTATAGATCACTGTAGATGTCCTCACCTGTAAACAGACGCACATGGTGCACCTGAGGGAGATGGGGAGAGAGAGAGGTGGGTGGAGAGAGAGGAGGTGGTGGGTGGAGAGAGAGGAGGGGGTGGAGAGAGAGGAGGTGGAGGGAGAGAGAGGAGGGGGGTGGAGAGAGAGGAGGGGGTGGAGAGAGAGGAGGGGGTGGAGAGAGAGGAGGGGGTGGAGAGAGAGGAGGTGGGTGGAGAGAGAGGGGGAGGAGGAGGGGGTGGAGAGGGTGGAGGAGAGGAGGTGGTGGAGGAGAGGAGGTGGATGGAGAGAGAGGAGGTGGATGGAGAGAGAGGAGGTGGATGGAGAGAGAGGAGGTGGATGGAGAGAGAGGAGGTGGATGGAGAGAGAGGAGGTGGATGGAGAGAGAGGAGGTGGGTGGAGAGAGAGGAGGTGGGTGGAGAGAGAGGAGGTGGATGGAGAGAGAGGAGGTGGGTGGAGAGAGAGGAGGTGGATGGAGAGAGGTGGATGGAGAGAGAGGAGGTGGATGGAGAGAGAGGAGGTGGATGGGAGAGAGAGAGGAGGTGGATGGAGAGAGAGGTGGAGAGAGAGGAGGTGGATGGAGAGAGAGGAGGTGGGTGGAGAGAGAGGAGGTGGGTGGAGAGAGAGGAGGTGGATGGAGAGAGAGGAGGTGGATGGAGAGAGAGGAGGTGGATGGAGAGAGAGGAGGTGGATGGAGAGAGAGAGGTGGGTGGAGAGAGAGGAGGTGGGTGGAGAGAGAGGAGGTGGATGGAGAGAGAGGAGGTGGATGGAGAGAGGAGGGGGTGGAGAGAGAGGAGGTGGGTGGAGAGAGAGGAGGTGGGTGGAGAGAGAGGAGGTGGATGGAGAGAGAGGAGGTGGATGGAGAGAGAGGGGGTGGAGGAGAGGTGGATGGAGAGAGATGGAGAGTGAGGTGGATGGAGAGAGAGGAGGTGGGTGGAGAGAGAGGAGGTGGGTGGAGAGAGAGGAGGTGGGTGGAGAGAGAGGAGGTGGGTGGAGAGAGAGGAGGTGGATGGAGAGAGAGGAGGTGGATGGAGAGAGAGGAGGTGGGTGGAGAGAGAGGAGGTGGGTGGAGAGAGAGGAGGGGGGTGGAGAGAGAGGAGGTGGGTGGAGAGAGAGGAGGGGGTGGAGAGAGAGGAGGGGGTGGAGAGAGAGGTGGGGGTGGAGAGAGAGGAGGGGGTGGAGAGAGAGGAGGGGGTGGAGAGAGAGGAGGGGTGGAGAGAGAGGAGGGGGTGGAGAGAGAGGAGGTGGGTGGAGAGAGAGGAGGTGGATGGAGAGAGAGGAGGTGGATGGAGAGAGAGGAGGTGGATGGAGAGAGAGGAGTGGGGTGGAGAGAGAAAGAAGAGATGATACGTTTTTAAAAAGGGCACAATGGGACAACAGAATGATGAAAGAGGGATGAAATCATCTCCATCTCCTCACCATTGTAGCTGGTGTAACTGTTGACAGGCCAATCAGCAACATCCACCTCATTACTGCTATAAGGACTGGAGACCACTTCCAGTCAGTCCATGTACTGTAGTAGGTCTGCTCTACAGGCCCACATCCCTTCAGGCCACACGGACGACACTGGAGATGGTTCCCAGTCGGTCCAACCTACCTGTTTGAGTCTGCTGTGTAGGTTGAACTCCCACCAGTAGAGGTGATAGGTGTAGAAGGAGAAGTCATCGTCCTCTCCACAATCACTGGTGTAGGACAGCACGTAACGACCACACTTAGTGAACCCCAGGAAGATGTGTCTGGAACAAGAGAGAGGGAGGGGTGTGAGATAGGGAGGGGTGTGAGAGTGGGGACACAAGGTGTGTGTGGAGATGACTTAATTGGCTAGTTCGGTTGGCTCAATGTTGCTCAACATTTCTCTGGTTCGCTAACGGAGAATTCCATCCAGATGGCAAGATACTTAACAATGCTAACCATACTTGTTCCACCACACTTTTTCCCTCACCTCAAACTTTACAAATGACAGTTGTTTTTTCGGTTACAGTTCATGAAGTACGCTTCACCTTCTCACCTAACGTTACCTCTTCGTTATCGTTCAGGGGACCCGCTGCTGTAAGTTAACTGGCAAACTACCATTGCACTCTCCACTCTTCCCAGAGCGGCCGCTGATGCTGTAACTAGCAAATTGGTCGTCTCTTCAGTAGCTCAGTTGGTAGAGCATGGCGCTTGTAAATACGTAGAATGTATGCACACATGACTAAGTCGCTTTGGATAAAAGCGTCTGCTAAATGGCATATATTATATATTATTATATTCTTCTCACTTCGGTCGCAGCATTCTGTTACGTCAAGCCTTGGATTCAGCCAGTAATGATCGCAAACTGGCTCTAACCAGAATAGAAAGAGGAGTGGGAGGCCCCGGTGCACAACTGAGCAAGAGGACAAGTACATTAGAGTGTCTAGTTTGAGAAATAGACGCCTCACCAGTCCTCAACTGGCAGCTTCATTAAATAGTACCCGCAAAACACCAGTCTCAACGTCAACAGTGAAGAGGAGACTCCGGGATGCTGGCCTTCTAGGCAGAAATGTATAAGTGACCCCAAACCTTTGAACTGTAGTGTATGTACATATACACACACAGTAACAGAAAGGTTTGAACTGTAGTGTATGTACATATACACACACAGTAACAGAAAGGTTTGTAGTGTATATAGACATACACACACAGTAACAGAAAGGTTTGAACTGTAGTGTATGTACATATACACACACAGTAACAGAAAGGTTTGTAGTGTATGTACATATACACACAGTAACAGAAAGGTTTGAACTGTAGTGTATGTACATATACACACACAGTAACAGAAAGGTTTGTAGTGTATGTACATATACACACACAGTAACAGAAAGGTTTGTAGTGTATGTACATATACACACACAGTAACAGAAAGGTTTGAACTGTAGTGTATGTACACACACACAGTAACAGAAAGGTTTGTAGTGTATGTACACATACACACAGTAACAGAAAGGTTTGAACTGTAGTGTATGTACATACACACACAGTAACAGAAAGGTTTGAACTGTAGTTATGTACATAGAACACACACAGTAACAGAAAGGTTTGTAGTGTATGTACATATACACACAGTAACAGAAAGGTTTGCAGTGTATGTACATATACACACAGTAACAGAAAGGTTTGAACTGTAGTGTATGTACATATACACACACAGTAACAGAAAGGTTTGTAGTGTATGTACATATACACACACAGTAACAGAAAGGTTTGAACTGTAGTGTATGTACATATACACACAGTAACAGAAAGGTTTGTAGTGTATGTACATATACACACAGTAACAGAAAGGTTTGAACTGTAGTGTATGTACATATACACACACAGTAACAGAAAGGTTTGTAGTGTATGTACATATACACACACAGTAACAGAAAGGTTTGTAGTGTATGTACATATACACACAGTAACAGAAAGGTTTGGACTGTAGTGTATGTACATATACACACACAGTAACAGAAAGGTTTGTAGTGTATGTACATACACACACAGTAACAGTCAACGGTTTGAACTGTAAGTGTATGTACATATACACACAGTAACAGAAAGGTTTGGACACCTACTTTCTCCAGGGTTTTTCTTTATTTTATTGTGGAATTATAGTGAAGACATCAAAACTATGAAATAACACACATGGAATCATGTAGTAACCCCCCAAAAAAGTGATCAACAAATCAAAATATATTTTATATTTGAGATTCTTCAAAGTAGCCACCCTTTGCCTTGATAACAGCTGTGCACACTTGGCATTCTCTCAACCAGCTTCCATTAACAGGTGTGCCTTGTTAAGTTACTTTGTGGAATTTCTTTCCTTCTTAAAGTGTTTGATCCAATCAGGTGTGTTGTGACAAGGTAGGGGTGACACACAGAAGATAACCCTATTTGGGAAAAGAACAAGTCCATATTTTGGCAAAGAACAGCTCAAATAAGCAAAGACAAATTACAATCCATATTTCCTTTAAAGACATGAAGGTCAGTCAATCTGGAAAATGTCAAGAACTCTTAAAGTTTCTTCATGTGCAGTCGCAAAAACCATGAAGCACTATGGTGAAACTGGCTCTCACGAGGACCGCCACAGGAAAGGAAGGACCTGAGTTACCTCTGCTGCAGAGAATAAGTTAAATTGAGTTAACAGCCTCAGAAATTGCAGCCCAAATATATGCTTCACAGAGTTCAAGTAACAGACATCTCAACATCAACTGTTCAGAGGAGACTGTGTGAATCAGGCCTTCATGGTTGAAACGCTGCAATGAATTGCTTGGGCCAAGAAACACGAGTAATGGACATCTGACCGGTGGAAATCTGTCCTTTGGTCTGATGAGTCCAAATTTGAGATGTTTGGTTACAGCCGCTGTGTCTTTGTAACACGCAGAGTAGGTGAACGGAGGATCTCCGTATGTGTGGTTCCCACTGTGAAACAGAGGTGGTGTTGTGATGGTGCTTTGCTAGTGACACTGTCTGTGATTTATTTAGAATTCAAGGCACACTGAACTAGCAGGGCTACCACAGCATTCTGCAGAGATATGCCATCTGGTTTGTGATTTATTTAGAATTCAAGGCACACTGAACTAGCAGGGCTACCACAGCATTCTGCAGAGATATGCCATCTGGTTTGTGATTTATTTAGAATTCAAGGCACACTGAACTAGCAGGGCTACCACAGCATTCTGCAGAGATATGCCATCTGGTTTGTGATTTATTTAGAATTCAAGGCACACTGAACTAGCAGGGCTACCACAGCATTCTGCAGAGATATGCCATCTGGTTTGTGATTTATTTAGAATTCAAGGCACACTGAACTAGCAGGGCTACCACAGCATTCTGCAGAGATATGCCATCTGGTTTGTGATTTATTTAGAATTCAAGGCACACTGAACTAGCAGGGCTACCACAGCATTCTGCAGAGATATGCCATCTGGTTTGTGATTTATTTAGAATTCAAGGCACACTGAACTAGCAGGGCTACCACAGCATTCTGCAGAGATATGCCATCTGGTTTGCACTTAATGGGACTATCATTAGTTTTCCAACACAACAATGACCCAAAACACACCTTTAAGATGTGTTAGGGCTATTAGACCAAGAAGGAAAGTGCTGCATCAGATGAACTGGCCTCCACAATCACCCAACCTCAACCCAATTGAGATGGTTTGGGATGAGTTGGATGGCAGAGCGAAGGAAAAGCATCCAACAAGTGCTCAGCATATGTGGGAACTCCTTCGAGACTGTTGCTGGTTGAGAGAATGCCAAGAGTGTGCAAAGCTGTCACCAAGCAAAGGGTGGCTACTTTGAAGAATCTCAAATATTTGTTTTTTTACTTACTACATGAGTCCATATGTGTTATTTCATAGTTTTGATGTCTTCACTATTATTATACAATGTAGAAAACAGTACAAATAAAAAACAAACTTTTGACTGGTACTGTATATATACACACACACACACAGTACCTGTGTAAAGTTACACACCTACTCACTCAAGTTTATTGTCGTCATTTTCACTATTTTCTACATTGTAGAAAGACATACTCTTTCAAAACACTCACCCTGCTCTGAGGAACTCCTCGCTGACTATGTTCTTCAGGGGAACACAGACGCGCGGTGGTAGTTTCCTGAACAAGCGCTGAGAATACTGGCCAGACAACTATAGGAGAGAGGACGTGGAAAGTTAGTGGAAAGTGGTCAACGTGCCCAATAAATAACCTCCATTGAAACAGCTTGTTAGTCCAGGGGGTCGTGTGTATAACCATCTCAGAGTAGTCGAGAGGATTTAGAATCCGTTTTGCCTTTCAGATTATGGGTAAGATTACACTGACAGGAGGGACCTCAGATCAGCACCTACCCTGAGATGCTTGATTACGTACAGCACTCGGATGAGGCTTGGTAGGAGTCCAGGAAAACAGTCTTAACCACTCTACCTACACACACACCCACCCAGCAGTGTTCTGTCATCCAGGTCTCTAGGGTCAACATTAACACCTGATTTAACTCGCTGATCAGCATCACCTTTAACGTTAGCTGAAACAGAAGGCCAGCAGTCCCCAAGACCATAGTTGAAAAACATTGCAACACAGAGGAATCATGCCGTGCAGTGATCTGAAATAGCTCGCGGCGACTACAAATGCAAAACTAGTAAATTGGCGCGTTAGCTTGTTGTGTTACTGATTGTGAAATAAACAGTTAACGTGCGCTAGCTGGCTTACTGCTCGGTTCAACAAACGTTAGCTAGCTAAGTGGCTTGGGATAGACGGTTAACTAGCTAGCAACATTTCCTCACACAATATAGCAACCAGCCTTTTAACTTAGGTATCATAGATTGTATCTAGGTTTTGGCCAAAGGTGGCTTGTTAACGAGTCAGCCTGCTTGCTAACGTTGGTGCTTAAAAACGCGTTAACTAGCTAGCATCCGCAGGGTCTGGCACTATCGAGACATTGACCCTGCGACTACACATTCTTCGTCAAAGCCATGCTTGTGCCATTCTCTTGTCTAGTTTGTTGCGTACCTTTCCACGGTTCAGAAGCTTGACGACATGTTCTTTGTGTTTTCTCTGCGTTTGTTTGTTACCGTCCTTTTCTGATTTCGAGCTGGGCGCCATTTTCCGCCGTAGTGTTCACTAAGCCCCGCCTACCTTCCGACCCATGGCCTTCCCATTGGTTCTCGATTACGGTGGGAGAAGTCCGATTGGCATACATGAACGTAAGTCAAAAACGAAAACAAATCTCCCAGCATGTGATTGGTTATAGGGTGAACAATATGAATGTTTTTGTCACAAATTAAGTTTGTAGTAATATTGTTGAAACTATGTGCAACAAAACATTCAATCCACCAAGTATCTCAATACTTAAATTTTTTATTGTGAAGTTTTTAAAAACAAGCAGTAAAAAGTAAAAAAAAAAAAAAAAAAAACTGCATACAACATATAACGACTTCTTGGAACACGAGGAAAAATAAAAGGCATCCCATCTGATGATGCAGCAACCTGATCTGAAGTCAGCAAGGGGACGGGGGCCTCGGGGACACAAACTGTGCCAAAACAACCAACATAAGCAGGCACACACTGTAGCAAGCATCCATAGAAACAGGGGCTTGTACACACAGTCAGTCGCACAGGCACACACAAACCCAGGCCCACCCTTTAGTTACTGAAAAATATGAACTAAGTAAAATTATAAGTGGGTGGGGGGAGGGAGGGGGGAAAATGCTGCTACTTCATCAACACAGGGAATGTTTTAACTGAACTAGACGTTAATTAAAAATTAAAATAAAAGCCTAAAAAGCAAAAAAATATCCTTTTGCTTGCAAAAAAAACAACTCGTTTTTACAAACTGATGCTGAATATTAGTAATAGTTATACTCCAAAGTACTGCTAGACGACAGTTTATTCCTCAGGAAAAACAAACAAATGACAGAAGTGCGAGTCCATGTATTTTACAGATGGGTATTAGCGAGGCCAATGAGTAGGAGCTCTTTACCATCTTCCCCTCTTCTTCTCTTCCCCTCCTCAGACACTAGTTGGGGTACAGGGTGAGGACAGGCAGACACTAGTTGGGATGCAGGGTGAGGACAGGCAGATAGTAGGGGTTGGGGTGAAGGGTGAGGACAGGGGAACAAAGGAAAAACAACCCTATCAAGTTGTTCAATCATTTCATCAGCAAAAAAAAAAAAAATCGTAGTTGTTATTTTTCAGTTTTTGTAAAAAAGAAAAAGAAAAACAAGGGGAATTTTTAGGGGAAGAGAAGAAGGGGTACTGGGAGTGTATTTGAGGGAGGGAATTAAGGTTTTGCTTCCATCAAAACCAGACATTTTTTGAATGACTTAAACCCAGAAGAAAACATTTAAAAAGTCCAGAGAGCTGGATGGGATGTGGCTGCAGTGAAGAGACAGTCCTCCCGGTCCACGTCTGACAGGCTTGGAGACTGGCTGGATTTGGTTCACTGGGCCTGGGAGAGAGAGAATGAGAGGGGAGAGAGGTTAAAGTAACTGTCCAGTGTTCCCAGATTTCTATGAAATCTGTTACCTGTTGTCCTGGCTGAGTGGTGTGTGTGTGTGTGTGTGTGTGTGTTACCTGTTGTCCTGGCTATGGGGTGTGTGTTAACTGTTGTCCTGGCTGAGTGGTGTGTGTGTGTTACCTGTTGTCCTTGCTGTGGGGTGTGTGTGTTACCTGTTGTCCTTGCTGTGGGGTGGCAGCCTGTCCCGGAGCCCCTCCAGGGCCGTAGAAGGCCGCCTGCTGCCTATAGTACTCAGCCCAGGCTGCACTGTAGTCCTGCTGTCCGCCCGCTCCTCCCCCGGCCACGGCTGCAGCCGGCGCTGCTGCAGCACCTCCACCGGGCTGGGCTGAGGAGAGACAGGGAGGGAAGGCGGATCAGATTTTAAGATCAAGAACTTGGGACAAGAAAATAGCATTTGTTGATCACAATTCTGCTGTATAGAAATAAATCTGAGGACATCTTCTGGATGAAAAGTGTCCATGTAGAAGGACTATACAGTGTGAAGGTCTTTCAGTCCTTTTCTAGTGACACACAGGCTCTCCTGACATGTCTGGAGACTGGACAGTCCTATAGGATGTCTTCTGGATCAAGATGGCCGCCATTTCACAAGAGCTGACCCAGCTGTGATTATCTAGAGGTTTATTTTTTACTAAATGTATCCACTATTATTTCTTATTTCTTCTGTGTTTTGTTTCTAGTGATACATTGTTATTGATTATAGGACTATAGGACATGTCATTGTAAAGTCAATATAACCATGGCGATGATCATAACCATGGCGATGATCTTACCCATGCCCATCTTCTTGTAATACTCCTCCCAGGCCTTGGTGTAGTCTGGCTGGCCTCCAGGGGTCTGGGCTGCCTGGGAGGGGTCTGCCTGGACTGGGGCGGCTGCTGGGGCGTTGGGGGCCTGGCCCGGCATGGCGCCCCCTGGCTGCTGCTGGTAGTACTGCGCATAGTAGGCTGCCCACGCTGCATTGGGGTCTGCTGCTGCCTTGTCTGGGGGGAAGATTAGAGGGGGGAAGATTAGAGAAAGAGGGTTGAAAGGGAGGAGAAGGTAAAAGTGAGGAGAGGAAACGAGAAGGTAAAAGTGAGGAGAGGAAAGAGAAGGTAAAAGTGAGGAGAGGAAACGAGAAGGTAAAAGAGGAAAGAGCGTTGAGGACAGTTCAGGGAAAAATGTATTGACCAGGAGGGAAAGTGCCTGATAGAGTTCCAGACCAGTGTATATGAAGCCGTGTCTACTCACTGGGGTCGTGTGGTCCTCCAGGGGCCTGCCACTGCTGGAAGGTGTTTCCCCAGCCCTGAGGGGCCCCATAACCATGACCACCTGGGGGGCCGCCACTGGAGAGAGAGGAGAACAATAAAACACTTCATATCTTTCTAAGTCTTACAAAGCGTCACAAACACACCAACACGCATGACACCCATTGGCTTTAACTAACATGTGGCCTTGTTTTATTCAGAGGAAGAAATGTAAATAACATACGATGTACATGACAGACAAATGGGGATATAAATCAAACATTATGTCCAGCAGGTGCTGTAGCACTAGCCTTTACGTCCAGCAGGTGCTGTAGCACTAGCCTTTACGTCCAGCAGGTGCTGTAGCACTAGCCTTTACGTCCAGCAGGTGCTGTAGCACTAGCCTTTACGTCCAGCAGGTGCTGTAGCACTAGCCTTTACGTCCAGCAGGTGCTGTAGCACTAGCCTTTACGTCCAGCAGGTGCTGTAGCACTAGCCTTTACGTCCAGCAGGTGCTGTAGCACTAGCCTTTACGTCCAGCAGGTGCTGTAGCACTAGCCTTTACGTCCAGCAGGTGCTGTAGCACTAGCCTTTACGTCCAGCAGGTGCTGTAGCACTAGCCTTTACGTCCAGCAGGTGCTGTAGCACTAGCCTTTACGTCCAGCAGGTGCTGTAGCACTAGCCTTTACGTCCAGCAGGTGCTGTAGCACTAGCCTTTACGTCCAGCAGGTGCTGTAGCACTAGCCTTTACGTCCAGCAGGTGCTGTAGCACTAGCCTTTATGTCCAGCAGGTGCTGTAGCACTAGCCTTTATGTCCAGCAGGTGCTATAGCACTAGCCTTTATGTCCAACAGGTGCTGTATCTACTGTGTGTGTGTGTGTGTGGGGGGCTGCATTATCAAGGTTGGGGTTGTAGGGGTGCATGGTTGGTGTACTTACTGAGGGGGTCCTCCGGGGCCACCAGGCCCTGGGTTGTAAGGGTTGGGGTTATAGGGGCCCATTGGACCAGCTGGACCAGGTCCCCCAGGACCTCCCCCTAGAGGACACAGAGGAGCCTAGAGGAGCAGAGAGGAAACCATTCATTCCATTTACAGGTCATGTGGGACTATTAAATGATACACTGGGTGTTTAAATGTGTGTCGACACGCGTCCGTCCTCCCGTACCTCGATCTTGTCCTCTATGAGCTGCTTGGCGTGATCTATCTGTTGAGGGGACCCCCTGATGATGAACAGTTTGAAGTTGGGGTCCCCGTTGGGCGGCGGCTGACGCGAGATCTCCACAAAAGCCCCCGTCTGCTGGTTGATGGCCTTGACATTCTCGCCACCCCGACCAATCACCAGGCCGCATTTGTGGGCGGGGATAGAGAAGGTTACCTCACCTCCCGGAGGACCGCCCCAGTTGCCCTGGCCTCGCCCCCTGCCATGGCCACCCTGAGGCATCCCCCCCGTGCCAGGTGGACCTGGAGGACCCTGAAGAAGAGACACAGGTAAAGGCTTCCACACAACTGCGCTCGCATACTACCTTTTAAAGAGCTTCGCTTGAAAACCGCAAAGTGCCAGTAGTACTATTTGTCCATTTGTAGACTCCGTAGACAGTACACACTTCCTCAAAAATAATCGTGATATAAATCTAAGATTACTCAAAAAAATGTCATTAATTTGACATTTTTGCATAGATCCGAGTTGCATCTAACTAAGATGTTTGGTGTGGTATTTAGTGAAAAAATGTGCACTAAAACAAGTCTATAGACAACAGTTCATTGAAGGATCTCTACTATTGACCAATGAAGGGACGTAGATGTTGAATGCTGAACTTCAGCCCTGAGAAAATGTGGTGCAAACAGAGCGAGGAAGATTTTTTTTTTTTAAAGATACCTTTTTTTTTAAACAACTTGGCTGAACACCAGAACTGTCACAAAATGTTCAGAATATTGCACAAAGTGTTCTGAACGGTTTCAGATGGGAAGCTTTTTTAATGTATTTTTTTAACAGTGTCATTTTTATCCATCTGCCCAGATACTAAAGCTGAACATGTGCCAGCTGGACAAATCTGGCACATTGACAGAAAATGTCCCCTTCAAAGAAATGTATTAATAAATGTCAAGGAGAAACTAGAAGGGGAATAGTGGAGATGTGATGTACAGTGGCTTCCATAAGTATTCACCCTGCTTGGCATTTTTACCACTTTTACCACTTTGAAGACTCCCATTCAACAACAACGTCATACCAGTCATCCAACTGACTCCCATTCAACAACTACATCATACCAGTCATCCAACTGACTCCCATTCAACAACTACATCATACCAGTCATCCAACTGACTCCCATTCAGAGCAACACAGAAGCATCCAGGGACAATGCCCTGCTCAAGACCAACATGACCCGAACCCCCCCAAGATCCCCCACAGGTCCCCAATAGCTGTCCCTCAAACATTCAGGACCACCCCCACAGTCCCACCCCAAGCAGAAAAATACAATTGATTGCTTTCCCCAAGAACCCCCCAATGCACCAACAACCAAGAGAATGAACTAAAGAGAGAAAGACAAGAACCAAGAGAATGAACTAAAGAGAAAAAGACAACAGCAGAACATTAAAACATGTTTTAAAAGGACAACTAAAGTTCTAACAGCAATGCCAACTGTATGTTTGTGTGCATGTCTGGCACTATTACATGGATGTGTTTATTTGAATGAGGGTGTGTATATGCATGTGTCCAAACACCTACATGGCAGCAGCCTCAGGCAAACCGGCGTTGGCTGTAAAAACACTGCTCCTCCGTGTCACTCAAACTGACTTTATTATGTTTTGACTTTTATCTTTGACCATCATTCCATCGCCCCCACAGCAACTCCACTCCCACACCCCAACCATCTCCACACCCCAACCCTCAGCCCATCCATCTCCTCACACATCCCATCCATCTCCACCCATCCCAGCCCCCGGCCCATCCCTCTCCACTCCCCCGGCCCATCCCTCTCCACTCCCCCGGCCCATCCCTCTCCACTCCCCCGGCCCATCCCTCTCCACCGGCCCATCCCTCTCCACCGGCCCATCCCTCTCCACCGGCCCATCCCAGTCCCGCCCATCCCTCTCCACCGGCCCATCCCTCCTCCACCGGCCCATCCCTCTCCACCAGCCCATCCCTCTCCACCGGCCCATCCCTCTCCACCGGCCCATCCCTCTCCACCGGCCCATCCCTCTCCACCGGCCCATCCCCTCTCCACCAGCCCATCCCTCTCCACCAGCCCATCCCTCTCCACCAGCCCATCCCTCTCCACCGGCCCATCATCCCAGCCCATCCCTCTCCACCAGCCCATCCCTCTCCACCAGCCCATCCCTCTCCACCAGCCCATCCCTCTCCACTCCCCGGCCCATCCCTCCACTCCCCAGCCCATCCCCCCCCAGCCCATCCCTCTCCATCCCTCCCCCAGCCCATCCCTCTCCACCAGCCCATCCCCTCCACCTCCATCCCTCTCCACCAGCCCATCCCTCTCCTCTCCACCAGCCCATCCCTCTCCACCAGCCCATCCCTCTCCACCAGCCCATCCCTCTCCACCAGCCCATCCCTCTCCACCAGCCCCATCCCTCTCCACCAGCCCATCCCTCTCCACTCCCCCAGCCCATCCCTCTCCACTCCCCCAGCCCAACCCATCCATCCATCTCTGCTGGCCACCCACTTCAGGTTTCTACTCTACACATTTTTCAAATATTACTTCCATATAAGAATTATATAATAGTGACAATAATTCTATAATAATTTTAGCAGAAAAGCACAAAATCTTGAATCCTGCGTTATGGTTTTTCTTTCCATGTTTTAATAACGGATTTAAAATGGTGCTCTGTGGGATGTTTTTTTTATATAACCCAACCCTGATCTGTACTGTTTGGAGAGCTCCTTGGTCTTCATGGTTTATATAACCCAACCCTGATCTGTACTGTTTGGAGAGCTCCTTGGTCTTCATGGTTTATATAACCCAACCCTGATCTGTACTGTTTGGAGAGCTCCTTGGTCTTCATGGTTTATATAACCCAACCCTGATCTGTACTGTTTGGAGAGCTCCTTGGTCTTCATGGTGCCCCTTGCTTAGTGGTGTTGCAGACTCTGGGGCCTTTCAGAACATATATATATATATATACACACTGAGATCATGTGACACTCAGTTAAATAAAGTCCACCTGTGTGCAGTCTAAGTATGTGACTTCTGAAGGTAATCACCAGGTCTTATTTAGGGGGCTTCATAGTAAAGATGGTGAATACATACACTTTCCCAGGTCATTTTTTTGAACAAGTAATTTCTCATTTCACTTCAACAATTGACTATTTTATATATCTCCATTACATGAAATCAAAATAAAAATCTATTTCAATTCCAGGTTGTAAAGCAACAAAACAGGAAAAATGCCAAGGGGGGTGACTACTTATGCAAGGCATATTTCAGATCTGGCCTTCGAGACATCTCTCCTTCTCAAGACCAGAAGGTCTCACCTGTCCATACCCCTGCACCATCTTATATTTAACTCAGTGTTTCCCCCTGCTATCTAGTCCCACTTCCCTTCACACCCCACATGTACCCCCTGTCCTCCCACGTGTCAGCCTGTAGCGGGTAGTGTACGTAACCCCCCCCCCCTCCCATGTGTCAGCCTGTAGCGGGTAGTGTACGTCCCCCCATGTGTCAGCCTGTAGAGGGTAGTGTACGTAACCCCCCTCCCATGTGTCAGCCTGTAGAGGGTAGTGTACGTAACCCCCCCCCCCCATGTGTCAGCCTGTAGAGGGTAGTGTACGTAACACCCCCTCCCATGTGTCAGCCTGTAGAGGGTAGTGTACGTACCCCCCCTCCCATGTGTCAGCCTGTAGAGGGTAGTGTACGTAACCCCCCCCCCCCCATGTGTCAGCCTGTAGAGGGTAGTGTACGTAACACCCCCTCCCATGTGTCAGCCTGTAGAGGGTAGTGTACGTAACCCCCCTCCCATGTGTCAGCCTGTAGAGGGTAGTGTACGTAACCCCCCTCCCATGTGTCAGCCTGTAGAGGGTAGTGTACGTAACCCCCCTCCCATGTGTCAGCCTGTAGAGGGTAGTGTACGTAACCCCCCCCATGTGTCAGCCTGTAGAGGGGGGTGTACGTAACCCCCCCCCCCCTCCCATGTGTCAGCCTGTAGAGGGTAGTGTACGTAACCCCCCCCTCCCATGTGTCAGCCTGTAGAGGGTAGTGTACGTAACCCCCCTCCCATGTGTCAGCCTGTAGAGGGTAGTGTACGTAACCCCCTCCCATGTGTCAGCCTGTAGAGGGTAGTGTACGTAACCCCCTCCCATGTGTCAGCCTGTAGAGGGTAGTGTACGTAACTCCCCCTCCCATGTGTCAGCCTGTAGAGGGTAGTGTACGTACCCCCCCCCCATGTGTCAGCCTGTAGAGGGTAGTGTACGTAACCCCCTCCCATGTGTCAGCCTGTAGAGGGTAGTGTACGTAACCCCCCCCATGTGTCAGCCTGTAGAGGGTAGTGTACGTAACCCCCCTCCCATGTGTCAGCCTGTAGAGGGTAGTGTACGTATCCCCCTCCCATGTGTCAGCCTGTAGAGGGTCAGCCTGTAGAGGGTAGTGTACGTAATGTGTCAGCCCCCCTCCCATGTGTCAGCCTGTAGAGGGTAGTGTACGTACCCCCCCCATGTGTCAGCCTGTAGAGGGTAGTGTACGTCCGTCCTCCCCCCTGCCCTCCCATGTGTCAGCCTGTAGAGGGTAGTGTACGTCAGCCCCTGCCCTCCCATGTGTCAGCCTGTAGAGGGTAGTGTACGTACCCCCCTCCCATGTGTCAGCCTGTAGAGGGTAGTGTACGTACCCCCTGCCCTCCGTCCTCCCATGTGTCAGCCTGTAGAGGGTAGTGTACGTACCCCCCCCCCTGTGTCAGCCTGTAGAGGGTAGTGTACGTACCCCCTGCCCTCCGTCCTCCCTGACTCTGATGCTCTGCAGCAGCTCGTTGATGATGGAGGCAGCATGCTCACAGCGGTCTGGAGGGCCCATGATGTGGGCTATCTTATCAGGACCTGCACCGTCATCTAGAGAGAGAGAGGGGGGAGGAGGAGGGGGAGGGAGGCAGCAAGAGGGGAGAGAGAGAGCGATCGAAAGACAACGAGAGAAAGATGGAGGGAAGCACAGATCGCCGCGAAAGAAAGACAGATCGAGCGAAAAAGATGAGAAAGAGTCATCATAACGATCATCGTTTAAACCAAAAGATTCCAGTCAAAACGTTTCTTATACGGTCCTGTACCTTCATCTGACAGAGGGGGGAGAGAGGGGGAAGAGAGAGAGGGGGAGAGGGGTGAGGGAGAAAAAGAAGGAGAGAGTTACCATACTGTTCACAACACTCAGCTGAAGCAGAGTCAAGACAGGAAGTTGCTACCTGGACTTGTCCCATAACAGATTGGCACCTCTAAGATGAGGTGCACTAACATGCCCTTTCTGACCCGATAGAAACACTTCAATCTGCTGTGTGTAAGTGAGTGTGTGTGTGTGTGTGTGGTGTTTAAGTTTCATATACAGTCCTGTACCTTCATCTGACAGAGGGAGAGAGAAAGGGGGGGAGGGGACAAAGAGAGGGAGAGTTACCATACTGATCATAACACTCAACTGAAGCAGGGTCAAAACGGGGCGGCGCTACCTGGACTCATCCCATAACAACAGACTGGAGCTCCCAGCTGCAAACCGTTCTGTTACGGTGGGGCTGTACTGAACATGCCCCAGGTTCGCCGTTCGCCCCACAGTCAAGTTACTTATTTAAATGTGGTGGGACTAACAGGTCTGAGATCAGTTTGTTTCTCCTGGACCTATGATCACGTGTAAAAAAAACACTCCATCGTAAAATACTAATGTTTCCTATGATAGAAATATTTTAAATCTGTTGTAGGTGTGGGTTTGAATCTTATAAGTCATGTACCTTCATCTGATAGAGAGAGGGGGGGAGGGAGGGAGAGAGAACAGAAAGAGGGAGAGAATTACCATAGTGATTATAACAACTGAAGCAGGGTTGAAGGGGGAGATACAGGGACTGGCTGAACAACAACAGAAGGTAGTGTTCCGTAGCAGGAAGTCGTGTTTGTGATCCTCACCTGGTTTGAACTGTATCCTAACTCCAGCGTCTGCCTGGATCTTCTTGATCATCTCTCCACTTCGACCAATCACAACTCCCACAGAGTGGCGGGGCACGGGCACCTGGCCAATGAAAAGACACCTTAAATGAGGAAAAGGCATCTGGCCAAGCTGAAACACGATACTGATGAGGCAAAGACGTTCAACAGAGTTGTAGTCGAGGCTCGTTACTAAACGGGGCTGCAATGCCACAGTCATTCTACAACGTTTAACCATAGACTTAGAACGAGTAGAAGGGGTATTCTCAATCAGGTCAATGATGCTGCTGTCAGATGTTCTATTTACCATTCTAGTCCATCTAAGTCTATGGGTTTAACCCCTCAGGGCTGCATTTCCATCAGCCGAGCTGCCTTCCCTGTGCCATGGTGGAAGGTGGGGTTAACACATAACTAGAGAGAAGCAGCTGGGGGGAGTTTGACCTCCACAGCTCTGTCAAATCCAGTCAGACTTCCAACTACAATCAAGTTGAATCCATCTCATAAACATTAAAGATCCTACTCACATCCATGCCTCCTCCACCACCACCTCCTCCTCCTCCCATTTGGTTGCCAAAATTGTTTCTGTCTCCAAAGCCAGCGTGATCCCTCTCTCTCAGGATCTCATTCACCAGCTCCTTGGCTTGCTGCAGAGAGAGAGAGGGAAAGTAAGAGAGGTTGATCAAGTCAGACAGTACTACCTGGCATAATATCAGAGACATAACTTACAACCAGCCCCATATCCAGGAACACAGCACGTGTGGTGTACGCAGTACGCGCAACAGGGGCGTGTGGTGTACGCAACAGGGGCGTGTGGTGTACGCAGTACGTGCAACAGGGGCGTGTGGTGAACGCAGCGCGTGTGGTGAACGCAGCACGTGTGGTGTACGCAGTACGTGCAACAGGGGCGTGTGGTGTACGCAGTACGTGCAACAGGGGCGTGTGGTGTACGCAGTACGTGCAACAGGGGCGTGTGGTGAACGCAGTACGTGCAACAGGGGCGTGTGGTGAACGCAGTACGTGCAACAGGGGCGTGTGGTGAACGCAGCACGTGCAACAGGGGCGTGTGGTGAACGCAGCACGTGCAACAGGGGCGTGTGGTGAACGCAGCACGTGCAACAGGGGCGTGTGGTGAACGCAGCACGTGCAACAGGGGCGTGTGGTGAACGCAGCACGTGCAACAGGGGCGTGTGGTGAACGCAGCACGTGCAACAGGGGCGTGTGGTGAACGCAGCACGTGCAACAGGGGCGTGTGGTGAACGCAGTACGTGCAACAGGGGCGTGTGGTGTACGCAGTACGTGCAACAGGGGCGTGTGGTGTACGCAGTACGTGCAACAGGGGCGTGTGGTGTACGCAGTACGTGCAACAGGGGCGTGTGGTGTAGTACGTGCAACAGGGGCGTGTGGTGTACGCAGTACGTGCAACAGGGGCGTGTGGTGAACGCAGTACGTGCAACAGGGGCGTGTGGTGTACGCAGTACGTGCAACAGGGGCGTGTGGTGTACGCAGTACGTGCAACAGGGGCGTGTGGTGTACGCAGTACGTGCAACAGGGGCGTTTACCTGTACTTTGTAGGGGTCTCCGATGATGCGCAGGGGTTTGTCCATGTTGGGTGGCTGGGAACCATCTTGGATGAGGATCATCTTCACTCCAGCACGCTCCTACAGGGAAGAGAAACATCTCTCTGTCATATATACCCATCTCTCTCTGTCATATATACCCATCTCTCTCTATATATATCTATATCTATCTCCATCTGACGAGCCTCCCCATGTATAGTGTTGGTTTCCTAGTACTTCCCTCCCATTATATTAGTAGCTGTGTTCTGATTCGTTCTCCTGTACAGATATGATGTACCAGTACACCCCCTGGACAGGACACTAGTCTATTTCCTGTTTCTGTAGGGTGAGGCAGCCTGATGTACCAGTACACCCCCTGGACAGGACACTAGTCTATCTCCTGTTTCTGTAGGGTGAGTCAGCCTGATGTACCAGTACACCCCCTGGACCAGAGGCTTCAGCTATACAACTCCCCAATGTGCACCTGTAGTTGTTTGATGGTCTCTCCTCCCTTGCCGATGATTAGGCCGGCCTTGCCAGCTGGGATCATCATCTCCTGCATGGAGCCACTCTGCCCATTGGTCGACTCGTGGAAAGAAGAGGAAGGAGCACCGCGCCCCCGAGATACAATCTCATCCAGAAACATCTTGGCTTTCCTGAAGAGGAGGAAAAGACAGCGACAGGGAGGGGGGCAGGTAGTTAGAAAGAGATGTGTAATGATGAGAAACACTATACCAGCGCCCAGAATTGTTCAAATTGAGATCAACGACTAGGAAAAACTACTGAACTCTAATCGTTCCACACAGCTACAAGGGATACTTCCAAATGGCACCCTACTCCCTATGTAGGGCACTACTTTAGAACAGAGCCCAATTCCCTGTGTAGTGCACTACATTAGACCAGGGCCCTATGGGGACACTACATTAGACCAGGGCCCTATGGGGACACTACATTAGACCAGGGCCCTATGGGGACACTACATTAGACCAGGGCCCTATGGGGACACTACATTAGACCAGGGCCCTACGGGGACACTACATTAGACCAGGGCCCTACGGGGACACTACATTAGACCAGGGCCCTACGGGGACACTACATTAGACCAGGGCCCTATGGGGACACTACATTAGACCAGGGCCCTACGGGGACACTACATTAGACCAGGGCCCTATGGGGAACATACATTAGAACAAGGCCCTATGGGGAACATACATTAGAACAGGGCCCTATGGGGACACTACATTAGACCAGGGCCCTATGGGGACACTACATTAGACCAGGGCCCTATGGGGAACATACATTAGACCAGGGCCCTACGGGGACACTACATTAGACCAGGGCCCTATGGGGACACTACATTAGACCAGGGCCCTATGGGGACACTACATTAGACCAGGGCCCTATGGGGACATGACTTAAGTGTCTTACGCGATGGCATCAGGGTTTCCTGTGAGGGAGACGCTCCTCTCTGGCATGCCACCACTGTCTGAAACACAAACAACAACAAGTAAACATCAACAAGTAAACAACACCTGTCTCACTGGCAGACTACAAATGCATCCCAGTTGGCACCCTATTACTTACAAAGTGCACTAACACGGCCCTATGGCCCCTGGTGAAAAGTAGTGTACTAACAGGGCTACGGGCCCTGGTGAAAAGTAGTGTACTAACAGGGCCCTGGTGAAAAGTAGTGCACTAACAGGGCTACGGGCCCTGGTGAAAAGTAGTGCACTAACAGAGCCCTGGTGAAAAGTAGTGCACTAACAGTAGTGCACGATAAAGGCATATGCTCCAGCCAAATGTAATGCTCTATTTTTGACCAGGGCGCTGGCCTAGAGTAGTGCCCTAAAAAAGGTCATTGCTCTTGTCCAAAGAAGCACTATATTTGCTCAAGGCCCTGGTCCAAAGCAGTGCCGGATAGTTCCACGTTTTAATGTCACGTGTACAAGGACAGCAAAATGCCTTTGTTGCGAGAGCCAATCAGAACAACGCAGTGCCCTTTATCAGGCATAATAATGGCCATCGCTCTGGTCTAAAGTAGTGCACTATATAGGGAATAGGGCTCTGGTCTAAAGTAGTGCACTATATAGGGAATAGGGTGCCATCTGGGCTACGTGCTGAGATAGTAGAGGTAGTATATAAAGAGAGGTGAGCACCTAGTTGCTCACCTGGAGCGATCTGGACCTTGCAGCCCGAGTCCTGCTGGATCTTGTTGATCTGCTCGCCGCCTCGACCAATGACTGTGGAGAAACAAGCCGTGAAGTCATTTTATCATAGTAAGCGTGAACAGCTTCTCTGTGTGAGCTCAAGCGATACTGTGTGTGTACTCACTGAGTCCGACCATGCCGTCTGGCACTCTGTACTCCTCTGTCATAGTGGAGGGTCTGACACTGAAGAGAAAAGAGGGAGAAAGGAGAGAAAGGAGGAATGAATGCTTATCCTTCACAACAAGCCCAAAACACCGGGGAATCAAACACTGCAAAATATACAAGACAGTCAAAAAGAAAGAAAACAGCCTTCTATTAATACCTTTGCTGAGACAGGGCAGCGAGCTGAGCTCCGATAGCTACAGGGAAGAGTAATGGATTAACAACCAATAGAAAGCAACCGATGAATGTGAGAGGATAGGCAGAGACGAGAGATCGTCTGTTAGGTATACGTACACAAAGCAGTGGCTGAGTCTCTGTCCCCCTGGGAAGACATCTTCTTGGCATCTGGTTGGTCTGATAAAACAGGAAAAACATGAACATCAATTACCACCCTGAAGTAAGGCTCCCGGGAACATGATCCTCTGTGTGTACATGGTGCATGTGTGCGTCTCGGTTTTCCTCTGTGTGTATTACTCCATGTGTGCGTCTCGGTTTTCCTCCTGTGTGTATTACTCCATGTGTGTGTTGGTCCCTGTGCCTCTGTGTTGCCCTCCCCCTGGTCTCCTACCTCCATCCTCCAGAGAGCGTTTCAGTGTTTGGAACGGGAAGCCCTCTCCTCCTCCTGCTCCTCCATTGTTACTTGGAGGTCCGGCATCTCCTCCGATCTTAGCTGCAATCTAGGGAACACACACAGCATGTATCCCATTCAAATGCATTGTGTGAGCGCCTAGAGAGAATTAATTTGGCCCAAGATAGTGATATATGGACCGTTTTGTATAATATTCCCCGGGTTTGAATCTGGAGCTGGTAACCTGATCCTAGATATGTAGCTGCCCAAGTACATCACCTCTACACAAACCATGTACCATCCCGCATCCCTTTATTACACAATAGCTGGGTTGGATCCCAAACAGCACTTTATATTCCCGATAATGGACTAATTTGACCAGATCCCCGTGGTGCCATTTGAGAAGCAGCCCTAGACTCGGTAGTTATTGTCTACACCCGGGGTTAGTCCAGGTAGCTGCCAGACTGGGATAAGAGGATCTCATTTAGAGATACTGGCCTAATTCGTATCACAGACATGTCGGCAGTAGCTAACGTTTACACTAACTAGAGCGTGTTTGTGTCCCACTAGCTATGCAAGTTAGCTATTCTGAAACACTGGCCGACAAATTGGACTGTTTTGGAAAAGTTTGTATCGCAGGTTCCATGTGGAAACGTCTACCTCATTAGCTAACGTTATTGAACTAGCTAGCTACTACCTTAAGTTAATGATAGTCTGCTGACGCCAGCTAGTTACCGAAATTAACGCTAGCCACGTTAAATGATTGATGACTAACTAGTTAACCACTCACTAAATGGTAGGTCTATTGGAATATAAATTGAGGGCTTTTCGTGATCACCAACATTAGTTAGCTTGCTATCCAGGCACCGAACGGTAACGTCGGTGTTTTTGGGCTTGTTGGCGAGCTGCTATGTAGAACAAGGAAAGCATCGCCACGCCGAGAACACTACCAGCTAACGGCAGCACTCCAGCCGTGTGGTGCTACCGAACTCAAAACGTTTAAACGTTAGCTAATATTAAAAACAAAGCCACACATGCGTACACCAACATGAGGTTCAAATCTAGTTTTTTCGCATTTTTGATTTCACCCAAACACCAAGCCGGTCGGTCGGTCGTTCGCATCGATTCGAGTAACCCATCGACGGCCTCGTTGCAAGCTAGCTAGTTAGCCTAGCATCGTAGCACACAACAGACTGGCTTGGGTCAGTGCCCCAGTCTCGCCTATTGCTCCGACCTTTACCTGTCTGGCTCGCTGCACGGCGTCCGCGAAAGCATCTTTTTTGCCTCCAGCGCCCGCTCCGGCCCCGGGTGAGCCGTAGTCCGACATGCTGCTTGCTCTCTTGGGGAAAATACACAGACACACACGGGGGGTTTGGACAGGTAGTTAGGCCGAGCAGAGTTGCGCAGAAGCGGGAAGATGAGAAAGGCGAAGTGCGGGGAGGGCGCAGAAAGTGGGCATCAAAACCTTCTAGCAGTCTTCCCTCCTAAAGTAACCAATCGGTGATTGCGAAGGAGGCGGTGAAGAATTACAGACACAAATCTTACTGGTTTACTGCCTCGAACGTAGGTCCTTATTGACCAGGGCAGGGAGATACTTGATTGACAGGTCAGCTTCGACCAATCATCTGTAGGCGCTTTTTGAAGAGCCAATCGGAGTTTGAAGAATGGTCAAGTTGACCAATGTGCTTACAGAAACAACCTTTCCATCATTGATTGATGTTTGTAACGACCAATACCCATTTGGGGGCAACAATGAGCTCTTTCAGCTCGTAAAAACACTCACCGTCAATCAACCTTGCGCTATCTCAAAAGTGGAAACACAGATGAAAGCAACAAAGCAGAAACTTTGAGTTAGTTTTTGGTACCTTTGCTATAAATATTAGCCTGGTCCCAGATCTGTTGTGATTTTGCCTACTCCGTTGTCAAGCCAAACAGCGTGACAATTCCATAAGGAGTTGGCAAGAGAGCTGAATCAGACTAGCACCCAGGCTAACAGCATTCAGCCATGTCATTTAAATATTAGTGACCAAGCTACACTGTCCAATTTTAGTGTCCCAAATGGCACCCTATTCCCCATATAGTGCACACATTTTGACCAGAGGAATAGTAGTGTAGTGTACTATATAGGGTGAATGGTCTCTGGTCTAAAGTAGTTCACTCTATAGGGTGAATGGTCTCTGGTCTAAAGTAGGTAACTATATATTTTGTGGTCCCGAGTGGCACAGGGGTCTTAGGCACCGAATCTCAGTGCTAGAGGTGTAACTACAGACCCTGGTTCAATCCCGGGCTGTATCACAACCGGCTGTGATCGGGAGTCCCATAGGGCGGTGCACAATTGGCTAGCATTGTCCAGATTAGGAGAGGGTTTGGCCAGGGTAGGAGAGGGTTTGGCGGGGTAGGAGAGGGTTTGGCCGGGGTAGGAGAGGGTTTGGCCGGGGTAGGCAATCACTGTAAAAACATAATTTGTTCTTAACTGTCTTGCCTAGTTCAATAAAAAAAACAAATATAGGGGGATGTTCTCTGGTCTAAGCAAGTGCACTATATAGGTAATATTGGGCAATATATATTTCCATACATAATGACACCACACCAACAGCAACTTCAAACTAACAGTACTTTTCTTCTGATGAAAGAGCACCATGGCATTACTTTAGATCAAGGCTCTCTTGTGCATGGCATATGTCCCCTATTCACAATACTCAGAACAGAACCCCCCCATTCACAATACTCAGAACAGAACCCCCCATTCACAATACTCAGAACAGAACCCCACCATTCACAATACTCAGAACAGACCCCCCTATTCACAATACTCAGAACAGACCCCCCCATTCACAATACTCAGAACAGAACCCCCCATTCACAATACTCAGAACAGAACCCCCCATTCACAATACTCAGAACAGAACCCCCCATTCACAATACTCAGAACAGACCCCCCTATTCACAATACTCAGAACAGACCCCCCCATTCACAATACTCAGAACAGACCCCCCCATTCACAATACTCAGAACAGAACCCCCCATTCACAATACTCAGAACAGAACCCCCATTCACAATACTCAGAACAGAACCCCCCATTCACAATACTCAGAACAGAACCCCCCATCCACAATACTCAGAACAGACCCCCCTATTCACAATACTCAGAACAGAACCCCCCATTCACAATACTCAGAACAGAACCCATCATCCACAATACTCAGAACAGAACCCCACCATTCACAATACTCAGAACAGAACCCCCCATTCACAATACTCAGAACAGAACCCCACCATTCACAATACTCAGAACAGACCCCCCTATTCACAATACTCAGAACAGAACCCCCCATTCACAATACTCAGAACAGAACCCCCATTCACAATACTCAGAACAGACCCCCCCATTCACAATACTCAGAACAGACCCCCCCATTCACAATACTCAGAACAGACCCCCCCATTCACAATACTCAGAACAGAACCCCCCATTCACAATACTCAGAACAGAACCCCCCATTCACAATACTCAGAACAGAACCCCCATTCACAATACTCAGAACAGACCCCCTATTCACAATATTCACAATACTCAGAACAGACCCCCCCCATTCACAATACTCAGAACAGAACCCCCCAACTAGTAGACTGCACAAATGGCACCCTATTCCCCATATAGGGCGGCAGAGTAGCCTAGTGGTTAGAGCGTTGGACTAGTAACTTAAAAGTTGCAAGTTCGAATCCCTGAGCTGACAAGGTGTGTGTATCTGTCGTTCTGCCCCTGAACAGGCAGTTAACCCACTGTTCCTAGGCTGTCATTGAAAATAAGAATTTGTTCTTAACTGACTTGCCCAGTTAATTAAAGGTAATAAAAATAGTGCGCTACTTTTTAGTGCACCGAATAGGGTGCTATTTGGGCCGCATACATAGGCTTCAACTCAGAAATCACCTATCAAGTAATAATCATGAATATGTCCAAGTCATAGGACTCATACTGCAGTCATTGGACTCATATTGAAGACATTGGACTCATAGTGAAGTCATTGGACTCATATTGAAGTCATTGGACTCATATTGAAGTCATTGGACTCATATTGAAGTCATTGGACTCATAGTGAAGTCATTGGACTCATATTGAAGTCATTGGACTCATATTGAAGTCATTGGACTCATAGTGAAGTCATTGGACTCATATTGAAGTCATTGGACTCATAGTGTAGTCATTGGACTCATAGTGTAGTCATTGGACTCATATTGAAGTCATTGGACTCATATTGAAGTCATTGGGCTCATATTGAAGTCCTTGTTATGATATAACCTCATACACATAAAACAACTAAATAAATACATGATGGTAATATGGAAGTTATTCAGAAGAGGGAAGAATAACACAGTCTTGGCAGTTTGGTTGATTTGGCATTCATATTTTTTGTGAGACAAAAATCACACCTACTCGCTGTACACACACACACATTAACACACACGTAAAAGGGGGACCACCTCTGAGTCGTATCATCATCGTGATGACATCAGCGCGTGTCTGTGTTCTATTGGCTTTTAGCACTTGATTAAACCATGCATCTCTAACTATTTAAGCACTTTGATAAAACTCTTTGTTGAAACGTACCACAGTAACTGGGATTCAGAAAAAAACTCAAGTTTCAATATAGGGTTGCAAAATCCAGTCATTTTCCCCCAAATTCCCAGGTTGGAGGATTATGGATTTTGTGCTTATTTCTGTCTGATTCCAGAAAAATTCCAACCAGGATTTCTGGAAAATCAGGGAATTCGGGGAAAGTTCCTGAAATTGTGCAACCCTAAATACAGTACAAGGTTTAATGTGTTTGTTTCTCATCCGGCTGTCTAAAATGTCCTCACAGCATTATAATTTAAAATACTCTCGTAGGCAGAGGTTTATTTCAATCCTGTGTCCACAAGCACATCCCAATCCTTTCAGATCATCGAAAGAAAGACTTCAACACCTCGTCTTCTCCTCTTCCTCATCCTCTTCTTCCACCTACAATGAGTCATGGCAGGTAGATTGCTACGGGTCCTTTTTTCATTGTGAAAAGTTCTCAAGTCACCCTGGTTCCAATATGAACAGTTCTAGAAGTCCTGGTGGTTCCAATATGAAAAGTTCTAGAAGTCCTGGTGGTTCCAATATGAAAAGTTATAGAAGTCCTGGTGGTTCCAATATGAAAAGTTCTAGAAGTCCTGGTGGTTCCAAGGTTCCAGTGGGCGTATCCCTTCCTTCTTCAGGACCAACCAACCACACAACAGGGAGATGTTGTCATCCTATCCCAGAGATTTCTCTATTCTCCACCTAAAGATTCATGGGGGAAAAGGTCATATTGTGATCCTTCTCTTGAGGCGTTGTCAGTAGTGAAATGATAAAGGGTTTTGTTTTTGGTCAAAGTCTTGAAGCACCGTTAGTTGTCAAACATGTCCTCGCCCGTTGTTAATGCAGAGAGAGAAAAGCCCAACCCAGTAGTCGAGAAGCTAGTCGGCTAGTTTTCAAAACCAGAAACACCTCCACATGCAGCGCAGGCCATGTAAAATGTCACACGTGTTGTCATAGAAACCATGTTGACACTTGCAACCACAAAGCTTCCACACGGTTAGACATCACTTGGGTGCAGGACTTGAGATGTCTCTCTCTGTTATTTCATTCATTCCTCTCTTTCTCTCTCTCCCTCCTTTGTTCCCTCCCTCCGTCTCCTCTCACTGTGTCTTTAGGTGTGGTCCTGCAACAAGCCCATAGCTGCCACCCACATTGGTCTGTCTCGTCTCCATCCCTCTCTCTCTCTCTCTCTCTACATCTCTCACCTCATTCTCTCCCTCACTCAAATGCATCTACGATCCCTCCCTCCAGCATCTCCCTCCCTCCCTCTCTTTCCCTCCTTCTTTCATCTTATTCTCTCCAAGGCATCTATGATATCTCTCTTCCTCCCTCTCTCCACCCCCCCTCCTTCCTCATCTGCATCTCTCCACCCCCTCCTCCTTCCTCATCTGTATCTCTCCACCCCCCTCCTCCTTCCTCATCTGTATCTCTCCACCCCCTCCTCCTTCCTCATCTGTATCTCTCCACCCCTCCTCCTTCCTCATCTGCATCTCTCCACCCCCTCCTCCTTCCTCATCTGTATCTCTCCACCCCCCTCCTCCTTCCTCATCTGTATCTCTCCACCCCCTCCTCCTTCCTCATCTGTATCTCTCCACCCCCTCCTCCTTCCTCATCTGTATCTCTCCACCCCTCCTCCTTCCTCATCTGCATCTCTCCACCCCCCTCCTCCTTCCTCATCTGTATCTCTCCACCCCCTCCTCCTTCCTCATCTGTATCTCTCCACCCCCTCCTCCTTCCTCATCTGTATCTCTCCACCCCCCTCCTCCTTCCTCATCTGTATCTCTCCACCCCCTCCTCCTTCCTCATCTGTATCTCTCCACCCCCTCCTCATTCCTCATCTGTATCTCTCCACCCCCTCCTCCTTCCTCATCTGTATCTCTCCACCCCCCTCCTCATTCCTCATCTGTATCTCTCCACCCCCTCCTCCTTCCTCATCTGTATCTCTCCACCCCTCCTCCTTCCTCATCTGTATCTCTCCCCCCCCTCCTCCTTCCTCATCTGTATCTCTCCACCCCCCTCCTCCTTCCTCATCTGTATCTCTCCCCCCCTCCTCCTTCCTCATCTGTATCTCTCCACCCCTCCTCCTTCCTCATCTGTATCTCTCCACCCCTCCTCCTTCCTCATCTGTATCTCTCCACCCCCTCCTCCTTCCTCATCTGTATCTCTCCACCCCCTCCTCCTTCCTCATCTGTATCTCTCCACCCCCTCCTCCTTCCTCATCTGTATCTCTCCACCCCTCCTCCTTCCTCATCTGTATCTCTCCACCCCCTCCTCCTTCCTCATCTGTATCTCTCCACCCCCTCCTCCTTCCTCATCTGTATCTCTCCACCCCCCTCCTCCTTCCTCATCTGTATCTCTCCACCCCTCCTCCTTCCTCATCTGCATCTCTCCACCCCCCTCCTCCTTCCTCATCTGTATCTCTCCACCCCTCCTCCTTCCTCATCTGTATATCTCCACCCCCCTCATCTGTATCTCTCCACCCCCTCCTCCTTCCTCATCTGTATCTCTCCACCCCCTCCCTTCCTCATCTGTATCTCTCCACCCCCTCCTCCTTCCTCATCTGTATCTCTCCCCCCCTCCTCCTCCTTCCTCATCTGTATCTCTCCACCCCCTCCTCCTTCCTCATCTGTATATCTCCACCCCCTCCACCCCCCCTCCTCCTCATCTGCATCTCTCCACCCCCTCCTTCCTCATCTGCATCTCTCCACCCCCTCCTTCCTCATCTGTATCTCTCCACCCCCTCCTCCTTCCTCATCTGTATCTCTCCACCCCCCTCCTCCTTCCTCATCTGTATCCACCCCCCTCCTCCTTCCTCATCCCACCCCCTCCTCCTTCCTCATCTGTATCTCTCCACCCCCTCCTTCCTCATCTGCATCTCTCCACCCCCCCTCCTTCCTCATCTGCATCTCTCCACCCCCTCCTCCTTCCTCATCTGCATCTCTCCACCCCCTCCTCCTCATCTGCATCTCTCCATCCCTCATCTGCATCTCTCCACCCCCCCTCCTTCCTCATCTGTGTCTCTCCACCCTCCCTCCTTCCCCATCTGTATCTCTCCACCCCCTCCTCCTTCCTCATCTGCATCTCTCCACCCCCTCCTCCTTCCTCATCTGCATCTCTCCACCCCCCCTCCTTCCTCATCTGCATCTCTCCACCCCCCTCCTCCCTCATCTGCATCTCTCCACCCCCCTCCTTCCTCATCTGTGTCTCTCCACCCTCCCTCCTTCCCCATCTGTGTCTCTCCACCCTCCCTCCTTCCTCATCTGTGTCTCTCCACCCTCCCTCCTTCCCCATCTGTATCTCTCCACCCCCCTCCTCCCTCATCTGCATCTCTCCACCCCCCTCCTTCCTCATCTGCATCTCTCCACCCCCAGGACTTTCCTCATGTGTTCGTAGACTACGTAGGAGATGCTGACGGCGGGGATGACTTTCAGGAAGTTGGGGGCGATGCCGCGGTAGAGGCCAGCTACGCCCTCCTGGGTCACAATGTTCTGGAACAGACCTAGCATGGAGAGCTGAGGGCCGCCCTTCACAGAGGCTGGAGGAGGAGAGGAGGAAGAGGAAGAGGAGAGGGAGGAGGAGGGAGGGAGGGAGAGGAGGAGAGGAGGAGAAGGAGGAAAGAGAGCGGATGCACACATGGGGAAAAGTGACAGGTAGATAAATGTAGTTTATCTCACACACCCACAGCCCTGCCCCCCACCTCCCCCTCTCACACAGCCCTGCCCCCCCACCTCCCCCTCTCACACAGCCCTGCCCCCCCACCTCCCCCTCTCACACAGCCCTGCCCCCCACCTCCCCTCTCACACAGCCCTGCCCCCAACCTCCCCTCTCACACAGCCCTGCCCCCAAACCTCCCCCTCTCACACAGCCCTGCCCCCCCACCTCCCTGTCTCACACACCCACAGCCCTGCTCCCCCCCTCCCCTCTCACACACCCACAGCCCTGCCCCCAACCTCCCTCTCTCACACACCCACAGCCCTGCCCCCCACCTTCCTCTCTCACACACCCACAGCCCTGCCCCCAAACCTCCCTCTCTCACACACCCACCTCCCTGTCTCACACACCCACAGCCCTGCTCCCCCCCTCAGCCCTGCCCCCAACCTCCCTCTCTCACACACCCACAGCCCTGCCCCCAACCTCCCCTCTCACACACCCACAGCCCTGCCCCCAACCTCCCTCTCTCACACACCCACAGCCCTGCCCCCCACCTTCCTCTCTCACACACCCACAGCCCTGCCCCCCCCACCTCCCCCTGTCTCACCCTGTGCCACCCCACCTCCCCCTGTCTCACCCTGTGCCACCCCACCTCCCCCTGTCTCACCCTGTGCCACCCCACCTCCCCTGTCTCACCCTGTGCCTGCATGCGTGTTCTGACCAGAGCCAGAGGGTAACTGGCTAGTTGACCACAGGTACTGGACATGGTTCCACACCCCACCAACACCACAACACCTGGGTCTGCTGAATCTGTGTGCCTCGCTAGCCACGCATTCTTCATAGTCTGGGAGAGGGGAAGTAGAGAGAGGGGAGAGAGAGAGGGGGAGAGAGAGATGGGAGAGAGGGGGAGAGAGGAAGTGGAGAGAGGGGAGAGAGGGAGAGAGGGGAGAGAGGAAGTAGAGAGAGAGAGGGGGAGAGAGAGTGTAGAGAAAGATGGGGAGAGAGAGAGAGAGAGAGAGAGAGAGAGAGAGAGAGAGAGAGAGAGAGAGAGAGAGAGAGAGAGAGAGAGAGAGAGAGAGAGAGAGAGAGAGAGAGAGAGAGAGAGAGATGGGGAGAGAGAGTGTAGAGAGAGAGAGAGGGGGAGAGAGAGTGTAGAGAGAGAGGGAGAGGAGAGAGATGGGGAGAGAGAGAGAGTGAGAGGGGAGAGAGATGGGGAGAGAGAGTGTAGAGAGAGAGAGCCAGAGGAGGAGAGAGAGTGTAGAGAGAGAGGGAGAGGAGAGAGAGAGTGTAGAGAGAGAGAGCCAGAGGAGGAGAGAGAGTGTAGAGAGAGAGGGAGAGGAGAGAGAGAGGGGGAGAGAGAGGGGGAGAGAGATGGGGAGAGAGAGTAAGAGGGGAGAGAGAGAGCAAGATGGGAGAGAGAGAAGGGGAGAGGGAGAGAGAGAGAGAGAGAGAGAGAGAGAGAGAGAGAGAGAGAGAGAGAGAGAGAGAGAGAGGGTGAATGAGAGAGGGTAGAAAGAGAGGGAGGGAAGAGAGAGAGGGTGAGAGAGAGAGAGACATTACCAACTGCATCAGTGATATATTCCCCCTCACACACACCCTCCCACGTTACCCCCATACACACCCTCCCCCATCCCCCCCCCACACACACCCTCCCCCATTCCCCCTCACACACACCCTCCCACATTCCCCCCATACACACCCTCCCCCGTTCCCCCCCACACACCCTACCCCATTCCCCCCCACACACTCTCCCCCATTCCCCCCATACACACCCTCCCCCATTCCCCCCCACACACACCCTACCCCATTCCCCCCCACACACACCCTCCCCCATTCCCCCCATACACACCCTCCCCCATTCCCCCCACACACACACCCTCCCCCATTCCCCCCCACACACACCTCGTAGACGGCGAGGTCAATGCCAGCGTAGGGTATGATGCCTATGATGTTGGGTACATATCCTTTATAGAAGGCCATGATGCCCTCCCTGTGGAGGATCTGTCTGGCACAGTCTAACACACTGGTGTACTGGCCTGTCTTCCCCAGGGTCAGACGAGTCTTCAGGACCTGGGGGAGGGAGGGGGGTTGTTAGTGCATGTGGGAGAAATAATGTTTTTCCACATCAGTGTATATGTGTGTATACAAGTGTGTGAATTTGTGTATTTTCGAGTGTGTGTGTGCTGAAGTGCATGCGTAAATGTGTTTATTTTCATGTGTATTTTACTGTGTGTGTGTACATTATTTTAGTGTGTGTATGTGTATTTTAATGTGTGTGTTTATGTGCATTTTTGAGTGTGAGTGTGTGTGCTCTAACCTCCATAGGGTAGATGGCTGTCTGAGCGGTAGCTCCTGCTAACGACCCAGCTACAAACCTCTCATGAACCCTCAGAGGTCCCCTCTCCTTACTGCCACGCATCCACCTCTTAATCTACAGAGAGAGACAGAGACAGAGACAGAGACAGAGACAGAGAGAGAGAGAGAGAGAGAGAGAGAGAGAGAGAGAGAGAGAGAGAGAGAGAGAGAGAGAGAGAGAGAGAGAGAGAGAGAGAGAGAGAGAGAGAGAGAGAGAGAGAGAGAGAGAGAGAGAGAGAGAGAGAGAGAGAGAGAGAGAGAGAGAGAGAGAGAGAGAGAGAGAGAGACAGAGAGAGGGAGAGAGACAGAGAGAGGGAGAGAGACAGAGAGAGGGAGAGACAGAGAGAGAGAGAGACAGAGAGAGAGACAGAGAGAGGGAGAGACAGAGAGAGGGAGAGAGACAGAGAGAGGGAGAGAGACAGAGAGAGGGAGAGAGACAGAGAGAGGGAGAGAGACAGAGAGAGGGAGAGACAGAGAGAGAGACAGAGAGACAGAGAGAGAGACAGAGAGAGGGAGAGACAAAGAGAGAGAGAGACAGAGAGAGAGAGACAGAGAGAGGGAGAGACAGAGAGAGGGAGAGACAGAGAGAGGGAGAGACAGAGAGAGGGAGAGACAGAGAGAGGGAGAGACAGACAGAGAGAGAGACAGAGAGACAGAGAGAGAGACAGAGAGACAGAGAGACAGAGAGACAGCAGTGGATGATGATGTGAAAGTGACAGATGTCAGAAAGATCAGGAACAGGATAGTGTAGTGTGGAGTAGTGTAGTGTAGTGTAGTGTAGTGTAGTGTAGTGTAGTGTAGTGTAGTGTGGTGTGGTGTAGTGTAGTGTAGTGTAGTGTGGTGTAGTGTAGTGTGGTGTAGTGTGGAGTAGTGTAGTGTAGTGTAGTGTGGAGTAGTGTAGTGTAGTGTAGTGTAGTGTAGTGTGGTGTAGTGTGGTGTAGTGTAGTGTAGTGTAGTGTGGTGTAGTGTAGTGTAGTGTAGTGTAGTGTAGTGTAGTGTAGTGTAGTGTAGTGTAGTGTAGTGTGGTGTAGTGTAGTGTAGTGTAGTGTAGTGTGGTGTAGTGTAGTGTGGTGTAGTGTACTGTGGTGTAGTGTACTGTGGTGTAGTGTACTGTGGTGTAGTGTGGAGTAGTGTAGTGTAGTGTAGTGTACTGTGGAGTAGTGTAGTGTAGTGTAGTGTACTGTGGTGTAGTGTAGTGTGGTGTAGTGTGGAGTAGTGTAGTGTAGTGTAGTGTGGTGTAGTGTACTGTGGTGTAGTGTAGTGTGGTGTAGTGTAGTGTAGTGTTGTGTCGTGTAGTGTGGTGTAGTGTGGTGTAGTGTAGTGTGGAGTAGTGTAGTGTGGTGTGGTGTGGTGTAGTGTAGTGTAGTGTGGTGTAGTGTAGTGTAGTGTGGAGTAGTGTAGTGTACTGTGGTGTAGTGTACTGTGGTGTAGTGTGGAGTAGTGTAGTGTAGTGTAGTGTACTGTGGTGTAGTGTAGTGTGGTGTAGTGTGGAGTAGTGTAGTGTAGTGTAGTGTGGTGTAGTGTACTGTGGTGTAGTGTAGTGTAGTGTAGTGTGGTGTGGTGTAGTGTAGTGTAGTGTGGTGTAGTGTAGTGTAGTGTGGTGTGGTGTGGTGTGGTGTAGTGTGGTGTAGTGTAGTGTAGTGTAGTGTAGTGTAGTGTAGTGTAGTGTGGTGTGGTGTAGTGTAGTGTAGTGTGGTGTAGTGTAGTGTAGTGTAGTGTGGTCTGGTGTGGAGTAGTGTACTGTGGTGTTGTGTAGTGTGGAGTAGTGTAGTGTAGTGTGGTGTAGTGTAGTGTAGTGTGGTGTAGTGTAGTGTAGTGTAGTGTGGTGGTGTAGTGTAGTGTAGTGTGGTGTGGTGTGGAGTAGTGTACTGTGGTAGTGTAGTGTAGTGTAGTGTAGTGTAGTGTAGTGTGGTGTGGTGTAGTGTAGTGTAGTGTGGTCTACTGTGGTGTAGTGTAGTGTAGTGTAGTGTAGTGTAGTGTAGTGTAGTATGTAGTACTCCACCTGTTCGTAGGCCCAGAACTTGATGGCGGTCTCGGGGCGATCTTCATGACGTTGACCCCGTTGCCCCTCCACAGGGAACTGAATCCCCCCTCCTTCACCATGGCCCTCAGCCCACTGACCATGTTCCCCACCCCAAGGGCCCCTGCAGGGTTCCCCGGGGTCGAGCCATGCACCTGGGGACACACAGACACAGTGTATCAGGAGGGGTGTCCTAAATGACACCCTCTTAAGTACACTGCTTTTGACACAAGCTCTAGACACTCTTATTCAGAGCTGACTAGTCGATCATGTCATATAATATTACGAGGCCAGAGTGAACACATGATGTACAGTACACAAGTTAGATAACCACTCTGTCGTTCTTTCAGTGGTGATACTTCACATCCCCACCAGGTGGAGCTGAATTACACATCTCCAACCTCAGGACCAGATCTAGGACAGTTTACCGTCCCCTATCCTAACCTCAACCATTTAGAGGAGGCATGTGAAGCTGAACTTAGACCAGTGTGTAGGGGCAACTTCATTTCACCAACCACCTTCCTCTCCTCTCCTCTCCTCTCCTCTCCTCTCCTCCCCTCTCGTCTCCTCCCCTTCCCTCTAGTCTCCTCCCCTTCCCTCTACTCAACTCTCCCTTCCTCTCCTCTCCTCCCTTCTCCTCTAGTCTCCTCCCCTCTCGTCTCCTCTCTCTTCCTCCCCTCTCTCCTCTCTCCTCCTCTCTTTCCTCTCCCTCTCCTCCTCTCC
The DNA here is from genome assembly GCF_023373465.1 of Oncorhynchus keta. Taxonomy (NCBI): domain Eukaryota; kingdom Metazoa; phylum Chordata; class Actinopteri; order Salmoniformes; family Salmonidae; genus Oncorhynchus; species Oncorhynchus keta. The sequence goes on from NC_068430.1 coordinate 79,822,915, forward strand.
TCTCCTCTCCTCTCCTCTCCTCTCCTCTCCTCTCCTCTCGTCTCCCCCCTCCCATCTCCTCTCCTATTATCTCATAATGCCTCCTCTCCTCTCCTCTCCTCTCCTCTCCTCTCCTCTCCTCTCGTCTCCTCTAGTCTCCCCCCTCCCCTCTCCTATCCTCTCATAATGTCTGCTCCCCTCTCCTATCTTCTCATAATGTCTGCTCCCCTCTCCTCTCCTATCCTCTCATAATGTCTGCTCCCCTCTCCTCTCCTCTCCTATCCTCTCATAATGTCTGCTCCCCTCTCCTCTCCTCTCCTCTCCTCTCCTATCCTCTCATAATGTCTGCTCCCCTCTCCTCTCCTCTCCTATCCTCTCATAATGTCTGCTCCCCTCTCCTCTCCTCCCCCCTCCTCTTATCTTCCCTCTTTTCC